>NC_133502.1:193913939-194216969 GCF_049354715.1 Callithrix jacchus
CTGCCACTCTCTGCCTTGGTTTCATTTATGTCCCCTGTATCGTCTGCCCCCGTGCCTCCCTGCAACAGCCACCTGCACCTGCTGCCACCTCTTCATTCCTGGCCTGTTCCCACAGTAATGAAGCTCATTTTCCAGGTGACTCCCCCCTTGCCCCAGC
This sequence comes from Callithrix jacchus, assembly GCF_049354715.1. NCBI lineage: Eukaryota > Metazoa > Chordata > Mammalia > Primates > Cebidae > Callithrix > Callithrix jacchus. The sequence goes on from NC_133502.1 coordinate 193,914,097, forward strand.
CAGGGCAGGCAGGGGCTGAAGGAGCCCCACATTGCCAGCAGGGCCTGCAACCTTCACTGTCGAAGCTTGCCTTTCCCTCCCTGGAAGCATGGCAGGTATGGGGTGAGAGGGGTACCTAATTCAGCTTCTGTGGCAGACCTCATGGGGGTGATGGGGGGATGGTCGCCGGCATCGTGGCCTTTCCGTGGGCGGTTGATACCTTCTGCTAACAACCGCTTTACCTGAGGGAGAGAAGACAGAGCAGAGTCTGTGGCTGGGCTCGGCTGCCTGCCTGGGTTTGGCTCAAGTACCAGACCTGGTCCTAAGGCCTCAGTGACACATACACATGTGGGGGCCGGCCTGGCTCAACTCACCATGTCAGCCCAGTAGGGGTGGTTGGCCTGCTGCCGCAGAGCACCCTTCAGGTCAAAGTTCTCAGGGTAGTGGGTGGTCTCTGTACGTGGGTAGCTGATGTAGCCTTGTGTGTAGAGCCGCTCGGCTGTCTGCATGGCGTGCTGTGGTCCCATGCCTGTGAGAGACAGGAGGCTCTCAGAGGGTCAGGTGCCTACCCTGATCTGTGTACTCAGGCTCCCCGCAAGGTGGCCAGCCCCTCCTGGAGGGTAAGGGTGGCTCTGGACAGGCATGGCTAGAGTGCAGAGCTGCTGGCCAGGTGGGCACCTATGCCACACAGCCTTGTCTGAGGTTGAATCCTGCACCTGTGAGAGTGGGTCCAGGAGGGGCCTGATGGGAAACGCTGCTCACTCAGGACTCGTGGCCATGGGGATAAGACATGGCCTTCAGAGCACTGCTCCCTACGCACTGGCCACGGAGCCATAACCATGCCTCGGGTTGGCTGACGGCAGAGTTAGCACATAGCCCATTTTGAGCCCTTGGGTATTTCTGTCCTCATGGCACTCTGGGGCCACTGAGGGGGGCTCGCCTTGTTATTTCCTGGCCAGCAGAGGCTGGCACTTAGCTAGCAACCACTCCCAGCATTGCTGCCCTCTGATGCCACCACTCTGAGAGGACACTGCCAATAGTTCCCTGCAGGGGGGCACCAATGCCTAGGGGCTGACAGCTTCCAGAGACCACCAGCTTTCCAGCCCAACCCCCTCCTAACTACTGCGGAGACAAGGCTGAAAGGAGACCAGGCTGATAGGCGACGTTCACACTAGTTCCCAGAAGGTGACATAGCTGCTCAGGGACTCTAACATCAGGATGTCCCCTCAGGGGGTGACCAACTTTAACACCTTTACAACCTAAGGAGTGAAATCCTCACGAGGCTCAGATCTTGAAACCTCAGGCACCACCTTGCCTCCTTGGGCACTCACTGCTCCAGGCTGAACCTGCTTCTACAAGCCTGCCTTAGGAAGCCTTCTGGAGACTAAATTTAGAGAAATGTCCCTACTTACCCAGAGAAGAGCTGGCTACACGCAACATCTCCACAGTGTTCAGGGCCAGAGGCCTCTGCTTGGCCTTTTCTTTCCTGCTTGTGGCCTCCACCTGGAAGACAGGATAGTCAGTGATTTGGGGGAGGAGGAAGATACCACCATAGATGAAATCAAGATGTGTGGATAATGAGCTTAGGAATTCTCTTAAAAAAAAATAAAGAAGTGTGGACAAAGGGTCTGGTCTCATTCATTTGGTCTCCCTGCTTCTCCAATTCATTTCTTCTCAACAGTTTAAAGACTTGATTGAATATTTATTCAGGACCAGGACCAGGAAGGGTAAAAGAATAAAAATTTTCTTTAAAAAAGAATTTTTTAAGAGACAGGCTGGAGTGTCTATTGCCCAGGCTGGAGTGCAGCGGTACCGTCAGAGCTTACCCTCAGGTACCATCAGCCTTGAACTCCTGGGTCAAGTGATCTTCCTGCCTCAGCCTCCTGAATAGCTGAAACCACAGGAACACACCATCATACCTGACCAATTTTTTATTTTTTCAATTTCTTGTACAGACAGTATCTTGTTATGTTGCCCAGGCTAGTCTTAAACTCTTGGCCTCAAGTGATCCTCTCACCTCAGCTTCTCAAAGTGCTAGGATTACAGGCATGTGCCACCATGTCCAGCTACTTTAAAAAAATTTTTTTTTTTTTTTGAGACAGGGTCTTCCTGTGTTCCAGGCTGGTCTCAAACTCCTGGCCTCAAGTGATTGAATATTCTTTTCTGAGAATTTTCTAGGGGAATAGAAAACCTGGAAGACTGAGGAGGAGTCAGAAGAGCTGCAGATGGAAATCCTACAGAAGCCAGCATCAGCCAGGCTACAGGGAGGGCAAGTGGGGCCCGTCCCAGGACAGTGCTGCTCCTTGCTGTGGGGAGGGCTGCTGCCTGTGCCTGGTAGTACTGCTACCTCTTCTGATTTTTCAAGAGAAGCTAGAAGGTAGAATTTTCGTGTGAAATCTCCTAATTTTTAAGTACTGGTAACTGCTCTGGCATTTCTGTAAATACCTCATAGGCAGTGAAGTGCACCCGTGAGCTGTGCTTGACTGGGGTCCCACCACTGTCTACCTCTGCTGAGCATTTGTTCAAAGAGACACCTCTTTGTTTTGCCTACGGCAAGAACAATCCAAACAACTCAACTCCTTGCCCTTGCCAAACCCACGTAGGCTGGTCAGGGCAGTGCCTTCTGCATTCCTGACTGACAGATGTGGGTGCTAACATGGAGATCAGCTGTTATGCAGCAGGGAGTCTGGGCTCCCTGAAGTAAGGGCGGGAGGCGGCGACAGTGTCTCTCCAGGAATGTGATCAATGCTGACAGGCTGGAGCAGCTTTAGAAGTCTCAGATGTCTGAGACCTTTTGCTGCCATGGCATGGCGGGCAAAAGTGCACTCAAGGAAGGTCGAAGAAGGACAAGGAGAAAGCGGCTAAGGAGGCCAGGCTGTGTCTCAATGGATCTGGTAGCTGTCATGCCTGTAGCATGTTTACTTCAGTAGCCACAGATGGGTCCCCAACCTGTGCAGCCAGGTCACCTCATCCTTTTCCTAACAACCAAGCAGCATGTCCTTCAATTCATAGAAACCCTGAGTAAGAAACGTAATCCCATAAAAACATGCAAGCTGATTAAATTGGGATCTCCAGCCTCTCCCCTGCTAGCTGTGACCTTGGGCAAGTTCATCAACATGCACACAGGTCCTTCTACAGTTGCTAGCTTGAATCTCTGTGTGAAATGAAGACCTGCCACAAGGGAGTAATAGGTCACATGAAAAGGGGAGAGTGGAAGGGGCCTGACAAAGTCACAGGTGTACACAGCGCCTGGTATGGAGTGGCCACGCAGTACATTGTGGCATTGGGCAGAAATATCTTAGTAGGAGTATATGGGGGAGTAACCATTCCACTTTCCAAAAAGATGGCTGTGTTTCAGAAAGGGGGAGAAAGATGTGGACTATGGTCACAGGCTGTTCCTCCAGTGGGAGCCATCTGAGGCCCACCCTCACCCAAGGCAACTGTGATAGGTGTGGGTGGAGCAGGCGCACCTGGGCTTCCTTCTCCAGCTTTGTCATGTTTAAAAACATCTGTGCAATCTCCCGGTCGAACACTCTTACTCGGTCCCAGTCCAAAAGGAGAGATCTGTCTTTGTCAGTGTTAACCTGCGGGAAAAAGGATAAAGCGTGAACACACAAGAAAAAGTCTCCAGGTGAGCCCAATGCCAGGAAGAACCAGGACAGATGAAGCTGGTCCTTGTCTGGGAGCAAAACAGCCCTGGCTCTAATGGCTCACAGCTATACCTGTTGGGGTGGGCAGATATGCAAGCGGACATCCTCCCTCTTCACCCCAGCCTGGAAACCAGGCAGCCAGTCTCAGGAAGGGGGCCTGAAGCTGAGGCTGATGTGTCCTTAAGAAGCACCTGAGCCCCTTCCTCTCACACCACCCCTGCCTATCCCCAGTGCCTGGCCAGTGCTAGGTATGGCCACCATGGGGGTCCCAAGCCTGTTAGCCATAGCAGCTCCAAAGCAGGGTCTTACTATGTAGCTTGGGCTGGAGTGCAGTGACACGATCATAGCTCACTGTCCTTGGACTCTCCTCAAGCAATCCTCTTGCCTCAGCCTCCCAGGCTGTTGGGATTACAGACATGAGTGACTGGCCTAGCTGTATTAAGTCTTACAGTGAGTTTTGTGAAGGCTTTTAGTTGAAGAAAGGGTTCTAGGAATTTTAAAAAGTTTGAAAGCCAATGGCCTCAGTCCAGTGCTTGCACCTGACCACTGCAGCCACTGCTTCCTGTGGGATAACCTCAACCTCCACTGCCAGAGCTGAACTCGTTCCCACTTATCCAGATTCAGCACATACAGGCCCAGTCTCTTCCCACTGTCCTCATGAAGGCTGGGGTCCCTCAGCCCTGGGCACCACAGACCACTTCCAGGAATAGCCGCCCACACTTCTGCCCTCAGCCTGGGGCCTGCAGGCTGATGATGATGGAAGACTCTCAGGATCCATGCCCCAAACCCAGAAAGCCCCAGCATGAATAGAGAAAGGCAAGGAACCTTGGCCTGCAGCACCCAGTAGGTCTCTGGTTTGAAGGACTGGATTTTATCATGTCTCTCCACGCAGAATCCCAGGGTTGGAGTCTGACATGGCCCAAAGGAGATGAGAGAGCTGTCTAAATCACCGTATTTCCCCTGGAAATATTTAGTTTGAAACCTGGAGGGAGTGGTAGGGTAGGGGGAGGGGAGAGAAAGATATTTTTGTCACTGATTCACTCAAGACACTATTATGGCCACCCATGTGAGTCCAGCCCAAGGCCAGGGGTGGTTTGTGAAGGAGGTGGCACTAGGTGGTGTCCCCGCTTAGAAGCCAGTGAGAGCAGAGTGGGTACAGCCTTAGAGAGGATTCGTATACGCACATGGGTGACAGAGCCAGTGAGAGAGTAGATAGAAGTTTCTACTGTCTCAGGCCAGGAAGACTTCTATTCTATTCCACCTACTGCACACTCTCCTCAGGACTCCCACAGTATGGACAAACATACTTTATCAAGCAGGGCCTATGTGATCTCTGTCAGCTAAATAAACAATTTTCTAGGGCCGAGCATGGTGGCTCACGCCTATAATCCCAGCACTTTGGGAGGCCGAGGCGGGTGGATCACGAGGTCAAGAGATCGAGACCATCCTGGTCAACATGTTGAAACCCTGTCTCTACTAAAAATACAAAAAATTAGCTGGGCATGGTGGCGCGTGCCTGTAATCCCAGCTACTCAGGAGGCTGAGGCAGGAGAATTGCCTGAACCCAGGAGGCGGAGGTTGCGGTGAGCCGAGATCGCGCCATTGCACTCCAGCCTGGGTAACAAGAGCGAAACTCTGTCTCAAAAAAAACAAAACAAAACAATTTTCTTCAGGTCTTTTTTGTTTTTGTAGAGACAGGGTCTTGCTGTGTTGCCTAGCAGGAGTGCACTGATGGGGAATCATAGCTCATTGCAGCCTTGAACTCCTGGGCTCAAGTGATCCTCCCACTTCAGCCTCCCAAATAACTGGGACTACAGGCTCACACCACCACACCCATCTAATTAAAAACAAATTTGGCTGAGCACAGTATCTCACACCTGTAACCCCAGCATTTTGGGAGGCCGAGGGGGGCAGATCACCTGAGGTCCAGAGTTCGAGAGCACCCTGGCCAACATGGTGAAACCCTATCTCTACTAAAAACACAAAAATTATCCGGGAGTGGTGGCGCACACCTGTAATCCCAGCTAGTCGGGAGGCTGAGGCATGAGAATCACTTGAACCCAGGAGGCAGAGGTTGCAGTGAGCTGAGATCGTGCCACTGCACTCCAGCTTGGATGACAGACAGTGTGAGTCTCAAAAAAACTTTTTTTTGTTTTAGGTTATGTGCAGTGACTCACATCTGTAATCCCGGCACTTGGGAGGCAGAGGTGGGCAGATTGCTTGAGCTCAGGACTTTGAGACCAGGCTGGGCAATAGAGTGAAACCCTGTCTCTACAAAATACACAAAAATTAGCCAGGCATAGTGGTGCACAGCTGTAGCACTTGTGGTGGGAGGCTCAGGTAGGAGGATCACTTGAGCCCAGGAGGCAGAGTTTACAGTGAATGGAGATTGCGCCGCTGCACTCTAGCCTAGGCAACAGAGCAAGACTCTGTCTCAAAAAAAATAATTTTTTTTTTTTTTTTTTTGTAGAGATAGGGTCTTGTTATGCTGCCTAGACTGGTCTCAAACTGCCAACCTCCAGCAATCCTCCCATCCTGGCCTCCCAAAGTACAGGGATTATAGGTGTGAGCCACCGTGCCCAGCCTTCTTCAGGGTTGGTGAAATCCCGTTGCTCATCCGGGCTCTGGGAGGCCTGGGCGCCCCTGAGAGGGACCAGTAGAAGCAGGGCTCTGGCTGAGGGAGAGTAAGGGTATACCCAGGACTAAGCAGGTATGGCCAGCACCTGGTGAATGCACAGCCGATGCGCAGGTCCAGCTCCTGGCGAGCATCCACTGAGAGTGCCTCGTTGTGGTCAGGCTCGCCCAGGCAGGCCATGGCATTACAGATGTCTGTGTCCGTGATGGAGCTAAACCTGGCCCGGAACACAGTCTTCTCGCCGCCATGAGCCTTGTTCATGACGGGCAGAACAGCATCAAGAACCTGGGGGTGGGGAGTGGCCAGCTGTGACCCACCTCCCAGATCCCTGCCATGGTTCCCCACCCCACTGTGAAACTTGGCTCCTTCCAGGGAAGAGCACGTGTGCTCAGCCCCCTCTCCTGCCCCTGCCGGACCCTCTCTATCCCCTTGGCTTTCCAGAAGCCCTGGGTTCTCCATAACACCCCACCATGTGGCTTCCTTTCCTTCCATCTCAAAACGCATTCAAACACTCCCTTCTCACTCCCGCCCTCTCTCTTCTGATCCTCTGCTTTAATCCCCACCAAATCAGGAAATGCTACTGCCAAGTACATGAGGGACCTCTTAGTCCCCAAATCCATCCCATGTGATCCAATTCCCTGCCTTCTAGAAGGAGGGAAGGCTTGGAAGGGTGGGTGGAAATTTTAAAAGACTGGAGAAAAGACAGGGAAGGAAAAAAGAATGAAGGCAAAAGGAAATGGGCAAGAGCAGGAAGGCCACAGGTGGTCCCAGCTTGTGGTGGGGGCAGCTGGGCTAAAGCACAGCAGGGGTCCTGGAGCCGAGACTCACTAGGAAGGCCATGCAGTGGGACTAGGGTCGCCGCCGGAGCCTGGCCTCGCAGCTTCCTTACGGGGAATAAGTGGCTTCATTTCTGAAGGGAGAAAGCCCTGTGAGCTGCCCCCATTCTCCACTCCTAGATGCAAAGGCCCCCAGGGAGAAGCCACCCTGCAGGGGAGGAGAGGGTATCTGAAAAGGGACAGAGTGTGATTGCATTTGCTGAGGGTGCTGTACTGTAACAACAGGTGCCTGAGCTCCCTATCTCACTGGAACCAGCTCTTGAGCCTCGGGTGAGAGCTGGGGTGCAGGAGTACAGGGGCAACGCATAGAGAACAACAGCCTGAAGGGTACCAAGTGAGATCAGCAGTCACGACCACTGTGAGGGCACCATGGCCAAGGCAAGCATTGGGCCTGGGGTGTGCACAGGGAGCTGCCACCTGCTTCTCTGCAGGGCTCCCAGAGGTGGCTGGAGGCGGGAGGCATCCTGGGTAGAGCAGGAGATGAGCAGAGTGAGGCCTGCAAAAGGAGCTCAGTGTTGAGGTCGGGAATCAAGCAGTATCAAGCCAAGGTCTCTGAGAGGTCACGCTGGGCACAGGATGCTGAAAATCAAGCTGCCCTAAGCCAGCCCCATTCTGAAACCTGCATCTACCCAGACAATTCTGCCCCTCCTATGTTCACTGATACAGTGCATTCCCAGCTGCGGAGGAATACTTGACCACCCTTAGTAGAGCCTATGCAGTTAAAAGCACCTATGGAGTTTCAGAATAAAGGGAGACGGGAGGTGTTTTTAAACCAGTAGGGTATTCCCTCGTTTGGTCCAGGAATGATGTGACTGCTGGTGTCAGTTTGGGGATGGTGTCAGAAAGACCATAAGTGAGGACCAATCTGAACTTCACACTCACCTCAAAGCAGATGTTCTCCCCCTCCTTGTCGCAGTCCAGCCACAGCACAATATAGTCGCAGCCTCTGCCCTCCACCTGCCATACAGCACAGGTTCACACGCACCCACTGCAGGCCCGGCTCGTGCCGCCTGCCCCCAGTGCTCCCATCCAGCACAGGGCTTGGGCCCAGGCCCTGAACCTCAGCTAGAAGAACTGGTACCGGGGCTGGACAAGGAGCTGGCTGTGGCGAGGCTGGCTCAGCTAACAGAAAACAATTAAGTTTATAACTGCTGCTTTTGGATCCCCAGAACCAAAAAAAAATATATATCTATAGATAGATATAAATGCAACAAGATCTCAAACCCCAAAACTGCCCAGAAAAAGGGTTAAAATGAAATAACCCTAAATGATAACAGCAGTTGTCTTGGGTAGTATGATTACAAATATTTTTTTTGTCTTTCTACTTATCCGTACTTTCTAGTTTTCCATATCTGTATGCATTTGTTTTAAAGTTAAAGGGGAAAAAAATCTCCAACCAAACAAGCTATTTTCTTTTTTTTTGAGATGGAGTCTTGCTCTGTTGCCAGGCTGGAGTGCAATGGCATGGTGTTGGCTCACTGCAACCGCCGCCTCCCAGTTCAAATGATTCTCCTGCCTCAGCCTCCCAGGTAGCTGGGATTACAGGCGTGTGCCACCACACCTGGCTAATTTTTGTACTTTTAGTATAGATGGGGTTTCACCATGTTGGCCAGGATGGTCTTGAACTCCTGACCTCGTGATCCATCCACCTCCTAAAGTGCTGGGATTACAGGCGTGAGCCACCATACCTGGCTGAAACAAGCTATTTTCAAAGCAGAAGACCTGCTCTCCAGGACTGAGGGCTGGCAATATCAACTGCCTTATGTGTGTTGGAGGTGCCTGAAGGTGCCTCCTGGGCCAGCAGGGGGCACTCACAGAAAGAGCTAGCAAAGGCTCCCCTGTCCAAGGGGGATTAGGACTCAACCAAGGGTGGGCAAGGACATCTGAAACTGCCAGCTGTGGAGGGGTGGGGGCCCTGGTGTGCTCATGCCCAGGCCAGCCCCACGCACCTGCAGGAACTTCACCATGTTCAGCTTGGGGTTAGCTTCTTTCTTTTCCGTGGGAGCTTGGCTGAACAGCTCTGCGGGGTCTACTTTGTCCCACTTGTTGTATTTTCCTACAAACCAGTCATAGTGACATTGAATCACATCTCAGTTTACAGGGGCTTGGCCTCTGAGACCATCATAACAACAGGAGGATGTTGGTCTCATCCCACAAATGAAGAGGGGAAAGCTTGGAGAACAGTTTGCCCAGGGTCATCCTGATGATCAGAGGCAGAGCCAGGATACTGGGTTCAGGCTTTTGGTAACCCCCTCCCATCCAGTCTCCTTTCTGCTTGGCTGCTTAGAGGGCTGCTGCTCAGTTATCACTTCTGGGACTTTCCCTGTGGCTGGGAGCACCATTCCTGGACTGGCTCGCTTTGCCTGAGCACTGGATCCCACCACTGGTGCCTTCATTGGCACTTCCAACCTGGGTTTCTGGAACCCAGCACTCTGTGGGGCACACATGTGCTCAGTCATTCCCATTAGAGGACCGATCTTTTTAAGCCTCATGCTCAACATATTCACCTAATCATCTACGGAGGCCCAATTCTTGCATGCTCAGCCACCTGGCTTTCTTTTAGGCCCCATTTCTTTTTTTTTCTGAGATAGGTTCTCTTTCACCCAGGATCAAGTACAGTGATAGGATCATGGCTAACTGCAGTCTCGACCTCCCAGCCTCGATCCATCTTCCCACCTCAGCCTCCCAAGACTACAGGTGCACACCACCGTGCCGGCTGATTTAAAATGAATTTTTTTTTTTTGTAGAGACAGGGGTCTCACGATGTTGCCAAGACTGGTCTTGAACTCCTAGGCCCCATTTTTTTGCATCCTGGGAAAATAAGGTCAGACAGAGCCAAATTCAAATCCTGGCTCCCCACTTGCCAGCTGAAGATAAAACTTGGGGTCCAAATGTTCAGCCACACAACTCAGTCACCATCGTTGTCATTGCTGTCATCAATGAGCAGCAAGAACAAGGGCTGAGGCTTTGCTGTGTGCCAGGCCCTGTGCTGAGTGCTCTGCCCTCACTGTCACACTGAATCCTTACAGCCTTGGGAAGCAGATGGCATTGCTGTGAGACCCATTTCACTATGAGAAGTAGAAACTCACAGAGGCTGTCATTGGCCCCATGTCCAGCCAGTGAGCCAGCAGAGCAGGGGGAGAAGCCTGGAACAGACTCTTGCCAACCACACAGCCCTGCACCTACATCCAGCGGGTCCCTAATGTAGGCCCTTCCAAGGTACGTGATAACAGTAACAATATGGGAATGACGGCAGCCACCAAATGACCGACAGATGATGGTCAAGTAGGAAACAGCAGCAGCCTTCTCTCAAATGCCTGCACAGGTCAAGCCCTTCCTAAGAAAGGTGCTGTCACTTAGTCTACACAGGAAGCCGTACAGGGAAGGCAGTGACTAAGGGGTGCCACTACAATGGGCACCCAGGGCTGAGCTCCAGAGACTATGGTCTGGGCAGTGTACCCAGGGACCCTCTCATCACCACTCCATGATCTGCTGGCCTTATGACTCATGGAGTCAGAACAAACTTCCCCACCTAGAGGCATTTCCTGGCTTCAGCTGGACCCAGGCCAGTGCCATGCAGAACTTCCTTTGGTAGAATGGAGGGTAGGAGGGCTTACCCAGGAAATCCAGGGTCATCACGTGACCACAGACAGATGTCATCTTGAAGCGCACTGGCTGGCCAGCAAAGGTCCCAGTGTACTCATGGACTGAGCAGGCTCCATTCAGCCCTTTGTGTGAGGACAGGCTCCCTGGGCGTGGGGAAGCACAAAGTGACTGGCTGCTCCGGCTGAGCTGAAGGCACTGTGGAGACTCCGGCCCAGATGCCACCTCTCAGAAGGCCAGAGTCCTCTTCCCCCAGAATGATGAGCTTCTGCAGCTTCTGCAGACCTCTGCAGGTAACTGGGCGCTGCAAGATGGGACAGCGCCCAGGGAAAACAGCATCTGCCGACAACCTAGCACAATGCACTCTTGATGTAGAGCCCCAGGCTGCCGGGAGCCAGGAGCAGGCAGGGGCGGGCTCTTTCTCTACATTTATACTTTCACTCTTCAATTCCATTTTTGCCTGACTTCACTGAAACATTATTCATCATTTACTAAAACGGATTCTAGATCCATTACCAGGGACCTTCTAATTATCGAATTCTCACCCTCTCCACTGACCATACTCAGCCATACTTTTTCAGCTTCTGGGCACTGGGCACCATTTTTGGGGTCTCCTGTCCCCTGCAGACCATGACTTCTCAGCTGAACTAGGGTCTCTTTCTCCCTCAACTACTGGACCACGGGGAGGTCAGGTAGATGCCCGTCATTTCTGGGTACTAGCATCCAACACTCTATTTGGAGGGAATTCAAAGATGGGGGAAACAGCACCCTACCAACCACCCTAGTGACCAGAGTAGGGAGTGAGTGGCAGACATTTCCTCTCCAGCTCCCTGGTGTCTCAGGAGTGCCTGTGGCCACAGCTCAGTGCATTGGCTACTCTGGAGTGATGTGAGGTCCAGAGGATAGTGGGAGTGCCCAGGGGTGACAATGCCTGGGGCATAGCCTCATCAGACCTCGACTGGGGTGAGGTCCTGGCTGTGTCTCCTTATTTCCAGGGCTGGTTTCTGCTACTTGTACCCAACAGTCTTGCCAGGCTCGGCACTTGGATAATGACTGTGCCTTCTGCTTCACTGTAAGCTGTGCCTTGTGCCTTCTAAGAACCCCAGCTTTGGCACATGCCAGGAGTGGAAGCAAATGCCCCCCACAGTGACATACTGAGACGCTTCATTACCACCTGATGAACTGAACCAAATCTACCCCAGCCAGCATGAAATCACATTAGGAAAAATAAATGTCCTGCAACACATAAATGACCATGCTTACAGACCAAAGCAAGAAAACAAGCGTAGGGCTGGTCTCTCCTACCTCTAGAGAGGATTTTGGCAATTGACTGCGCCAAGGATGGCTTTTCAGCAACCATGAGCACAGTCTTCATCTTGTCTCAGCCTTCACACTCCAGTTTCAGGGCACTGGCAATGAAAAAGTTTAGACTCCACTCTTCTGCAGCACAGCACTATTATCAGTGCTGACTCCTAAAGAGAAGAAAAGACACTTAGGGAATAGCAATGCTGTCAACAGAACCTATACCATTACAAGGAAACTCACTTTAACAAAGGAAAAACAAGACCAACCTGAGGCAAGAAGAAAAATTAGGGAAACTTGTAGACCTCTGAGATATAAAAAACTGCCAGGTCAACTGAAGTGGCTCAGAGATGATCCCGGGAATCTGGTTCCATGTGGGGGAAGGTGAAGTGGCTCCAATTATCTCAGGTCAATTTTATTCCTAAATCCATGCCAGGAAGAAGCTGGGGGCTGGAGATCTGCAGTGACGGGTCAGGGCAGGTAGATGCCTAGCCCTCCTCTCTGGACTGGCTCTTCCACCTACAGGTGGATTACCTGGAGAGAGGAACCACCGTGGCCAAGAGCAGCACCTCCACCTCAGGTAAGCACTGGGATGCCCTGGGACACTTCACAAAATGCAGATGACCAGACTGGGATCCCCAGGTCCTTCCAATCCATGATTGGGCCTGAGACCCTTTGTCCCAGCCCGAGCTGACATCAGGGCCCTGTCACATCTATCTTCTACCTACTCCGCTCCACCTCTTGCTTTGCAGGCCATGCTCTGGACAAATTAAATCAAATATCATCATCAAAGGAAACATGCATTTGAAGCCTCTGTGCCTGTGCTCACCTGCCTGAGGGAAAGCTCCACCAGGCTGGAGGATGCAGCTGGACAGCTCACAGGCCCAGCTCAAGTGCTGACTCTTCTTTAAAGAGGTCTCCCAACACCACTGGCTGGATAAGTCAGCTCTCCTCTGCCCGTGGCTCTTGGGCTAAGTCTCCATTCCAACCCATTAACATTATGTCATCATCAGCGACTACCTCACCCCCTAATAGGACATAACAGGCTTTGTGTCTGAATCGCCGTTGGCCTTTGCAACAGCTTTCTGTGCTTGACACATGACATTCAATACCTGCTGGCCAAGTAAAAGAAAACCACATGAATGCTTTTTGTTTTTTTTCCAATCATTATAAATGTAGTACTGATGTTTATAAATATAGCATTGTATTGAAAAAAAAGATTTGTACTGAGACAACTGGGAAAACTGCTAGGCAAAAAAATAAAGTTAGACTCCTGCTTCCTAACTCCCACTAAAATCGATTCCAGATCTAGCAAAGGTTTGAGTAGAAATAATGAAACCAGAAGAATATTAGGAAAGACACGTGCTTTTAAAATAAATCTCATGAGCTGGGTGTGGTAGCACATGTCTATAATAGTGTCAGCCACTCAGGAGGCTGAGGCAAGAGGATCACTTGAGGCCAGAGTTCAAGACTGTTGTGTGCCATGACTACACCTGTGAATAGAATAGCCACTGCACCCTGACTTAGGTGACAGCAAGACCCCATTAAAAAAAAAAAGGCTAAATGAAATAATCTCGGCATGAAGAAAAAAAGAACCACCTGGGCACGGTGGTTCACACCTATAATCCCAATACTTTGGGAGGCCAAGGTGGGCAGATCACTTGAGGTCAGGAGTTCAACAACAGCCTGGCAAACATGGCAAAACTCCGTCTCTAACAAAAATACAAAAAATTAGCTGGGTATGATGGTAATCTCAGCTACTTGGGAGGCTGAGGCAGGAGAATCGCTTGAATCCAAGGAAGTGGAGGTTGCAGTGAGCCAAGATGGTGCTACTGCACCCCAGCCTATGCAACAGAGACTCTGTCTCAAAAAATAAAACAAAATAAAATAAAACACCACCAAAGTACCTCAAAACTGAGAAGTACTTGAAGCATGTTTAAAAGCACTTGCTCTCCTTTTCTGTGAGCTGTCTATTCCCATTTGTTACCCACTTTTTTCAACAGTTGTTTTCTTATTTTAGGAATTATTTGCATAATGAAGAAATTAGCACTTTGTGGTATCACATCATGTTCAACAACACTCAAGGAAGAAACTCAGAGCTACAAGGAGCTTGTGCTTATCTCACAGGCAGAGACTCAAAGTCGATGCACACACAGCAGACAAGGGCGTGGGGAAGTTAAACGGGAACAACCTCTGTGAACAGCGATTCAGGGATCCCTCTCAAAGGACAAGTGCACATCCCAAAATTCCACTCCTTGGAATGAACTTACTAGTCCAGTTATGTATTGAGCACTTACTGCATGCTTGGCCTAGTCCTGGGTGCAGGGAATATAGCACAGAGCAACACCAGGTCCTGTCCTCCTGGAACTCATGCTGTAGTACAGAAGCAGGCGAGGGAAAGGGCAGGGCTGGGTGACACCTGGGGAAGAGTCCAGGCAGAAGGAGCAGGGAAGGTGAAGTCCTTGGGGAGGAGGTGGCTGGGCAGGGGGGCTGATGGGGCTGAGGGAGGGAGCAGGGGTATAGAATATGGGTCTGCTCTAGGGGTGCTGGGAGGCAGCAGAGGGTTTGCATCGGTCTGGGATAATCTAACTTCAAGTGTTAAAGGGAACTCACTGGCTGCCACATAGAAGAGGGTGACTGGGCCCTGGGTAGCAGTGGTGGAGGCTGAGAGGGGAAGTGAGAGTCTGGGCAGGTCTGGGATGGGTGGGACATGGGAGGGGGAGAGGAAGATGAATCAAAGATGACCTGAGGTAGGGGCTGGGCATGGGCTCACACCTGCCATAGGCTCACACCTGCAATCCTAGTGCTTTGCGAGGCCAAGGCAAGAGGACCACTTGAGGTCAGGAGTTTGAGACGAGCCTGACTAACATAGTGAGAACTTGTCTTTACAAAAAAGAACTTTGGTTTAGGCATGACAGGAAGGGACTGGCAGTCTGAAGCAGGGCTTCAGGTGTGTTAAATGTGACCTGCCCAATGGACAGCCTGGGTGGCCTGGAGGCAGCAGCAGCAACGTGGAAGGAGCCCAGGCTGGGGGTTGGGAGATGAGGCTAGCAGGGTGAGTCAGGAGGGGTAGGGTCGCGAAAGCCATAGGAAAGGGCACTTTAGGGCAGTCATCACCACATGGGGGACAATGACAGGCCAGGCGAGGTGGCAGCTGAGACCTGACCACGGGGTCTGGCAAACTGAGAGCCCTGGGTAACCCTGACGGAACCATCTGGTGAGTGACAGAGGTGAAAGCTGCATGGCGTGAGCTCGACAAAATCTGGGCGAGGGGAGAAGGCTAGTAGTGCACTGTCCCCTTTTGTTTTAGGATAGAAGCTGTGCCAACATGTTCTCCGTTGATGGGGCTGCTCCAGCAGAGAAGGAAAAGATGCATGCAGGAGGGGTAGGAACTGCTGGAGTGATGGCCTTGGGACGAGGAGGAGCAAGAGAGACAGCCAGTCAGCACCCAGGTGATGCAGAGCTGTGAAAGGGCTGCATTTCTCTTGGTGGAGGAGCCATAGTATGGCTGTCCACGGAGGAGGGACAGGTGGTGACACTTCGGGTAGGCCCACAGCAGAGGAAGCACTGGAGTTAGTTAGATGGGAGAGTCCAGGTGAGTAGGAGGGAGAGGGAGTGGGGCTGGGGTTGAGGGGAGAAATTATGAGGACAGAACCTGACTCTGAGTTGGGTGAAGAGGGAGGTGAGGGTTGGGGAGGGTCCACAGAGGGTGTGCTCTGTGGGGTCCAGGAAGTGAGGCATGAGAGCAGGAAGTCGGAGTCAAAGAATCAATTCCCAAGGGGTGGCAGGTTCAAACAGGAATTACAAGGGGCCCATGTGGTGGTCACCCATGGAGGGCAAGGGCCATGTGACAGGTAGAGAGTGAAGTCACCTGGGAGAGTCACAGGAGCCAACAGTCGGCCCTGGCAAGACTGTCCACATGGAGCCTGAGTCCCCAGGAGGCAGGACAGAGTGGCACTGGAGTGGGCTCAGACTGGGCATGGTGGTGCCTGTGATGAGCCACATCACTGGGGGTTCTCTGTAGCATTGTTAATCATGATAAAAGATTAGAAACAAGGAGGTGGTGAAATAAAAGCATGGCATTCTCTACAGTGGAGCACCTGGCAGCATTAGAAAGGAAAGCATCTGCTTGGTACACACTAATGTGGACTGGATCACTGAAACACACTATGCTAAGAAAGCTGGGCACGTAACGGCGTGTACAGAGTGTTGCTGTCTGTGATCACACATATGCGTGCACACATGTGCACTTGATTATGAAGAGGCGGTATGTGTGGGTGGGATGCAAAACAAATAGTCAAAGCAGTCACCTGGAGGGGTGTGAGGGACTGGAGGTTAGGGCTAGGGGGGCTGCCTCACCATATTCCCTTCTGTACCTTTTACAGTTAGCATCTGGACACAGGTGACTGAGGGAAAAGAACTAAGACAGGGGATTTTAAAATAAAATAAAACCAGAAAAATAGAGGACGGTTGGGAAGGGGATGCTTAGAAAGGATGCCAAAGGAAGCTCCTTCACTAAAGGGGCTTCTGCTGCTTGTCATGCTGTGTGGGAGGAGGCCCAAGGTCAGCCTTGGGCTGTCAACCTTGTCCTCCACTTCAGAGATCATAGGATCACAATGAAATCAGTAATACTGACCAGAAAGCGGCCCCAAATAAAATGGCAATTTGTTTTTTTCCTCAAAATAAATACATGGATGTTCCCCCTAAATACAAAACCATCCCAGAGTGAAAGAGCCGAGATCTTGTGGAATGATGGCATTGTCTGCAGATGAGCTCCCTGGCCCATGACAGCTCCAGCTGCATCTCCCACGGCCCTGCTCCGCATCTGGTGCCAGCAGTGTCTCTCCCACAGTTGTCAGGTTCAGTGCCATATTTCTGGCACCCAGCATGCACTAAATGCCTGCTGAGTGAATGAATGAACAAGCGGAGTGGTTGTGATTGGCCTCTGCTCTGTTATGTGGATGTTTTGATTCTACCAAAATCAGAGGCCCAGAACTGAGGTTTAAAGGAGACCTAGAGATTCCCCCTTCTCTCACCCTGAGAAGCCAGAGGCCAAAAGGGAAAACCAACAGCAGAGAGGGATTGGTCTGTGAGGGTTTGAGTTTCCCATCTCTTCCAGAGTAGGAAGTTTTGTCCTAAAATGTTTCCTCAGATTTTCTCATGTCTGCACCACAGAGTAGGCAGCAATTATGTATGACATAATGAGGACACACCAGGCACCAGGCAGTCCTGCCAGCATCTTAGGTAGGGGTGGGTGCTGCCATTGTACTGGCCTACAGTGGGACTGTGGGGCCAGAGAGAACAGAGCTCCAGTGGCTGGACTCCAAGCCTGATCCTGCCGTGCCTCTATGAGCACTCTGATGGAACAGCAGGCTGACTTTGCTTTCCTGTAGCATTCACCACTACACCAGGTACAGCCTCCATCTACTTATTTGGCTCTTGTCTTAAAGCTCCTAGAATGTAAGTAAGTGGCAGGAGAACAGGGGTTTTGCTTTATTCATTCTCATGGTAAACAGATGGTGAGCAAATACTGATTGAATGAATGACTGAATATATAAAACAATAATTTTACCTGCAAGGTGAATAATAAAAATGCTTTTAGTTCTCTAAAATGTAGAGTAAACATGTAAAATAAACACTGACTTTAGGCTGGGCAAAGTGGCTATTTTTCCATTAAGGCACATCTCCCATTTCAAAATGGAAATCAATGAGAACAAAACCTGAAAGCAATGGTCTGTAAATTTCATTTTCAGTTTTGCTTTACCAACATTATTATTCAAAACATAAAACATTATTATTCAAAACATAAAACAAAACCTGAAAGCAATGGTCTGTGAATTTCATTTTCAGTTTTGCTTTACCAACATTATTATTCAAAAACATAAAAACCTAAGTTTTTGCTTTTTTTTTAAGCATAAGTATACAAAAATGACCAGAAATAGGTTCTTCTCTTTTTTTCTTTTGAGATGGGGTCTCACTCTATCACGTAGCCTGGAGTGCAGTGGCACAATGATGGCTCACTGCAGCCTCAAACTCCTGGGCTCAAGGGATCCTCCTGTCTCAACCTCCCAAGTAGCTGGGACTACAGGTGCACACCACCACACCTGGCTAATTTCTAGTTTTTTTTTTTTTGAGAGATGGGGGTCTCACTATGTTGCTCAGGCTGGTCTGAAACTCTTGGCCTTCAGTGATTCTCCTGCCTTGGCCTGCCCAGCCCTGTCCTCCTATTTCAAGAAGGGAGATTAGCAACAGCTGAGAGGGTGCTGACAGCAAGCACCCCAAACTGGCCTGTAATTAGGAGAACTGAAAGTGAAGTAAAAAGGGAGTAGCAGGTTAAGCTATTAGTACCTTGTCAATTCTCACCAGCAATAGTACCAACGATTTGTGTCTTTGGGGACACAGTAAACCTAGAAATTTCCTTTCATGTCTGTGTCTTAGAAACCAGCAGATGTGGTTTGGGAATAGAGGCCTAGCAGTAGTCTGAATAGCATTAAAATTCCTAGGATCTACCACCTCAGTAACTTTACCAAATACTTCTAGAATCAGGAAAAGAGGGAAACAAACGACCATTTCTTAAGCTCCTTCTTTGTACTAGGCACACCATAGCTATAAACACTCTTCAATCTTGCCAAGAACCCTATAAGGCAGGCGTTGTAATTTTTTTAAAACGTTAGTAAACGGAGGTTCAGAACAATTCACGCTAGTGTCAGGTGACCTTGGCAAAGGAATCCCAGGACTGGCTAGCCATCAAGCCCAAGTTAGGCTGGCCTCTCAGGTCCTGTTTCCAAAGGTGAAGATAAAAAGGCAAGACGAGGAACATCTTACCTTTCATTTCTGCGAGAAATTATTGCCCCTGGATTCCAGCTAATTTGTTCACAAAAGCACCCTACTTCATTGACAGATAACAGGTCAGAGAACCTGGGCGCCTTTAAACGATCTGGGCCCCGGCAGATGGATGCACAGCCTCTCTGAGCCTCAGTTTCCCTACCAGTGAGATTGTCCCTATAGCAGACCTCACGTCAAAGATCTGTGGGAGGGTTCGAGGAAGAAAGGTATTAACCACAGCGCCTGCTGCTTGCAGGCACAGGGCGGGCCCATCTTCACCTCCCTGAACAACCACAGCAAGCCCCAGGGAAGAGGGTCCCGACCGCCAGGAAAGAGGCTACAAGAATGCAGAGCCCACCCAGGGTCCTCTCTCGAGCCCGCGGGTCTGCCGCCGGCCAGCGTTCAGGAAACAAGCCCGAAAAAGGTCTGCGCTTCCCGCTTTTCTGAGCTGCCGGGCGTGAGGCCCGCAACTTGCCGCTCACCCGCAGCCACACGGCGAATCCTGCTCCGGTCCTTACTACTGGGCGGCCACAGGCAACCCCTACTCCCTGGTCCAGCCGCTTCTGGCGTCCCCGCGTCCGGTGTGCTAGCGTCTGCCCTCCGGCTCCTGCGCGTCGGCGTCCTTAGGTTCCGTGGCTCGCGGGTTCCGGGAGCACCCCCAGAGAGTGGCGCTTACACGCTGCGCGGACCGCAGGGGTCCCCAAGCTCTGCACCCAGATTCTTCCCCGCCACGGAGAGACAATCATGACAATTATAATTACAATGTTTATGAAAACTGGCATGAAAACATCTATGAAGCTAATAAAATAATAAAAATGCACGGATGTGTGTATAGCAGGCTTCTTTCGATGCTGTAAAACCTCCGTGGAATGAATGAATGATCTGTGTAAAACATATCTGGAAGATGAATTGTAAAACCAAGTTATTTATTTATTTATTTTGAGACGGAGTTTGGCTGCAACCTCTGCCTCCCGGGTTCAAGCGATTCTCCTGCCTCAGCCTCCCAAGTAGCTGGGACCCCAGGTGCGTGCCATCGTGCCTGGTTAATTTTTGTATTTTTAGTAGAGACAGGGTTTCACCATTGTTGGCCAGGCTGGTCTTGAACTCCTGACCTCAGGCGATCCTCCTGCCTCAGCCTCCCAAAGTGCTGGGATTACAGGCGTGAGCCACCATGCCCGGCCTTAACTCTTCTTTAACATCTGCCTGGTACTTTATATTACATGATTAAAATAAATTCTTTAATACATGTTGATTTTTCTATCTGTATAAAGTAATAATTCTATTTTTCTGAAAATTATCTTTTAACAATTAAAAGCTAAAAAGAATAAAATAGGAAACACTAATATAACAATAGGAGTATTTCTGCTGATGTGACTGTACAAGTGTGCCCAATATTTCCAGCAAGAACTGACTTGTAAATGTATAATGGCAGAAGTAACTTAGGCACATGGAATAAACCATTCACTCATATTTTTTGTGTCATCTAGGGATGAGAATGAATGTGAAAATATTATTAAGAATTAAAACATTTAAAGAAAAAAAGACAAAAATTTATGTAATGAAGTGAAATTAATAAATGGAAAAACATGTAACTGGATGAGGAGAGCAAATATTTAAAATATAAATATTGTTATAATTAGGATATTATAAACAATGTCTAAATAATTCTAACTTTAATCTAGAAGAAATAACAAAAGAAAAACTAAGAGAAGACTATTGGAGAGATAATAATGTGAAATTAAACAATTCAAACTTAAAGTTTTGGAGCTTGAAATTATTCTGAGCCTTGAGAGGAACGTGGCTATGTGGCCTGAGTCATGTAATATGCAGCTGCAACATCTACTTCTCTGATTATAGATCAACTTTCTTCCTCATTCTTGTACTATAGAAAATTAAGGGCCAGACACGGTGGCTCATGCCTGTAATCCCAGCACTTTGGGAGGCCGAGGTGGGTGGATCATGAGGTCAAGAGATCAAGACCATCCTGGTCAACATGGTGAAAACCCATCTCTACTAAAAATACAAAAAATTAGCTGGGCATGGTGGCGTGTGCCTGTAATCCCAGCTACTCAGGAGGCTGAGGGAGGAGAATTGCCTGAACCCAGGAGGCGGAGGTTGCGGTGAGCCGAGATCACGCCATTGCACTCCAGTCTGGGTAACAAGAGCAAAACTCCGTCTCGGAAAAAAAAAAAAAAGAAAATTAGGAAGACCAAACAGCACCTAATAAGAGATAAGACCCTTCAGATCACTACCTCTTCTCAGGGAGTAATAAACTTTCTTGGAATACAGCATTCTATAATCAATCAAATCAGTATAATGAATGCACTGGTTTTGTAGGGAAAATGCTGTAATCTTGCTAAAATTTCTCTGTCTCTGCCTATATAAGGGAAACCTTAACTTCACTGCTTTGGAACTCTAACCCCATTCATCTGCAGTCAGTGTTTCCTGGGTGGCTACACTCCAGCTTTGTGCTCAAATAAACTCTATATTTAATCATGTGTTCCAATCTCATTATTTAACGTTAACACTAATATTACCATATTTTTACATAAAGCAATATTATATTGACCTGAGAACAGAAATCAATCAATGAAAACAAAGAGAGGAAGCTCCTCCAAGAGCTTATAGAATTATTGAAGGATCTGATTTTCAGTATCCAGAGCCTGACATAGGTAGCTTAGGCAAAAAGAGACTTCTGGGAGAGATTTCCACTGTACCTTACCTAACTGAAGAAAGCTGTTTAACAAAGTCAAGACCTTGGCAGCAGGAGACCCTGTCTACCCTCTGTTTTCTGCCCTCAGGGCTCTCCCATAAACCCAGCAGTAAAAAACCCTCCAGGATGGTTCCCTGGCTCTGTCTTCTCTTGTCAAATGTCAAATGTCTATGAGAGAGACAGATTTGTAAGATGCACCACCTAGGAAAGAAAAAAACTCTGCCAATAAAACTGATACCTATGAAGGTAAGACCCATACTGATTTTTCTGAGATTTCAATCTCTGACACATAATGAACAATGAGTGGGACTCCTTGGTTGATAAATATATGTTAAAAGGTGGTGTACAGTGTTACGGTGAAAAGATTTGTTTTTGGCCAATAAACATATAAAAAACTTTCAATATCACTAATTAGGGAGACACAAATCAAAAGCACAATGAGATACTACCTCACGGTCATTAGGATGGTTACTATTAAAAAAAACATACAGCAAATTGGAACCCTTAAACAATGCTGGGAATGCAAAATGGTGGGACTGCCACGGAAAACAGTATGGTGGTTCCTCAAAAAAACAAAATTAGATCCAGAAATTTCACTTCTAGGAATATACCCAAAAGAACTAAAAGCAAGGTCTTGAAGATGTATTTTTCCCCCAATTTCACAGCAGCATTATTCACAACAGCCAAAAAGCGGAAGCAACACAAATGTCCATCAGCAGAGCGGATGAATGGATGAACAAAATGTGATATGTAAACACAATGGGATAGTACTCAGCCTTAAAAAAAAAGAAAATTCTGACACATGGTAGAACATGTATGGACCTCGAGAACCATCGGCTAAGTCAAATAGGCCCGTCACAAAAGGACAGATACTGTATGATCCCACTTGTACTTCCAGACTGAAGATTATTGTAAGCTGAAGATATTTTGAGATCTAGCAGATGCAAAAAGAAGCCATTTAGGAGATTCTCTTATCTGGCTAAAGGCAGAGCCTTCTAAGAATGAAGCTGTCATAAATCCTCTCTTCAGGAGAGCTTCAGTCCCAGCCAGGACCACTTGCAATGGGACGAGAAACTGTATAAGCAAACATTATCACCAAGTGTCATTCCTTCCATTTATTCTCCTAAAAGGCCATTTATCTTTCCCATGGAAACCCTTTCTCCCCCAACCCTTTCCCCTATAAACCTGGCGTATAAATCCCTATCTCTACTTCTTCAGGGAGCTTCTCATTTAAATGCTCCTCCCCACACATAAGTAAATAAATCTTGACTTTTTTCCTGTTAATCTGTCTGTTGTTTGGTCACTTTTTTCCCCCTGTTAATCTGTTAATTTACTCATTTGCAGCTCCCACACACCACTGGACCTGAACCGGCAGAAGAAAAGCTTTCCCTTCCAGAACATTTATATATGATATCCACAGTAGTCAAATTCATAACGACATTAAGAATGGAGGTTTCGGGCTGGGTGCGGTGGCTAACGCCTGTAATCCCAGCACATTGGGAGGCCGAGGCGGGTGGATCACGAGGTCAAGAGATCGAGACCATCCTGGTCAACATGGTGAAACCCCATCTCTACTAAAAATACAAAAAATTAGCTGGGCATGGTGGCGCGTGCCTGTAATCCCAGCACTTCGGGAGGCTGGGGTGGGCAGATCACTTGAGGTAAGGAGTTTGAGACCAGCCTGGCCAACATGGTGAAACCCTGTCTCTACTAAAAATACAAAATTAGCTAGGTGGTGGTCCCAGCTACTCAGGAAGCTGAGGTGTAACAATCGCTTGAACCCAGAAGGTGGAGGTTTCACTGAGCTGAGATGGTGCCACAGCTCTCCAACCTGGGCAACAGAGCAAAACTCCCTCAAAAAATAAATAAATAAAAATAAGTAGCCGGGTGCGGTGGCTCAAGCCTGTAATCCCAGCACTTTGGGAGGCTGAGGTGGGTGGATCACTAGGTCAAGAGATCGAGACCTCCTGGTCAACATGGTGAAACCCCATCTCTACCAAAAATACAAAAAGTTAGCTGGGCACAGTGGCATGTGAGTGTAATCCCAGCTACTCAGGAGGCTGAGGCAGGAGAATTGCCTGAACCCAGGAGGCGGAGGTTGCGGTGAGCTGAGATCGCGCCATTGCACTCCAGCCTGGGTAACAAGAGCGAAACTCCCATCTCAAAAAAAAAAAAGTAACTTGATAAACAAAAGGTAACATGTTTTATAGGGTCTTATTTTTAAAAAAGGTAATAGCCTAAAACAATTGCCACGGAAATTAGATCCAAAGATGTTTGATTTTCCTATAAGAACTAAAAATAACATCTTTACATATATCTCTGAGTTGGCTTTCAGAAGCCTGGACCCTCACCAAATGCAACCTGCTGGCTCATAGACCTTTGAAAAGAGAATTGAGGACTGAACTTTGACCACCATTCTTTTTTTTGGTGGGGGGATGGAGTCTCGCTCTGTTGCCCAGGCTGGAGTGCAGTGGTGCAATCTCTGTTCACTGCAACCTCCACCTCAGCCCCTACACCCCCTGTCAAGTAGCTGGAATTACAGGTACACACCATCATGCCTGGCTAATTTTTGTATTTTTTTTTAGTAGAGACGGAGTTTCACCATGTTGGCCAGGCTGGTCTCAAACTCCTGACCTTGTGATCCACCTGCCTTGGCCTCCCAAAGTGCTAAAATCACAGGTGTGAGCGACTGCGTCCAGCTGACCACCATTCTTTGTTTTAAAATTTTTCCTGAGAGGGCCAGGTGTAGTGGCTCAGGGCTGTAATCCCAGCACTTTGGGAGACCGAGGTGGGTGGATCATCTGAGGTCAGGAATCTGAGATCAGCCTGGGCAACATGACAAAACCCTGTCTCTATGAAAAATACAAAAATTAGCTGGGCCTGGCAGCATGTGTCTGTAGTTTTAGTTACTTGGGAGGCTGAGGTGCGATGATCACTTGAGCCTGGAAGGTGGAAGTTGCATGAGCCAAGATTATACCACTCCACTCCAGAGCCTGGGTAAAATAAATAAATAAACACATGTTAAAGATGTTATTTACCTGGTTAGTGAGGAAACTGAGACGGTGTTACAATCAGTTCAAGGGAGACTCCAAAATAAGATCAAGAATATTGAAATGAATATGCAAAAGGTGGTAAAATTGGCTTCCAGTGGGGAAAGAAGCCAATTAAATAGGTCAAAATGCACGTGTCTAGATATAGGAATTATGCTGCAATGCCATCACCAATCCTCCAAAATAGCTCAAAACAGTGAAAGACTAGAGATAACCTGGAAGGGTTGTGATCTGAACAATGCAGTGTTCCACTGAAGTATTTTTTTCTTTTTCCACTTAGGATAGGACAGAATCTGTCATTCGCCAGCTTATTCATCCCAGGCCATACTAGATTCAAGTTTGAGTTCTATGGACAGATTAAAATTTACAGGGCTATTTCATTACAAAATTCTAAAACATAAATTGACAATGATGGTGTCTAAAAAGAGAACAACTGACTAATCTCACTTACTAATATCAATGCAATGGTACTGTTAAGACAGTTCACTGGGAACTTGGAGCTAAGATGGCTCCAGCATCTTGAGTTCCTACCTAAGCCAACCAAAACCCAATTCAGTGTAAACAGCGAAATGAAACTTAAGCTTAACCAATCAGAAACTGCCAACTAATCTCTAACTAGGGACTTCCTACTTTTTTATTTTTTTTTGAGACGGAGTTTCGCTCTTGTTACCCAGGCTGGAGTGCAATGGCACGATCTCGGGTCACTGCAACCTCCGCCTCCTGGGTTCAAGCAATTCTCCTGCCTCAGCCTCCCGAGTAGCTGGGGCTACAGGTGCGTGCCACCATGCCCAGCTAATTTTTGTATTTTTAGTAGAGATGGGGTTTTACCTTGTTGACCAGGATGGTCTCGATCTCTTGACCTCGTGATCCACCCACCTTGGCCTCCCAAAGTGCTGGGATTATAGGCATGAGCCACTGTGCCCAGCCTGGGGCTTCCCACTTTAACCCATCAAATATGTTTTCTTTGTCTTGTTTCTGTGAATACTTGATCAGATTCCTCTGTTGCCCCCTTTCCAACCCACCCGCAGTGGAGCACTGAACTACTTGTGGTCTGGTGTTGCCTGGTTCATGAACCAATGAATGCTCAAACTAATTCAAATTTTAATGTGTCTAAATTTGTATTTTAACAGCATCCAGCAGCACGTGAAAATAATAATGGAGTATAAATAAATGAGAAATACTAGTAATGCAAAGAGAGTTCAACATGAGCAAATCAAGTCACCATATATAATAAAACTTACCAAATTAATAAGACAAAAGAGGGAAAAAAGAAACACCTCACAAAATAATTTCCCCAAAGGAAAAAATACGTAAAGATGCCAGGCGTGGTGGCTTAAGCCTCCCAGAACTTTGGGAGGCTGAGGTGGGCGGATCACCTGAGGTTGGGAGTTTGAGACCAGCTTGGCCAACATGGAGAAACCCCATCTCTACTAAAAATACAAAATTAGCTGAGCGTGGTGGCACATGCCTGTAATCCCAGCTGCTCGGGAGACTGAGGCAGGAGAATCACCTGAACCTTGAAGGCAGAGGTTGCGGTGAGCCGAGATCGCACCATTGCACTCCAGACTGGGCAACAAGAGCAAAACTCCTTCTCAAAAAAAAAAGTAATTATTACATATTTTATTAAAATATGTAAATATTATGAATTATATTATTATCCTCAATAATCTGAAATTCAGAAAAAGGTATTGTAACAATACCTTTGTCATGATCTGGCTCACTGCAGCCTTGAGCTCCTTGGGTCAAGTGACCCTCATGTCTCAGTCTCCTGAGTAGCTGGTACTACATGTGTGAGATACCAAGCCTGGCTAATTAAAAAATAAATTGTTTTTTGTAGAAGTGGGGGTTGGTGTTGAACTCCTAGGCTCAAGTGAGCCTCCTGCTGTGCTGTGCTGGGACTTAACCCTCGTTCTAGGCCAAGAGGAAAATTGGGCAAGACGGTGAAGAAGTCATATTTTGTCTTAGTAAGAGAAGCCTCTGAAAACAAAGGAGTTTAGCTCTTAATAGGCAGAGTTTGTCCACTTCTTCAGGCTCAGGGGATTAAGGAAAATCAGTGACTTAAGATTTTAGGGGCCTCAATCCAGATAACTCTAACAAAATATGGGGGTGTTGGCTGGGTGCAGTGGCTCATGCCTGTAATCTCAGCACTTTGGGATGCCAAGGTGGGTGGATCACTTGAGGTCAGGAGTTTGAGACCAGCCTGGCTAACACAGAGAAACCCCATCTCTACTACAAAAAAATCCTACCTGGGCATGGTGGCACATGCCTTTAATCACAGCTACTTGGGAGGCTGAGACACGAGAATCTCTTGAACCTGGGAAGCAAAGGTTGCAGTGAGCTGACATTACGCTACTGCACTCCAGCCTGGGCAACAGAGTGAGACTCTGTCTCAGAAAAACTTAAAAAATGAAAAAGCCCGGACTTTTCTCCACCAGTCCAGTGACCCCCAATGGTTGAGCAGCACTAGAACCCCAAATTTCTGGGGGGCAGACCCAGCTTCCAGTTTGTTTATTAAGTTCCATGCACTTAATTCTTGTTCTGCTTGATTTTGGGTCCGCAGCATCATGAACTCATGTGTTTCTCAACCAGTGTTCTGGACATCTGGCTCAGTGCAGGGCTGTGGTTTCAAAGCTATTCAAGCAATGACACCAGAAGCCTGTACCCCAGAATACCTGTCATAGGCTGTCCTGTTGATCTCGGAGACAGTGCCTTCCTTCTTGTTGAGGATGAAGCACTTTGGCCTGTAGCTGGTTGCTGGGTGAGGTGCCTCACATCTGTAACCCCAGGGATTTCAGAAAAGCATCAGAGTAAAACAACCATCTGTGATAACAAACTTAAAATGGCTGTGAAGAGCTCTTTTAATTCCTCAAATATTCATTGCTCTATGTTCCCCTCTCCTTGTATAACTCCTACTGCCAGGCTGTTGGCCTTTCTACTTCCATCCTCTCCCTGGCATTCCCATCTTAGTAAATGACTCTACAAGTACTTCAGCTCCCATTCAAAGACCTTGGATTACCTTTGGGTCCTCTGTCTTACTCAGCAGCCCATCCTACACCAACTCCTATAAATGCATCTCTCTCTGCCTCTACACACACACACACACACACACACACACACCCTGCACATACTTATTTACAAACAATTATTTTTAAAAATCTCTCTTCTGAGGTTCCAGCTTTAAAATTTTTCTTTTCTTTTCTTTTCCCTCCCTCCTTTCCTCTTTTGTTTCCAGCTTTCTTCTTTTATTTTCTTTCTCTCCTTCCCTTCCCTCTCTCCCTCCCTTCCTTCCTTCCTTCACTTTCTTCCTTCCTTTCTCCCACCCTCCCTCTCTCTCTCTTTCTCTCTTTTTAAATTTCTTTTTCTTTCTTTCTCAGAGTCTCTGTTTGTCACCCCAGGCTGGAGTACAGTGGCGGGATCTTGGCTAACGTCAATCTCTGTCTCCTGGTTTCAAGTGATTCTCCTGCCTCAGCCTCCTGAGAAGCTGGGACTACAGGAATGTGCCACCGCACCCAGTTATTTATTTATTTATTTTGTATTTTTAGTAGAGACAGAGTTTCACTATGTTGGCCAGGCTGGTCTCAAACTCCCGACCTCAAATAATCTGCCCGTCTTGGCCTCCAAGGTGCTGGGATTACAGGCGTGAGCCACCACCCCTGGCCTCCTCCTCTTCTGCTTTTTTTGAGACAGGGTCTTACTCTGTTACCCAGGCTAGGGTGCAGTGGTGTGATCTTGGCTTACTGCAGCCTTGATCTCCCAGGCTCAGGATGTCCTTTCACCTCAGCCTCCTTGACTGGCTGGGACCACAGGCATGCTCCATCATGCTCAGCTAATTCGTGTATGTTTTTGTAGAGACAGGGTCTTGCTATGTTGCCCAGGCTGGTCTTGGACTCCTGGGCTCCAGCGATCCTCCCACCTTGGCCTCCCAAAGTGTTGGGATTACAGGGATGAGCCACCACACTGGGTCACAGCTTTCTTTTTAGAGCTCACCACAGTTTGAGTGGTTACTTGGAATTTTTAGGTAGCAAAAATTACAACAATATATTTGTAAATTAGAGAGAATTGTGAAATGTATTTGAAATTTTAACTTTAATATTTTATTTAAAATACCTGTAGTGAATGAAAAACATCAAAGTAATTACTTCTAAAATATGGGGCTTCATTTGGGTTAAAACACAAGAACAATGAACATGATCAAAATTCTTCAAAGCGCTTGCTTGGAATGATACAGAGAAGATTAGCGAATAAAAAATATATATATATTTGGGGTAAAGATGGGGTCTCACTATGTTGCCCAGGCTGGTTTCAAATTCCTCAGCTAAAGCAATCCTCCTGTCTTGGCCTCCCCAAGTGCTAAGATTACAGGTGTGAGTCACCACCACGCCTGGCCAAGATGCTAATTTTATGAAAAAAAAAAAATCTAAATACTAAACTGTGCAAATGTATTTAATCATTCTAATAGTACAGATGAGTTAACCCACGACGTGTCATCCCAGGTGCTGCAGTGTCACGCTGAATTTCATGTTCTAAAGAAACATCCTTGGCTGGAGAAACGCACTTGCGTATCACGGCAGGACCCAGTGTCTCAGATTTAGTCTGGCAGCTTTGAATTTTGAAATCCTCTTTGGAGCTTCTTCTGACACAGCATCTTTTCTCTCTGGGCAGGTAGGTGACACCTGAAGAACAGAGGCGTGTTGGGGTGTCAGAGATGGAGGTAAGAATTCTTTTTCTCCCGCAATCCCAGGAAACGCCTCTCCTGTTTCTGGTGAGGGTGAGAGCTCTGGCTGAGGACTTCCTCATTCTTCTTTCTCCTCCAAAGAGGATTTTGCGGTCTCTGCAAATGGCTGCTTCACAGCCGGGGTTCATCAAAATGCAAACCACGGCTTGTCATGGCCAGTGGCTGGCATCTCTCCAGTGCCACTCCATGCAAGAGTTCTTCCGTATCCCGGTCTCATGATGAATTCTGAGCGCCGTGCTTCTCGTTTGCAGGGTTCACAAATATTCCGTAAATATGTCAGTGTTCCCATAACTGGATGACCCAGGACAAACTGACCATCTCCAGGGTTCTAGTCCTTGGACTTCACATCATTTTCAGAACCTAAGGATTTGGGTTTTGAATGAGGTTTTTGCGCAATCCAGGGTTTTCTCTTTAATTCAGATTTGTTTTGAACATGTCCTCTTACCTCAACAAGATCTCCAGCCCCACTGTTCCATCCCTGCAGATCTGCTGTGAATGCAACTTTAGATTTAGTTTCTCCTGGTTTTTGTAAAGTCATCTAGTGCTTTCCTCACGCACTCCTTCCTATGCTCCGCTAGCCCTGCTGCTTGCTTTGCAGAGCACTGAACAAAACCAGTTGTCCCCGAGGAGAACAGTGATTTTGTTGGTATCCATAAGCCTTCCTGGTATGAAGGCAAGAGGCCCAATTGGCACCATGACCTTGTAAGACAGTCTATTGGGGAAGGTTCGGAGTTGCTCTTGGAGGGTGTTATAGTTTCCCCTACCTTTTGCCAGTGTGTGATTTCATCTTGGCACCTAGAGATTATCCTTTCCTGTTCCCCCTGGAGCCTCACAATCTGTTGGGGGTACAGCTGCTTGGAGGCAGCCAAGGAGGCTGCCTGGTTGGGCACACAATGGGGCTCCATGGCTCCTGGTTTTGCATGTGTGCTGCGGTCATCACTGCTCAGGCTGCTGTGCCCCCAGGCATGCCTCGCCCAACTTCCTCCAGCTGGGTCCTCATAAGATTCCTTCTCCAACCAGTGCTTCCAACTCCTCATTCCCATCAAAAGATAAATCATTCTGGAGGTAGATGGGGGTGATATAGGATGACAATGTGGCTATATTCAGTGCCAAAGAACTGCATACCAAAAATTGGTTTAAATGCTAAATTTTAGGTTATGTTTATTTTACCACATTAAAAAAAAATTAGCTGGGCATAGTGGCTCACATCTGTAGTCCCAGAACTTTGGGAGGCTGAGCCAGGAGGATAGCTTTTAGCTCAGGCATTTGAGACCAGCCTGGGCAACACGGTGAGACCCTATCTCTACCAAAAAACTCCATAAAATTAGCTGGCCTGTAATCCCAGCATCTCTGGAGGTGGAGGTGAAGATTGCTTGAGCCTAGGAGTTCAAGGCCTCAGGGTACTGTGATCACACAACTGCACTCCAGCCTGGGCAACAGAGCAAGATACAGTCTCCAAAATAGTAATAGTGAGAACAAATAATAATTAATCAGTTCCAGTTGGGATAATTATCACAAGAACTTTGCTGTTATGGCTGTGATTTTTTTGGAGCAACTTCTCATGGTTCTAACTAAACCCAAATCCAAAGCAAAATTCATTTGAACATCCATGCTCACATTAGCATTATTCACAAAAACCAAAAGGTAGAAGCAATCCAAACGTCCACGGACAGATGAATGGATCAACAAAATGTGTCTCTCCACGCAATTCGGCCTTACAAAGGAAATTCCAACACATGCTACAACATGGAGGAACCTTGAAGACTTTATATATACCAAGGGTACCCACCCCCACCTCACTGTATTCCTATGTTGAGATCCCAACCCCCAAGATGTTTGTATTAGGATATGAAATTATTAGATTCAAAGTTTGAATTCCTGACCTCAGGTGATCCACCCACCTTGGCCTCCCAAAGTGCTGAGATTGCAGGCGTGAACCACCGTGCCTGACCCGTACTGTATTCTTATAATAAAGTAAGCGCAGAAAAGAAAATGTTATTACCCATAATCATAAGGAAGATAAAATCTATTCAGTATTCTTTAGGTAGAAATGGATTACCCTAAGGAAGGTGGAGGAAGAGGAGAGGGTTGATCTCACAGTCTCAGGGGTGTAAGAAGCAGAAGAAAATCTCTGTATAAAGTGGACCCATGAAGTTCAAATTTCTGTTGTTCAGGGTTAGCAGTACACAAGGGACACCTGATTAGCTAAAGGTTGGCTGGATATGGTGGCTGACACCTATAATCCCAGCACTATGGGAGGCTGAGGTGGGCAGATCACTTGAGACCAGGAGTTCGAAACCAGCCTGGGAAACATGGTGAAACCCCGTCTCTACTAAAAATATAAAATTAGCTAGGCATGGTGGCATGTGCCTGTAATCCCAGCTACTCAGGAGGCTGAGGCACAAATGACTTGCACCTGGAAGATGGAGGTTGCAGTGAGCCGAAATGGTGCTACTTTACTCCACCTTGGGTGACAGAGTGAGACTGTCTCAAACAAGCAAGCAACAAACAAAACCAGATTAGCTAAAGGTTGACCTTTCAGTGACAAACTAAACAGAAACAGTCTCGGAGACTGTGGACAGGAGAAGCCGCAGGCACAGATGCAGTTAAAACCCTTGATAAATGCCCTGGCAAAAACAAGTGTTAGGCTGAGCGTGATGGCTTCTGTCTGTAATCCTAACACTTTCGGAGGCCAAGGCAGGAGGATTGCTTGAGGCCAGGGGGTTCAAGGCTGCAGTGAGCTATGATCAAAGCACTGCACTCCTGCCTGGGTGACAGAAACTCTGCCTCTTAAAACAAAACAAGCGCCGGGCGCGGTGGCTCACACCTGTAATCCCAGCACTTTGGGAGGCGGAGGCGGGCGGATCACGAGGTCAAGAGATCGAGACCTTCCTTGCCATGATGAGACCCCGTCTCTACTAAAAATACAAAAATTAGCCGGGTGTGGTGGCACACGCCTGTAGTCCCAGCTACTGGGGAGGCTGAGGTGGAAGAATCGCTTGAACCCAGGAGGCAGAGGTTGCAGTGAGCTGAGATTGTGCCACTGCACTCCAGCCTGGTGATAGAGCAAGACTCCGTCTCAAAAACAAAACAAAACAAAACACAACTCAAACCCAAACCAAAACCCAGCATAGTTCATGAGAGAGGAGGAACAAGGCAGGCCTACTCACCTGGGGCAGTCGGGGCAGGATGCCCAGGAAGGGTCTCTGAAGTGAGCACCTGGAGGAAGGGGGTTAGTTCTGAGGGACTGGGATTCATCCTGGCTTTGGGATCATGGGCAAAGGTCCTGTGGTGACAAGAAGGCTGGTGGCAGCCTGGCTTAGCACCATGTGAGAGCAGAGGGGAGGAAAGGCACTAGGTAAGCATGCCTTCAGATGACAAATGAGGGAGACAGGGACTGTGGGATCCTGACACGAGAGGAAACAAAAGGAGATGGAGAGGATGGGTGACCAGAGGGACCACTGGACCACCGAGGGTGGGGACTTGCTAAGATCAGAGCCACGTGCAGGAGAATGAGGCGCAACCTTGAACAGGCCTCCCAGCGCAGCTGGTCCAGCCATCAGTGACCACAACCACACGCATGATTGCAAGTGGAACCGAAACCACCCAGGCAACCCATAGACCTGGGGAACTAATCAAGTCTTGCTTTAAACGACTGCATTACGGGTGGCTTGTCCTGTAGCAGTGGATCACTGAAACTGAGTCTCAAATATCTATCAGGTCAAGTGTGTGGTGAGTGGCTCACACCTGTAATCCCAACATTTTAGGAAGCTGAGACAGGAGGAGCCCTTGAGCACAGGAATTTGAGACCAGCCTGGGCAACATGGCAAGACCTTGTCTCTACAAAAACTAAAAAAAGTTAGTTGGGTGTGGTGGCAGGTGCATGTATTCCCAGCTACTTGGGAGGCTGGGACAGGAGAGTTGTTTGAGCCCAGGAGTTTGAGGCTGCAGTGAGCTGTGATTGCTCATGAAACCTTGCCTCAAAGATATCTACAAACTAGGCAGGAGTACTGAATGGCTCCTGTCTCCCCCAAGACCCTTGCAGACTTTGAGTCTGTCACAGAGCTCACCAATCTTCTCTTGGTCTAGAATTATCTAAAAAGAGTTGAGTGCAGCCAGAGAGGATGGAATACACAGTATTATTCAACCCCATCAAACTGCTGTGCCCTACAGATGATCCTTGGGTCCAGGTGTGGGTGGGCTGAGGAGCTGCCTAGGGCTAGGAGAAGGCAGAGTTCAGAATGCATGACCTCCATCTAACTCCAGATGCTCCAGGGTCTGAGACCATCTCCATCAGGGTCTGGAAGGCCCTTTCCCAGAACACATAGTCAACCCTGGAGACAACCTTTCCCTGTGAGTGGGGCAAGGGTCCTGGGGCAGTGAAGGCTGTGAAACAAAGTTCGGACCAGAGTGTCTCTATGGTTGATGGGTGGGTCTGGGCTTATTTGTTCTCTCAGTGTGACTGTGTGCACTTACCTGTAAGTGCAACTGGAAACACCTATCCTCTGAGCTTAAAAGGATCAGAAAGCTCTGACAGAGTCAGTGGTAGGGCTGGTTCAGGGGCTGAGGTAGTGCTGGTGCGCACAGGTGGGACCTTCTCCTGCCCTAATTCCCAAAGACTGGTGCTCTGGGAAGGGTCTGGGAGGCATATTTCTCTTTCACAAATACATGCACGACACATGAATGAGCTACTGGATGAGGGAAGAAATGAATGAATGAGTGAACAAAGCTTCCTTTCTCCTCTCCAGGAATTAGCACTCACTGATTAGTTCCCCACTGCCCACCAGCCTGTGCAGAGAAGGGAGGAACAACAAGTCACAGCTGTTGCATCTGTGACTAGACAGTGGTCAAGATGCCCTGTGTCTGCAAAGGCCCTCCCCAGCCCTCACCTGGACAGTGGACCTGTTGGCCAGAGGGGCAGCGGGAAGAAGGGTGGGGCTCCCGGAGTCACCAAGCTGGCTGAAACAGGTGCGTTCTGCACCTCGCCAGGTAGCGAATGGATGTGGGCAGCTCGACACTGAGCAGGGGGCTCATCTGAGTTTGCTCTATCAAGTGTTTGTGAGTAACCGGTCCCAGTGCACACCCAGCTGCTCAGTGCCACCTTGCTCGCCCAGGGCTACTTCAGGCCCGGTCACAGGCCTGCACAGGTTCCAGGGAGGAGACAACTCCAGTTTTTGGTGAGAGTGAACATGTGGGATGAGAGACTTTAAGTCCAAATTTCCCCTTCGATTTTTAAAAACTATTTCAGACAGTATGTAAACACATATTTAGTGAATTTGTTATTTTTATTCTTGCTTATTGTTTGAGGCAGGTCTCCCTCTGTTGGACAGGCTGGAGGGCAGCAGTGAGATCTTGGCTTGGTGCCGCCTCAACTTCCCAGGCTCACGTGATCCTCCCACCTTAGCCCCCCGACAAGTAGTTGGGACTGCAGGTGCCTGGCCACCATGCCCAGCTAATTTTTAAATATTTTTTTGTAGAGATGGGTTTTTGCCATGTTTCTCAGGCTGGACTCAAACTTCTGAGCTCAAGTAATCCCCCCACCTTGGCCGCCCAAAGTGCTGGGATTACAGGTGTGAGACACTGCATCTGGCCTCCAGATTTCTCTTTTGTAAGGACACCAGTTGTACTGACCAGGCCCCACCTCTATGGCCTCATTTAACCTTCATTAGTTCCTTAAAGGTCCCATCTCCAAATATAGGCACATAGGGGGTTAGGGCTCCAACCTATGGATTTGGGGGATGCAATTCAGTCCATCACAGCACCAAAGTGTGGGCCAGAAGCGGGTGGGGAAGGCGCCAGGGCCCTGGGACTTCTTTCCCAAACGTGAGTCACTCTGCTTGGTTCTAGGAGGGAGAGGAGCATGGGCTCAAAGCAGTGCTGGAGCATGGAAGGGGCAGAGAGTCCCAGCCCGCTCTGGGCCCCCAGTGTCTTCTGCTGTCCAAAGCAGGTGTTTTTACCCACCAAGGATGTGTCTTCCCTTCCTGGCTTACCAAGCATTTAAGCATAGACAGAAAATTAATTTTTCTGGGGCTCAGCTTCCTCAGGGGAAAGCTGAGGTCATGCCCCCTGAGGGACCCTAACCCGAAGGCCTTCAGGGCACTGGCCCGAGTGTCTGCAGCAGGTGCTTCCTCCATGAATGCTTCCACATGACAAAATCAGGGCCACAAATGCTGCCCCCAGGCTGTTCCGGTAACTGACGCTGCAAACCCAAGGAAGTCTGGGATGGCAGTGGCCAGGAACGGGGCATGCCACAGCCCCCACTCTCAGAGCGAGGAGGAGGATGCTGGGCCAGCCTTGGGGAGCCCAGGCACCGTGGCCACAGGAGGCAGAGCTCTGTGGGTCTGCACCATGTCCTGCACGCCTGTCCTGCTCATGCTACTTGTCTACTGCACAGGTGAGGAACCCCCAGAGCCCGAAGACCCCAGCCCATTCCTTCACCCGGCCCTGTGCCCACGGCCCACAAGCTTCTTTGTCACCAGGTTGTGGTCCTCAGCCGGTGCTGCATCAGCCGCCGGCCATGTCCTCGGCACTTGGAACCACAGTCCGCCTCACCTGCACCCTAAGGAATGACTATGACATCAGTGTGTACAGCATCTACTGGTACCAGCAGAGGCTGGGCCACCCTCCGAGGTTCCTGCTGAGATACTTCTCACAGTCAGACAAGAGCCAGGGCCCCCAGGTCCCCCCTCGCTTCTCTGGATCCAAAGATGTTGCCAGGAACAGGGGGTATCTGAGCATCTCTGAGCTTCAGCCTGAGGATGAGGCCATGTATTACTGTGCTATGGGGGCCCGGAGCTTGGAGAAAGAGGAGAGGGAGAGGAATAGGGAGGAAGAAAAGGAACCCACTGCAACCGGGACACATGTCCTTTGAACTGAAGACAGCCATTGACTTCAGTTCTCCAAGGGGCATGCATCCCCTTGGAGAGGATGTCATGGAAGAGGCTGGAGCCACGGCGGGGAAGTGCCGAGGAGGCTGAACTACTCAGCTTCTCCCGGTCCTGCAGTGTTGCTGTAAACCCCCATCAGAGGCTGCATTAGAGAATTAAAGCTGCTTGTGACTTTTTGCTGAGTTTGGCCTGACTGTGGTATGATCTTGTAATACTAGCCTCAGGCAAAGGCCCAGGGCACCGGGAGACTGGCCGATCACAATCTGTTCAGCTGAGGCACTGTGGTGAGTGCTCGCTGGAACCCCTATTCTTGCGGGCCATGGGAGGCAAGGGGCTGACTAAAACACCTTGGAGAGGCATCCCTGACAAGGACAGGAACCTCTAGTTTCCTCTGATTCTGCCCAGGAGTTACAGGGTAAACAAGCTTGGAAAGCACCTGGCCTGGGCCTCTGAGGAGAACAGGAGCCGGGTGACAGGCCTAGAGTGGGCTCTCCACCTTCCTTCTACTGACATTTTGGGCTGGACAGTCCTTGGCTATGGGGCTGTCCTGTGCATTGTCACATGGTGAGTGGCATCTGTGGCCTCTACCTACTAGATGCCCCCTACCCAGTTGTGACAAACAAAAACGTCTCTGGACATTGCCCAATGTCCCCAGGTTGCAAACTCAGCCTGACTGTGAACCACTGGTCTAGATGAGCAAGTAAATGCATTAACTTCTTTGCACAAGAGAGTGGCAGGTGCTGGCAAATGTGTTTTTTTCTTCCTTTTGAAAGAGACAAAGTCTTGCTCTGTAGTCCAGGCTGGAGTGTGGTGGTGCATTCATATCTCACTGCAGCCTCTCACTCCTGGGCTCAAGCGATTCTCATGTATCAGCATCCTGAGCAGCTGAGAAGACAGGTGTGTACCACCATGCTCAGCTCTTTATTAAATTTTGTTTTTGGAGAGATAAATGTCTCACTATGCTTCCCAAGCTGATCTCAAACTCATGAGCTCAAGTGATCCTTCTGCTTGGGCCTCCTAAAGTGCTGGGATTAGAGGTGTGAGCCACAGCACCCAACCCATTTTCTATAAAGAGCCAGATGGTAAATATTTTTGGCTTTGCAGGCTATGCGATCTCTGTCACAATTGCTCAGTTTTGTCCTTGTAGCAAGAAAGCAGTCACAGACAATATGCGAACAAACAGGTGTGGCTGTGTTTCTATTAAAATGTATTTAAAGAAACAGGTGGGGCTGCACTGGGCTGCGTATGGCACTCAGGCTGTAGTGTGCTGAGCCCTGCTCAGGAGCACTCCAGCTCCTGTCTTCAGGTTTTAAGTAACTCATGACTGGTGGAATGATCAGAGTCTCTCTTAACTACTCCTGCCTGTGACCCCAGGCAGGAGCTTTAGGACCCATGGAGAGACCTAGAGGAATAAAGGACGTGGTCTCACTGAGACCGTGTTGGACTGGCTGGGCAAAGTAGAAACGGGGAGCTTCCTGTAGCCCTGGCCCACAGTAGGGCCCCCTGAGCCTGTGGGTATAAAGTCTGAGTGTGTTTTGCAGAAAAGGACTCTCTACATTGGGTGCCCACACAACCTGTAGACATGCCTCACTCAGAGAGGTGCCAGGCAAGGCAAACCACCTCCCTTGTGACCTCACACTCTACTTGGCTTAGAACATGCATTCGACACAGCTAAAAAGATCCTGATGCATCTCCCCAGAGAGGTGAACGCATGTCAATATCAGCCTTCCATGTGTGGTCACGAGTCCTCTCCTGTTAAACAGTGGTCTCTAGCACTTTGAGGTCAGGAGTTCAGGACCAGCCTGACCAACATGGTGAAATTGTCTCTACTGAAAATACAAAATTAGCCAGGTGTGGTGGCACATGCCTGTAATCCCAGCTACTCGCAAGACTGAGGCAGGAGAATCACCTGAACCCAGGAGGCAGAGGTTGCAGTGAGCTCAGATCATGCCACTGCATTCCAGCCTGGGTGACAGAATGAGACTCAATCTCAAAGAAAAAAAAAGAAAAAGAAAAGAAAAGAAAGAGTGATCTCGGCATCTGCTTCCCCAAATGCACTGGATTCTTCCCACATCAGACTTTTACCCCTGGGCCAGGCCCACATTTTAAAACATTACTATTTATTTATTTATTATTCTATTTTAGAGACAGGATCTTGCTATGCTGCCCAGGCTGGACTGCTGTGGCTAGGTTCAATCATGACGTTCTACAGCCTACTTGGGCGCGAGCGATCCTCTCACCTCAGCCTCCTGAGTGACCGGACTACACGTGTGAGTCACGGCACCTGGTCTAGGCCCACCGTTTTAAAGGCCAGCTAGATGGTTCCAGAGGAACTCTGCCTTCTGCTTATAACCTGTCCCTCTTTTGTTTTCATCCTTCATGATTCTGGAATTCCATACTACAACAAGAAATCTAGAAAGCAGGGAGCTGAGTTGGACTCCTCTGTCATCCCATGCCCCTGCCCCATCAGCTCAATGGAAGATGTGACCTGGAACTCAGGCTTCAGGCCAGACTGAGCATGAGTCTTAGCTCTGGAGGAATCACTTGAAATTGAAGCCAACATTTCCAATGTTGTATGTAAAAGGAATAATCACAGAACTGATTAACATATATAAAAAGTTTTTATCTGGCCCTGCGTGGTGGCTCACGCCTATAATCACAGCACTTTGGGAGATCGAGGCGGGTGGACCACCTGAGGTCAGGAGTTCGAGATCAGCCTGGGCAACACGGTCAAACCCTGTCTCTACTAAAAATACAAAAATTAGCCGGGCATAATGGTGGGCGCCTGTAATTCCAGCTACTCGGGAGGCTGAAGCAGGAGAGGTTGCAGTGAGCTGAGATCGCACTACTGCACTCCAGCCTGGGTGACAGAGTGAGACTCTGTCTCAAAAAAGAAAAAAAAAAAAGTTTTTATCCATCATAAGTACTGAACAAAATAGTAGTATTATGATTTCCCCATCAGTCACCTGCCTGGCCTTTTTTTCTTGTCAAATTCCTTCCTTTAGTCTGAGTCGTTGTTCACCCTGACCATTATCTGGTCTCCTTCCCATCTATCCTCCTGCTGCATGCAGCCTGTACCCACCACTCCTCATCTCTGTTGCTCCTAGGTCCAGCCTTGCCTGCACTCCTTCTCTCTAACCCTTTATTGTCTCCCACACTCTAAGGAACATATGCAAGCCACATCTGTAATTTCCAACTTTCTAGTGGCTACATTATTTCTAAAAAGTAAAAACAAATAGGTAAAATGATTTTTAATGCTATATTTTATTTAACACAATATATCCCCAATATTACCAATTCAACCTATAATCAATATAAAAATTAGTTACTAGATAATTTAAACTTGTTTTTCTTTTTTTAATTCAGTCTTCAAAATCTGATATGTACTTTATACTCATATCTCAGATAATTGGACCAGCCAAGTGGTCTAGAGCTGCATGTGGCCTGTGAAGAGATAGCGTGGGTTGAAGGGTTGCAATTCAGCCTCCTTCCCATGACACAGCCTTTGAAGGCTGGCTCAGGCTCGGTCCCAAGTTCCTCTTGTGCACCTTCTGCCTGTCTGTTTCAAGCCAACTGCAATTGATCAAACACCCGAGTCTCTTAGTTGCTTGCAAATATTTGCCCAAACTGTTTTCTGCCAGGACTTCCTGTCCCTTTGTGGTAGCCTCCAGCTGGCTGCACTGACTCAGGGCTCCACAACTGTCTTAAATCTCACTCCTTGGGCAAGACTCCCCTGAGCTCTTCATGCAGTTATCAACTTCCTCCACTGTGCAAACAGCAGGTTTTCCTAACTATATTTAGCATCTGCTGCACAGTTCAAAATTTATTTAGCAAAGCTTCCTCCCCTACTAATCTGCAGGTTCTCAGTGGGCAGGATCTACTCAACCCACTGATGTGCCTGATAAACACTTGGCAATTAGAGAGTTGAATGAACAAATGAATGAATGAATGTGTAACTGAATGAATTATCGGGTTCCAAATACCCTGCCATTCTGGGATCCCATCAGGTGGCTGGGGTCACAATCTTAGAGAATTGTCATTCCCTAAGAAGGGAGAACCAGCCCAGACCTTCTCTGTCACATTAATGACTGGCCACATTTCCTCTCCTTTCTCTCTTTCTCCCCCTCACCCCCTTCCTGCGTGACAGTAATGATAAAATCTACCTGGTCAACCCAACTAAAACTTTCGGCCTCATCCCCATCCCTCCCTCACCTTCTGACTAGGGCCACAGTCACCCTGTGGGTTCTTCCTCTCGAACTCCTCTCACTTATTTCCTCCTCCGTAACCCTGAGACCAGGCCCTATCCCCCCTGGCCTGCTCTGCTGCCTTCTGGCTCTTTGTTGAACCCAAGACCAGGGATGTCCTTCTAAAGAGTCAGTTCCTTCCATCCGGCCTCCTTTTCACAATCTCTATCAACCCCAGGAAACAACCCAAGCGCTCACTGTGACACATAAGGATATCTGCACTCTGGATGCAAACGATCTTACCCAACTTTCCACTCCCACTTCATGTGCTCAAGTCCACTCTTTGTGGTATATTTTGTCATCCCCACTAAGCCATTTAAAGTGCCCAATTATCACCCCAAATTCCCTCTCTCTTCTTGGACTATGATATGCTTTCATTGCCCCCAGCAGGACCCCATTCTCCACTCACACACCCAGGTTACAGTCGCCCCCTTCCCTGGCCCCTTTGGAAGGAGCTGCTCAGGCCTTTGCTCCCAGAGCCCTCTGCATTCCCCGCTCCCTGCGGCCTCCTTAACGTGGACAGTCATCATATTTCCCATGCGTCCCACGTGTCCTCCTAGGAATGCAGAAGTCCTCTGTGGAAAGGCTGTTTATTAATATTAGTTACTTTGGTCTGGGCACAGTGGCTTACGCCTATAATCCCAGCACTTTGGGAGTCTGAGGCAGGTGGATCACTTGAGGCCAGAAGTTCAAGACCAGCCTAGCCAACATGGTGAAACCCCGTTTCTACTAAAAATACAAAATTTAGCTGGGCGTGGTGGCATACACCTGTACTCCCAGCTACTTGGGAAGCTGAGGCACAAGACTCACTTGAACCTGGGAGGTGGAGGTTGCAGTGAGCCAAGATCACACCATGGAACTCCAGTTGGGGTGACACAACAAGACTTTGTCTCAAAAAAAAAAACAATCAGTTACCTTGAGACAGAACAGGGGTGTGGCCATGGATGCTGTGGACCAATAGT
The DNA here is from genome assembly GCF_049354715.1 of Callithrix jacchus. NCBI lineage: Eukaryota > Metazoa > Chordata > Mammalia > Primates > Cebidae > Callithrix > Callithrix jacchus. The sequence continues at coordinate 193,955,518 of NC_133502.1, forward strand.
GACCAGGCTCTCTGGTGACTCCACTCACAGGACTCCCACTGAAAGACTCCAAGGTGGCCAGTGAGCAGACAGGCCCACTGTAGGTCTGTCTCAGGGTCTGCACAGGGGGTACCCACAGTGGAGCCTGTATTTGCTGCTGGGACTCATTGTCAGATCTACTCTTGTGGGGAATATCAGGTGCTCATAATACCAGTTCCCCCAGGGCTAGACTTGTCAGAGCCTCTAGCAGGGGTGACTGCAAAAGATCCAGAGAGAAGAGGGGAGGCTTCTGTCTCACTTCCCCTGGGGTCTAGAGCACCGTGTATGCATCCCTGAGTCAGTGGAGGCAACTTTAGATACAGCGAAGCAGTTGGGGATCCTGGCACCCTGATTGCTTCTCTGAGTCTGACTTAAAACTCATGAGCTATCTCCTGGCTTGTGCTGGTATCCACGTTATCACATAGTCCCAACACTGAGGCCACTGCTCAGGGTGTGGGAGAGTCTGGCAGATGCTCCCAGGGATGCAGAGAAGGAGGTAACTGAGTCAGCACATGCTGGGAGAGGGAACCTGCAGACACAGACACTCGTGGGTGCTGGGGTGGGACTGGGATTATGTGTCTTGATGGTCAGAACCACAGGAGCTAACAATCTAAGAAGGTAACCCTGGACACCTGAAGCCTGTACTCACCTGTGCAGTGAGAGTGGAGTACGAGGGGGAGAGGGGTCCAGGCCATGGTAAACACTGCCTCCGAGGCTGCAGAGGGCTGGTGGTTCTGGCTTCTTTTATCTTTTTATCTTCTCCACTGTCCTGAAAAGGGAGGGGCTGTTTACACAAATTTGTTTTGCCTACTAGTGATTTCTGCTCCACCCTGAGAATTGGTTGAGATCTGACCTTGGTCTGAGGTGTGAGACCCAGAGTTGGCGCCATGGGAGAGATGAGGGAGGAATTAGCTGCTGGTACCTTCCACAGGCCAGTGAGCAGAAGGCTTTGCCTAGCCTGGGAGCACACAGCTGCAGCCTGAAGACAAGGCTATTATTGTAACATACAGAATGATGTCACTATGCTCTAGACCCAAGGGGAAGTGAGACAGAAGCCTCCCCTCTTCTCTCTGGATCTTTTGCAGTCACCCCTGCTAGAGGCTCTGACAAGTCTAGCCCAGGGATGACTTGTATTGTGAGCACCTGATATTCCCCAAAAGAGTACATCTGACAATGTATGCTCTCTTTTTCAGTTCAACTTACAGGATGATCCATGGGTTTTTCTTTCTCACCTCATTGATGCTTCTGCAGGCAGAAATCCCTTGCTCAGAGATGAAAACTTCTCAGTAGAGATGTTGGAGCAATCAAGAGACTGATGCCAGCCATGCCTCACTCAAAGTCCAGGAGTGACTCACGGTGCTGGCTGGGGCTTCAGTTTGGGTTTTTATGACACAATGTTCATATGCAGAAATGAATTGTGTTATATACACTAGTCATGAACCGTCAAATATTACAAAATAAAAGCAATACCATTTATAATAGCACCAATAGGACATGCTTAAGGACAAATAGCAAAACAGAAAGTCTTGTAACCTGAAAACTGCAAAAAGCATAAGATAAAGAAGTGTTAAATAGATACTATAGGCTGGGAGCAGTGGCTCATGCCTGTAATCCCAGCACTTTGGGAGGCCGAGGCAGGTGGATCATGAGATCGAGACCATCCTGGTCAACATGGTGAAACCCTGTCTCTACTAAAAATACAAAAAAAAAAAATTAGCTGGGCATGGTGGCGCATGCCTGTAGTCCCAGCTACTCAGGAGGCTGAGGCAGGAGAATTGCCTGAACCCAGGAGGCGGAGGTTGTGGTGAGCCGAGATAGCGCCATTGCACTCCAGCCTGGGTAACAAGAGCGAAACTCCGTCTCAAAAAAAAAAAAAAAAAAAAAGATACTATATTCCCAGTTGGTGTTTCCAAACACTCAATGTGGCGAAGATGATAAATCTTCCCAATTTGTTTGATAGATTCACTTCAAGGCTTTCCTGTAAAATAAGTTTGCAGTGAATAGGTAGAAATTTTAGCAAATAAATAAAAATATAAGAAAGGACATCAAGGAAACATAGCTCTGGTACGTTAGCCCCAAACTTTGAGCTCTGACTCAAGGGAGGTAGGCTGTGGTCAAGCGAGTCTCTCACCCCTGTCTTTAATGTCTTTTAGGTTCCCATTTCCAGGCTGGGCTGAGTCATCCATCCGTGATGTTGGCTCAGGGCTCAGGAACATCATTATCTGTCTCAGGAAGGCAGCAGCATTGAGACAACAGTGTGGTCTGGCAGCAAACATCTCCAGGCAGAAGTCCTGGAAATGTGGGCCCTGGGAGTAACCCTCAGAGGCACTGGGGGTGGAAGCTCTGGCTACAGACTTCCTCTGGCCATCCTCCTGGGACAGCCCCACCCAGCCAGGCCCTGGACTCTGCCTTATGCCTCCTCCCTTCATCCCCATGCAGTGGGAGACTGCAAAGAAGGTGGCCGCAATCCCTCCCCTGCAGTGCTGGTCAAACGGGAAAGAGGCAACTGAGAATGGTGAGATTGAGCAGATGCATTTTCAGTGTAATGCAGTTGGGTTCCTCACAGTGACTGGGTTATAAAGAACCTCATGAATGAAGGAAATCTGAAATCTGAAATCTGAGTAATGAAACTGAAAAGAAGAAAAAGTAAGCTGCTTATAGCTTTCTTCCTCCACCCACTCCCTTCACAGTCCAGTTTCTCCCAGGGAGAAACTCTGTGGGTGGGGCCACATTAACTGTGGCGCCTCCTGTTACCTGCCCAGAGTGGGTGAGCTGCTGTGGGTCCCCCTGGAAGCAACCAGGAGCTCCATGGGCAACACTGAGCATCAGTTGGTGACTGCGGGGGCGCGACTCCTGGGAAGGACAGAGTAACCCCGGGGCACAGTGGCATCTCCCGCTGCTTCTCCTCTCCTGAGAGCCAAGGATGGGGGCTGACCTGAGGTGGGCATATCATCTGTGTGTGTTGAGTAACAGTTGAAAAAGTCGCCCATCCTAAGATGAAAGATGGAACAGGAGCTGCCTTGGGCAGGCTCCAAGATTAACTGATCTAGTGGCTACATCCCACTGCAGGACCCCACAGGGACAGAGGCTTTGTGGAGAGACCTGAGACATGGGAAGTGGAGCCTGAGGAACGTCCGGGACACCCATTTGGGCTCCACTCGGGTGCACACAGGGGCTCAGGGAGGTCTGGTCTGAGCCCTGAGTGAGGCAGCACTTGGCCACTAGGGGGAGGCAAACTCTGTGAAACCAAACCAGCCTTGGGAGGGAGATTTGCAGGGAAGGCGATGTCCTGTCCAGTCCTAGGCTGAGGGGATAAGAGGCTGGGGCCCAGCCCAGGCTCAGCCGAGGGTTCAGTATTGCAGCATCTTCACCCTCTGCTCCTCACCCTCCTCACAGGTCAGGGTGTGCAGTGATCAGTGCCTTAAAAGAAAACCCAACCTCCCAGACCTCAGACCCCCGCCCCTGCTCTTTCTCCTCCAAAAGCTCATCGCCTGCCCCTACCTGGAGCCCTAATGGCTGCCTGTGTTGCCAGGGTCCCTATCCCAGCCTGTGCCTCTGCCTCCCCAGAAGCCTCAGTGGCCTGCACCCTGAGCAGTGGCTACGGTGGTTATGCTGGGGTCTGACACCAGCAGAGCCCAGAGCCCTGGTTCATGATGAACATGGTTGCTGGTGGGACTGTGGGATCCAGGAGGGACGGGAGCCCTGCTGCCTTCTCAGGCTCAGGCCTGGTTGCATACTTGACCACCCAGAATACCCAGGAAGAAGCCGAGAGTGAGCAGCACTGTGGGGAGACCATGGCAGTGGGAACAGCCCTGTCTCACACACAGGGACACAGGCAGAGGGGAGCGAGGCAAACCCCTCCCAGCCCACCTGCCCTGTGTCCTCTTCCCTCTCACAACTGACTCTCAGCTCAGACGGGGATTATCCCAATCCCGCTTGAGAGTTTCCACCTTTCTACACATTTTGGGAATTTAACCCACAGCAAATGTTGCCCTGTGTGCAAGTATTTCTCAGGAGTTTTGGAAGCATTTGGGTCTGCACATGGACATGTGGGGCTGCTGCTCCTCACCCATCTGCTGATGGAATTTTAGTTTCCAGGTTGCAGAACTGCTCACAGGGGCACTCACAGGACAGTCGCTGACACCTCCTCTGCTCACTTTGTCCATAGTCAACATCTGTGAGCTTCCCACACAGTGACAGACACGACGAAGTTTCCTGGAGACACAAGACCTTGACCCTGACCTACAGGGTCAACTGTGTACATGGTCCACCTGGATCTAAGGGCTTTCTTGGGTTCCATGACTCACCATCGTGAATTACCAAACCCCAGGTGTTCACGGGAACGTCTGAATTTGCAGCGTGTCTGTCCTAAGTGTAGTTTGCCTGAAACCCTTAAACTTAGAGCCGGAGTGTCCACCTCCCACCATCTCATGCACAGGGAACTCACAGTGCAGGTAGGTGCCTGACTGCGAGGGGTCGGGGAAGGGAGGAAGAGGGGGAGGGAGAGAGATAGGGAGTTGTCACACACTGGAGGATCTGAGCCTGCTCAGTACCTGAGGCTTTGGGAGGCGCCCTCTGCTCTACAGAGTGAATTTGCTCACCTGTGGGGAGAAAGCTTTGGGATAACCACTCCGCATTGCTTTTCTGACACTAACTACCTTAATTGAGGTCAGAGTTCCCAGGCTAAGGGCATAGCCCTTCACAGCATTGCCTCCAGTTAACACTCCAGCACTAAGTTGAAGGGTTCCAGGCAAATCACACTTAGGACAGACATGCTACATATTCAGGCGTTCCCACAAATACCTCAGGTTCGATAATTCACTACGGTGAGTCACGGAACTCAAGAAAGCCCTCAGATTACAATTTTATCATAAAGGATATCAATCAGGATGAGTCCATTGAGGAAACACCAGGAATCAGGGCCAGGGGCTTTGACATGGAGCTTCTGTGTCCTCAGGATGCATCCTCTCCTGTGCACTGATATGGGAACACCGTGCATGGAAACGCACCAAGACTGAAAAATGACTGATGAAATTGAACTCAATCTCCAGCCCCACTCAACCCCTCGAAGGTCAGGAGGATGGAGTTATATCAGTGGCTCAGAGCCCCAACTCTTTAGGGACCCAGGTTTTCTTTCCTACATGGCCACCCCACTTCCTGAATCAGTTAGGGGCCTACCATGAGTCACCTTGTTCTCATAAACTCAAGTATGGTCACCGGAAAAATTGGAGGATTGAGAGATTACCTCCTAGGAGCCAGGACAAAAGCCAGACTTGTCTTAGCATAAAGCAGAGTCTTCACAACACACACCCTCCTGGTTAAAGCATGTGTGGATTTTTTTTTTTTTTTTTTTTTTAGTGTCGCCTAGGCTGGAGTGCAATGGTGAAATCTCGGTTCACTGCAACCTCCACTTCCTGGGTTCAAGCAATTTTTCTGCCTCAGCCTCCCGAGTAGCTGGGACTGCAGGTGCACACCACCATGTTTGGCTAGATTTTTTTTTTTTGGTATTATTAATAGAGATGGGGTTTTGCCATGTTGGCCAGGCTGGTCTTGAACTCCTGACTTTAAGTGATATGCCCACCTTGGCCTCCCAAATGTGTGGATATTTAGGTTATGACATGCCTCCTGCTGTGAATGGCTATCATGGCCTAGGCCTGGGAATGAAGTCAGGAAGGAATGAGAATGGTGAGAGGATGCAGGGTTGTCAGGACCAAGTTCAGGCTCCATGTCTGCAGGACTAGACTTTGGGTGTCTCACTCACCACCTAGAGGAGACTGGGGTATTACAGAAAATTCATGTCAGCCATCCCGCATGGAGTCAGACATCTCAGGTAGTGAGCAAGAAAGCCCAAATCTAGTCAGTAGGTGTCCAGGAGTGGGCAGTCCTCCTGCCAGCATTGGCCATATGTTTATGGTTCCCATTAAGAGTAAGGCATGCTGGGCATGGTGCCTCATGCCTGTAACCCCAGCACTTTGGGAGGCCGAGGCAGGAGGATCATGAGGTCAGGAGTTCGAGACCAGCCTGGCCAATATGGTGAAACCTCGTCTCTACTAAAAAGACAAAAATTAGCCAGGTGTGGTGGCAAGCGCCTGTAGTCCCTCCCGGCTACTCGGGAAGCTGAGGCAGGAGAATCACTTGAACCCAGGAGGCAGAGGTTGCAGTGAGCTGAGATTGGGCCACTGACGCCAGCCTAGATGACAGAATGAGACTCCGTTTCAAAAAAACAAAACAAAACACAGAGTAAGACATAAAACCACAGGGGCACAGAGACTGAGAGGTTGCTACAGAAAGTAAAGTTGTGCTCTGAAGTGCCCCCTGCAGGACCCTGTCCAGAGAGACAGTAGAGGTGAGGCTGCTGGTTAGCACTCTGGGCTATTCTGTGCTCCCTCCCACCTGCCCCTCCATTGGCCCAAGTTCTAGTCCCACTTGCTTTGTCACCCACTGCCTCTGTCAGCTTCCTCTCTGGTCTTCAGTGTCCTCATTTATCCAGTGAATACAGCATCTCTTCTCTAATCACAAGTATTCATGCAGCAATATAAATGATGTGGAAGTGCTTTGAAAAATGTAGTGAGTGAAAGACTGGGGCACTGACTCCCCATTTTCCCAAGTCCTACTTCGGAACCACTCTCCTAGGCCCCAAGCCCCTAACTCCATCTTGGCCCTTTGACCAAACTTTGCCTACTGAGGGGCATAACTACATGGTACCCCCAGAATGGGGATGAATATTACAGCCCCTATTTCTTCTCTTTGCTATTTGCCATGATCACTCGTAAACCTAGACACTGGGCCCCTTTCCCTGGTTGATGGGGCACTCTCCCTAGACCAAAAGGGTGGGGCACATAGGAATCACAGTGGGCATTCTGACACAGGGTGATGTGAGGGGTGGGCGTGAGATAAATGCTGGAGCAGCTCTGGGCACACCCCAGTTACTCATTTGGACTCACTGGGACAAGTGATTAACTAGAATCCTCACTGAAGAAATGACAAGAAAGCTCCCTCCGATTTCTCAACCTCCATCCCACCTGAGACCACATCCTCCTAATCCAACCCGCTCTCCTAAGTCAACCCGTTCTCCTAAGCCAACTTGCTCTCCTAAGCCAATCCACTTACCCTTATTTCTCCTCAGCCTGACAGGCCTGTTTCTCCTCTCCAGAAGTATGTTGATCTCTCAGTTTTGCTGTAACTGTTATTCCACTGTGGCTCATGCCCACTTTCCCCACTACCCTACCCTAAAACTCTCACTGCCCTGCTCTTCTGTTGCTCGTTACACACCATCTATTTGCAAAATCTGTCGTTTGAGAACCTATGCCTCTAGCCCTCCTAATCTTGCTTGCCACTGCTGTGGTTCCAGAACTCCTGTCTGTGACTTCCCTACCTCTTCCCCTACTCCTCCTAACCCTGCTGGCCAACGCTGTGGTCCCAGAACTACTTCCCATGACTCCTCTAGCTCTTCCCCAACTTATCCTTCTAGCCCTGCTTCCCAGTGCCATAGCCCCAGGACTCCTGATGGCTCCTCTAGCTCTTCCCCTACTTATCCTTCTAGCCCTGCTTCCCAAAGGCTTGCTCCCAGAATTCCTTCCTATGGCTCCTCTAGCTCTTCCTCTACTCCTCCTTCTCCCTCTGCTTTTCAATGCCTTGGTCCTAGAACTCCTTCTGATGGCTCCTCTAGCTCTTTCCCTACTCCTCTTTCTAGCCCTGCTTCCCAATGCTGCAGTCCCAGGACTCCTTCCTATGGCTCCTCTAACGATTCCCCTACTTATCCTTCTAGCCCCACTTCCCAATGCCATAGCCCCAGGACTCCTTCCCATGGCTCCTCTAGCTCTTCCCCTACGTATCCTTCTAGCTCTGCTTCTCAAAGCCGTGGTCCCAGAACTCCTTCCCTTGACTCCTCTAGCTCTTCCTCTACTCCTCCTCCTCGCCCTTCTTCAAAGCCATGGTCCCAGAACTCCTTCTCATCACTCCTCTAGCTCTTCCCCTACTTATCCTTCTAGCTCTGCTTCTCAAAGCTGTGGTCCCAGAACTCCTTCCCTTGTCTCCTCTAGCTCTTTCCCTACTCCTCCTCCTCTCCCTGCTTCCCAAAGCCGTGGTCCCAGAACTCCTTCCCGTCACTCCTCTAGCTCTTCCTCTACCCCTCTTCCCAGCCCTCCCCGTTTTTAGTCCCCAGCCTCCAGCCCCACCACCCCCAACCAGACCTGGCGGTTCACAGATCTCATCTTGGGGGTGGTTTTCCTGCTCCTGGAGCAGTGCTGGGGCCGTTCAGAATGGCCGGGACCATGGCTTCAGCAGCCTGACCTGGTGGACAAAGGAAAGCAAGACAATGGCAAACCAGCATTCTGCCTCAGTAAGTCACGGGAGCCCTTTCCGTGGCCAGGTCCTGGTCACCTACTGCCATCCGTATTTTGTCTTCATTCCCATTGTTAATCCTCTTCAATTTCATTTCTCTAAACATTCTGCTCCTTTCTTTCCCTAACTGATCAGCCAGCCTGCCTGAGCTTCTACATGTGTCCTGGGCTTCTCCATGGAAGTCGGTCTGTAGCCACAGAGCAAACCACAGGGCCAGTGACAGAGAAGGTAGAGGGGAGTGAGGAGTGGGAAGCACCTCACCTGTTCTTTAGGAGGGTAAGTCCTGCCCTGGGTTAAGGTGAGTGCAAGAACCATGACCCCTGAGAGCTCACAGGGCACAAGGCCCCTGCTGTAGATAGATGGAGGCTCAGTTTTGGTTTTGTTCATGTTTTTCGGGTCTTGTTTATTCCAGAATTTATCTGTATTTACCCTAGGATTCCAGAACCATGGCAGGGACTTTAGATATCTAGATTCAACAGAATCTCAATCAAAATCCCACTATATTTTTGAGAACTTGACAACTAAAATTTATATGGAAATGCAAAAAGCCAAGGTTAACCAACACTCTCCTAAGAAGACATTTTTGCCTACCAGATAGCAGAACTCATCATGAAAATTATGGAAATTAAGATAGTGTAGGAGTGGGGAAAGCATAGACAAATGGCACAGAATGAGAGCAGAAAGAGACCCCACACTGGTCTGCCCATGGGTGACTATTGAGCACTTGAGATGTGTTATTAAGTGTAGAACTTGCACTGGAATTTTTTTAAAAGAATTATTACCAAACCTGGGGCATATTAGATACAACCAATTTTAAACTTACATCTTTTAAATAAACTTTGAAGTGTTTCACACATATATTCAAATTGGCATGCAACGGTTGTCCTAAGGTGAAAGTCACCTTATCAATAAACTGTTGCAACGTTGAAAAAGTATTTATCCTGAACATGAAAAATGGTAACAAATTTAATTATATAAAACTCGTCACTTTTAGTTTTCCCCTTGCAAAGATCCAAATCAATGTACAAGTAAGTAATATATATGACTCTTAACGCAATCCTGGATCATCCCCATACCAAAACCAGATGATCTTTTAATTTTAAACCCATCATCAGAGAACAAGAGAAAGTCACAGAACAAAATTTTACACAGAACAAAATTCACATGTGCCAAAAAAGAAAGACCCAAGAGAAACAAAACAAACACCCTGGTGCTCACACTGATGTCCAGTGCCCCAGTTAAACAGTGGCCCAAAGGTCACTGATCAAAAATAAAATAGTGGCTGTATATCACTGCAATTAAATCTAAGAGACATCAGAAATCCAGATGTTTCGAATTAGGTAAATGCATATGTACAAGTGTGGAATGAGAAAGAGCCACCCTTCACTAGGACACCCAGAGAATTGGCTTTAACAGCCAATTAGAAGTTAGGTAGAAATCCAAAAATGGTTATTAGCTGCTTGTGTCATCGATTTAAGTGGAGGTGATTCAGTCCTAAGGCTCAGTGTTAAAATGTATGGAGCAAAATGTATGCTGAGTCATAGCTTTAAAGCAAAACAAGAAAGCAAAGTATAAAACTACCCAGACTGGCAGCATAGGCCCAAGTCAGAGAGCTCTGCCATTAGGATGCACAGAAACTGTTAAGGTTCTTACTGTTTTTTCTCAGAAGGACTCAACAAAAATGAATCTTAAACCACAGAATGAGGAGATCCAAAGAATGCAGTCATTTTAGTAAAGTACTACCAGGCTTTGTGCTGATTTCATGGACAAAGTACGACCTCAGATGAGGTTCATTTATTATGAAAACAAGAAAAGAAGGAATAAATACTAAAAACAGTGTCTGAGTTCCTGGAAGAACCTCTGTAATGGAGGCAGCTTTCATGTAAGAAATTAGTGCCGATCAACTGTCAAATTTTCTTTGACAGGGAGGGAGGGAAGGGAAGGAAGGAAATTAAGCAATGAGAGAGACATTGCCGACCTGGATCTAGAGGTTTACAAGTTGATTTCTTTTTTTTGAGAGAAGGAAAGAAAAAAAAAATAAGTAAAGAAGAGGAAGAAAGAGGGAGGGTAAACGGAAATATTGCTTTATTCTGAAAAAAATTGGGTGTTAATAATGGCCAATCAATGTTTCATTTAAACTTATGGGTAGGTGTGATGTGGTATTGACAAGAATGTATATTTTGTGTGTTTGAAGTGGAGAGCTCTATAAATATTTATTAAGTTTACTTGTTCCCGATCTGAGTTCGAGTCCTTGATATCCTTATTAATTTTCTGTCTCATTGAATCTAAGTCTCTATGTATCTGGGTGTTAGGATCGTTAGCTCTTGTTGTTGCATTGATCCTTTTACCACTATATCTTTGTTGCTTTAAAATCTATTTTATTCGATACAAGAATTGCAACTCCTTTTTATTTATTTATTTATGCTCTCCATTTGGTTGGTAAATCTTTCTCCATTCCTTTGTTTTCAGTCTTTGTGTATCCTTGCATGTGAAACAGGTCTGGATGTAACATGCCGTTGGGTTTTGGCTGTGTCTTTTGATTGGGGGATTTGGTCGATTTAAATTTAGGGTTACTGCCATTTGATGTTGACTGGCTGTTTTATCCATTCGTTGGTGTAAATTCTTCTTTATGTTGGTGCTCTTTACTTTTTGGTGTATTTTTAGAAAGGCTAATACTGGTTGTTTCTTTCTGTGTGTAATGCTTCTTTGAGAAGCTCTTGTAAAGCAGGCCTGGTGGTAATAAAATCTTTAAGTTCTTGCTTGTTCGTAAAAGATTTTATTTTTCCTTCAGTTGTGAAGCTTAGTTTGGCTGGATATGAAATTCTGGGCTGAAGGTTCTGTTCTTTGAGGATGTTGAATATTGGCCCCCACTCTCTTCTGGCGTGTAGAGTTTCTGCTGAGAGGTCTGCTGTAAGTCTGATAGGCTTGCCTTTGTGGGTAACCTGACCTTTCTCTCTGGCTGCCCTTAGTATTTTCTCCTTTGTTTCAACCCTGGTGAATCTAACGATTATGTGCCTTGGGGTTGCTCTTCTTGAGGAATATCTTTGTGGTGTTCTCTGTATTACCTGGGGTTGAATGTTGACCTGCTTTGCTAGTTTAGGAAAATTTTCCTGAATAATATCCTGAAGGGTATCTTCCAGCTTGGATTCATTCTCTCCGTTGCATTCAGGTACACCTATCAAACGTAAATTTGGTCTTTTCACATTGTCCCACATTTCTTGGAGACTTTGCTCATTCCTTTTTATCCTTTTATCTCTAATCTTGTCTTCTTGTTTCATTTCATAAGTTGGACTTTGACCTCTGATATCCTTTCTTCAGCTTGAACAATTCGAGTGTTTAAACCTGTGCATACTTCTCGGAGTTCCTGTATTGTATTCGTCAGTTCCATTAATTCACTCATACTCCTCTCTAAGTTGTCTATTCTCAGTAGGATTTCATCAAACCTTTTTTCAAAGTTCCTAGTTTCTTTATGTTGGGCTACAACATGTTCTTTTAACTCACTGAAGTTTATTATCCATTCCTTGAAGAGTGATTCTGTCATCGGGATGCACTCGTTCTCCATCAAGCCTTGTTCCATTGTTGATGTGGAACTGTGATCATGTTTAGAGGGAGAGGCTATCTGATTTTGAGTATTCTCAGCCTTTTTACGCTGGTTTCTTCCCATCATTGTAAATTTATCCTCCTGTCGTCTTTGGAATTACCAAATTTCAGATTAGGTCTCTTGAATGGACGTCCAAGTTGTTAGTTCCCAGGGCCAGAACGGCGGCGTTAAGACTGATGGTGCTTTTCTGCCCAGGATTCTCCTGTCCGGCTTCCTTCTTGTGTCCGTAATAGGCGACTCTGCCTTCCCGGGGCTCCAAACCTCGGTCAGATGGGGAACAAGTCTCGTTTACTCTGCGCCGAGAGCTGCCACGCCGAGGTGCCATCACAGCCACTGTGCCTGCCTCAGGAGTCATGCTGGGGACCCGTGTGGGTCCTCCAAACCTTGGTCAGAAGGGGAGCCAGCCCTGTTTACTCTGCTCTGAGAGCTGCCACGCCAAGATGTTGACAAAACCGCTGCGCCGGCCACAAGAGTCACGCTGGTGACCCGTGTGACTCCTCCACTGGGGATCTTCTGCTCTGTGAGCGACCAGAATTTGTCTGAAAGTGTGGCGTCCTCTAGTTCTCTGCACTTTGACTGAGAGCTGCAATCCCGAGATGTTAGCGATCAGCCATCTTGGATCATTCCCCCTAATCTTTCTAAGTGAAAACATCCAGTAAACAGATAAAGGTGGCAATATCACAATACGAACAAATTGTATAACATCTAGGACAAATTTTTCAACAAAAAATCTCATACAACTGTGAAGAACATGACAAGTTTTACTTAGGGAGATAATGGGTAACTTCATTAAATAGAGAAATATGTCATACTGTTCATTGGTAAAGGTAAGTCTACCAAATCTATTAATTTTGCTGTATCACTAAATTGAGTCAAATCTGTATAAAATGTATGAAAACATTATATATATGTGTGTGTGTGTGTGTGTGTGTGTGTGTGTGTGTAACTTTTGCTGAATTACTGCCTTTAACATGTCATAGATCATTTATATTTCCTGGAAAATTCTAATTTTTCATCATACTTTTGAACAGCCCCTAGTTGCCCTTAAGCCTAACTCCTTAACTGACCCCTTTTCCTTAACGCTTATCCTACAGGAATATGTGGGCAATCTGATTTTTCTAAAATGCTCTGTGGGGGTGCTGACTTCATTAAAAGTTATACATATACACGTCTGCACATCCCACAGACCAAGACTACTTTTGGGAGTGAGCAATCACAGTAATAATGCATAGCAGGGTTGAAGAAGTTTCTAGGAATCAGACCATGGATATGTGAATACAGACAGTGACTGGTGAGCTGCAGAGACCAGCTGCATTCTGAAGTCTCTGAGCCATGGAAAAGTGTGTGTCCTGGGACCAGCATTGAATGCTGTGGGGCTGCCCTGTGGTTCCTATACAGCTGCTCGGTAAGGACCATTCACTCAAAGAAATCCAGGCCTTGGGCTGTGCCCTGTGCTCACTAATGGGGACTCAGCAGCTGTGTCCCCTCTGGTCTGGCAGAGTTTCCTGAGCAGAGACCTATGTATGGTCTCAACAGGTGCTTCCTCCCAGGGCCTTGCAAAAAAGAGCAAACCTTCCTCCTGCTCAGTCTACAGAGTAAGTTGTGCAGCATCCCCAGGGCTCAGGGCAGGGCTGGACAGTCCCTGGGTAGAAACACATTTGCATGAGCAGCCCCTCCTACACAGGGTGAGAAGAAAAGGAGGCCTAAGGCAGCCCAGTCCTACTGCTGGGGTGAGAGGCTGTTTCCACCATGGCCTGGACTCCTCTCCTCCTCCTTCTCCTCTCTCACTGCACAGGTAGGAACAGGCATCAGAGACCAGGACCAGTCACACAGCCTGATTCTGACTCTTCTGGGAAAGATTCCTGAAAAACTTTACCCTGGTTTCTGTCTTATCAGCCATGAATGTCTGTGTTTCTAGGTTCCCTCTCCCAGCCTGTGCTGACTCAGCCAGCATCACTCTCAGCGACTCCTGGAGCATCAGCCAGACTCACCTGCACCTTGAGAAGTGACATCAATGTTGGGAGCTACACCATATACTGGTATCAGCAGAAGCCAGGAAGTCCGCCTTGGTATCTCCTGTACTACTACTCAGACTCAAATAAGCACCAGGGCTCTGGAGTCCCCAGCCGCTTCTCTGGATCCAAAGATGCCTCTGCCAATGCAGGGCTTTTACTCATCTCTGGGCTCCAGTCTGAAGATGAGGCTGACTATTACTGTATGATCTGGCACAGCAGTGCTTCTCACAGTGACACACACAGATGGGGAATTGGGACAAAAACCTCAGCCTGGACTCACCCTTGTTCTGTGACAATTTTTAAATTGAGAAAATAACGTCTATTTACAAACTATATTTGGAAGTACTTTCTTGGGCTAACAGGTTTCTCTCCATTTCCCATTCATTGTTTCTGAAGTCTCAGTATAACAAAAACAAACAAAACCACCTGAAGACACTAAAATGTTGGCTGATTGTCCATATATGCTGAAACCACTGCCTGTGGAGCTGGGCCTTTTTCTTTCAAAAGAAGCAAAACGAGCCTTTTCTAGCTCACATTACAGTCAGAGCCTGGGAACATTCTAGCAGGTAAACAGTACCCTGCAGCATGGATTCTGCTCTTCCAGGGTTTAAACCACAGACCTCCCCTTCCATTTCCAGTAGTCTGTGCTCAGAGCTATCTAAGGCTCTGCCTGTATCCCAGGAACAAAGCACTAAAATGTAAAATGCTTCATGAGGACACAGATCAGGGAAGAATTCCTCAGATAAAGCTGGGATGGCCCAGTCCTAGGTAACTGCATTTTCAGTTTCAATGTCAGAAGAGCAGATTAGATGTGGGGATAACTAGATCTGAGGCCAGAAAACCTCTATTTTAAATATATATATATATATATTATTGCACTTAGGTTCTCGAGTACATGCGCAGAACATGCAGGATTGTTGCATAGGTACAAACATGCCATGGTGGTTTGCTGCCTCCATTCCCCCATCACCTATATCTGGCATTTCTCCCCATGTTATCCCTCCTCAAACTCCCTACCTCACACTGTCCCTCCCCTATTCCCCCACCAACAGATCCCAGTGTGTGATGCTCCCCTCCCTGTGTCCATGTGTTCTCATTGTTCAACACCCACCTATGGGTGAGAACATGTGGTGTTTGATTTTCTGTTCTTGTGTCAGTTTGCTGAGAATGATGGTTTCCAGATTCATCCATGTCCCTACAAAGGACAAGAACTCATCCTTTTTTTATGGCTGCATATTATTCCATGGTATATATGTGCCACATTTTTCTTGTCCAGTCTGTCATTGATGGGCATTTGGGTTGGTTCCAGGTCTTTGCTATTGTAAACATTGCCATAATGAACATACGTGTGCATATGTCTTTATAATAGAATGATTTATAACCCTTTGGGTATATACCCAGTAATGGGATTGCTGGG
The DNA here is from genome assembly GCF_049354715.1 of Callithrix jacchus. NCBI lineage: Eukaryota > Metazoa > Chordata > Mammalia > Primates > Cebidae > Callithrix > Callithrix jacchus. The sequence goes on from NC_133502.1 coordinate 193,970,912, forward strand.
TCAAATGGAATTTCTATTTCTAGATCCTTGAGGAATTGCCACACTGTCTTCCACAGTGGTTGAACTAATTTACACTCCCACCAACAGTATAAAAGTTTTCCTCTTTCTCCACATCCTCTCCAGCATCTGTTGCCTCCAGATTTTTTAGCAATCACCATTCTAACTGGTGTGAGATGGTATCTCAGTGTGGTTTTGATTTGCATTTCTCTAATGACCAGTGATGATGAGCATATTTTCATGTTTCTTGGCCTCATATATGTCTTCTTTTGAAAAGTGCCTGTTCATGTCCTTTGCCCACTTTTGAATGGGTTTGTTTTTTTCTTGTAAATCTGTTTTAGTTCTTTGTAGATTCAGGATATTAGCCCTTTGTCAGATGGGTAGATTGCAAATTTTTTTCCCATTCTGTTGGTTGCTTGTTCACTCTAATGATTGTTTCTTTTGCTATACAAAAGCTCTGGAGTTTAATTAGATCTCATTTTGTCTATTTTGGCTTTTGTTGCCAATGCTTTTGGTGATTTATTCATGAAGTCCTTGCCTATGCCTATGGCAGAAAACCTCTTTGTAGCATGTGAGAGAGTAAATGGGAGGGGGGCTCCATCATGGCTTAGACAAGGCTGAGCCTGCTCTTAGGCCACTGGTAGAAGTAAGACCCACAGATGTGACTTTCCTCCACCTCATCCCACTCAGAATCAGGGGGACTGCTGAGGGTGAATTTTCTGATCCCTTGGGGTCTATGTTCTCTTATCTTCTCTTACACCACTAGAGTTTTTCACTGAGTCACAATCTAGTCAGTGCTATATCTGAGGAAAAAAACTGCCCAGTATTTGCTTCAAGTGACTCCCCCCTGTAAAACTCTTGAGGAGGTCTATATTTTGAGGTCAGCTTTTCCTGCATGGGTAGCAGCAGAAACATTGGGCATTCCCAAGGAAATGGCCACTGAGGGTTCCCAGGAAGAACTGCTCTATTTGTGACCTAGGACTCTCTAGGGGTCCCAGCCTGATTCTTCTACTCTGGGTTTGTCCACATAGCCTCCTTGACCAGCTCAGGACTCCAGGTTGAGGACAAGACTGATTATCAGTGTCACAAAGCTGCATCCACACACCATGCAGCCAAGAGCTTCTGATCCATGGAGAAGTGAGAAGAAGATCTGTCCCCCATTCCTCCTGTCTGACTCATCTCTCCCCTATCCCTGCCTGTTACCAACTCCAGTTCATGACAAGGCTTCTGCTGTCACTTGTACTAATAAAAGCAAAGCATGGCTTCAGTGAAAATAATTTTCTTTCTTACTAGTTCCAAATACAATCAATTCATGTCTAGAAGCAAAAGGAGCTACCCACACATGGTGGGACTGGATGAGGTAGAGATGACAAGGAAGAAGAATCGAGTCTGTGTGACCCAGAGACCCAGATGTCCTCTGCCTGGCCCCATAGGTGTCCCCTCCTTTTGGTGCAGGTGTGCTAGCCATTTCCTGAGCTCTGAGACTGAGGGAGAGATGACAAGAAAGGGGAATCCAGCCTGTGTGACCAAAAGACCCATATGTGAGAATGGAAGTCTGATATGAAGGCTTTTAGAATGGGGAAAAAAGCTTTTAAAAGGTTTTTTTCCTCAGGTAAAAATTCTTACAGGATTGACTCAAGAGTTGAGGGGAGACTGAGCCCCATTCTCAAGCCAAAAAGAGCACAAGGCTTTCAAGGGAATTTGATATAATTGGTAGAATTAAATAGAATTGAAGGGAATTGGATAAAGCTGATGCCGGCAACTAAGACATCAACCGTCTTAGCAGGAGCCCAGCACTGATACCAAAATGGATGATGGCTGACAGATAAGTCGGTAATTGCCTAGATGAAATAATCCTGGGGGTTAAATCCTAAATCTAGAAAGAGAAGTCGCTTTTATAGTATAAAGCAGATTGAGGATTAGATTTTGAATCTGAAGACTTTGACTTAGAGTCAGACATGGTAATGTGCCTCTGTAGTCCCAAGGTGTTGGAAGGCTGAGACAGGAGGATCGCTTAAACCCAAAAGTTTGAAGCTACAGTGAGCTGTGATTATGCCACTGCACTCCAGCCTGGGTGACAGAGTGACACTTTATCTCTAAACAAATAAACAAACAAGTGGATTTGTGTTCTGGCATTTATTGGCCATGTGGCCTTGGGCAACCAAAATTTTTTTTATTTCCTCACTTGAAAAGTGGAGATGGTGATGATAATTAATATCAGGAGGCAGAGCTGTGTGTGGGTTCTCACCATGGCCTGAGCTGCTCCTGTTCTCCCCCTTCTCAATTACTGCACAGGTGGCTAGGCTAGGCATCAGGGCTGCGGGGGAATGGAACAAGGACTCTGCATGCTTCCCTCTCAACTGAGCCACCTCTCTCAACCTGTGTTTGTCCAGATATAAAGTTTTTGGAACAACTGAGTGCTGCTTCAGTGGTGTAAGTGTTCAAGTGGGTGGGGCAAACTGCCACCGTCTACCTCACTGGAAGCAGCAGTGAGGGTGGGTGTGTGCCTTCGTCCTGGTACCAACAGTGCTCCCAAACTCCTCATGTATGGCAGCAGCCATTGATCTGCACAGGTCCAAGCCCAGTTTGCAGGCCACAGGTTGGGGATTATGGCCTCCCTGAGCATCACTGGGCTCCAGGAAGAGAATAAGGCCGATTCTTATGCGCATCTTAGAACACAAGTATCTGTGCTTACAAAGCGCTGCAGGAAAGTAGAGAAGTGGGAGAAAAGCCTTCTGTCTTCCCAGTAACGTGTCTTCCCTGTTTCGCCTCCTCCCCTTAGCCAAGTCAGCTGATTGTGTAACACTGGTCAAAATTTAAAGTTCTAGATCCACTCCAGTGGACACGGTCTAAAAAATGTGTCCCCTTCCACTCAATTCTACCCATACATCCAACTCTTGGCAGCAACACATTTTCATATTATTTTGTATCGGGGAAGAAAACATCAATACCAGGGTCAAGTTGGCCTGGGAACCAAGTCCCTGATGGGTCAAGATAAGACCGAGGACACAGAGTCCACCATGTCTGACCCAAGATGGTTGGCAGCCAGAAGCCTGTTTATCTACAGCATTCACTGAGCACGTACAGTGTGCCAGGCTCAGGGTAAGGGGCTCAGGACACAGGAAGGACAAGACAGGATGCTTCCCAGTACACATGGAGCTGATACCATCTGGTGGAAGAGGAAAGACAAGTAAAAATAAGTCTTCACAGTAAAAAGAGGAGGGCTTGGGTCGGGGAGGGTAATGGAGCCATTAGAGGCCTGCACTGGAAGGACACAGGATCTGAGGTAAGTTTGTAAGAAAAAGTGCAAATGCCTCCAAGAAGATGGGCAAGGAGGTGAGAAGAGTATAGGTCATGAGGCCAGCTGGGGTCACTAGAGAAAATGGTGAAATTCAGCACGAGTTTCTGGGGAGGAGGGACCAAAGCCTGGGTGAGAAAAAGGGTCAAGGCTGGCCTTAGGACCTGCATGGGGCACAGTGATTCCCCTGCTGAGGGGGCCTTCATGGTAAGAAGGCTGGGGGAGGTCCTGAGTTTGTTTTCACGGTGAAAACAGACAACAGCTCCCCAGCCTTGTTCAAAGGCATCACAGGACCTTTTCCTCTTCTGAGGTAAGGGGGAGAATCTCCCTCTGAGATAGACCAGAAGTCACTTCCCATGGCCTGTCCTGCCACCTGGAAGAATTTGTATTTGAAAACCAAATGCCTCCCCAGTCTCAGGCATCACACCCTCACAGAAAAAAGCCTTCCAGAATGAGTAAGATCTGCCCTCCCTGACTCAGTGGTGAGAAATCCCAGACATTAAGATGACTGGACTAGATTCATGCCACATCCCATGACATCATTATGGTGGGCGAAGCTTATGGTCCAGAAACAAGAGCAAAAGATCTCTGGTCCAGAAACAAGAGCAAAAGAACAGAAGCCTTGCCTATGTGGCCCGTGTGTGCAGCACTCTGCCCTCCACCTTCATTAGTTCATGACGGGTATCGTCTAGTCAAGGCTGGAACCCGGGAAGCGATTCGGCCAGTGTGTTTCCATCCCACAACGTTTTATTCAGGCTTTCTTGCCTTTCTGATATTCCTTTCACAAATCAATTCCAGGCTAAGAAACACTCATGCCCATACAGGAGGCAGCAATCTGAGAATTAGGTGGTATCAGGACAGACAGAAAGCAGATAAACACCCTCATGTTTGCCTCCTAAGCCCAGAGGAGCTAAGGGAATAAAAAGAATTCAAGAAGAAACATAAGTGGTACTGCCCACCATCCCCTGGGCACCTGTTCTCCACCTGCCCCTCTCTCAATGAGGACCAGACTCACAGGCCTTGAGAAACACCTCTTCATCTGTTCACACTGCGGAGTGTCTCCTTCTGCACTCATCCCAAGACTGCTGCTTCCCCAGGTCACCTGTGTCACTGCTAAAAGTCTTTAGAGTCCTGTTCACAGGGTCTGGAATCAGTGTCAGCCTGGCTGTGACTCAGTGGTGACCCTTCCCCTTCTGGACAAAAAGTGAACTATTAGAGCTCTAATTGAACTCTCCTGGATTACTTAAATCTTAGATTCTCCCTCTCGGTATCCTTCTAAAAAGTTCTGTCTCTACCCAATAGTATCATGTTATTTTCTCATATCTAGGGCCATTTGATTTCCAAAATTCTACACTAACTCTTATGTTCTCATTCCCTCACATGGCTCATTTTCCACTCAGCAGCTAATGACGCCCACCATGTATCTATAGCCTATTGTCACAAAAAAATGAGGGGGAAGTTGTTCCTTAATAAATACAAGGTTAGCAAAGAAAAGTTTAAATACAAGGTTAGCAAAGAAAAGTTTCAATAACTTTTAGAAATCACTTCTGAATCCAAGAAAACTGATTCCAGGGCTTCAGCAGTTTACTTCTAAGAAACAACAGCATAATCCCAGCACTTTGGGAGGCCGAGGTGGGTGGATCAGGAGGTCAAGGAATTGAGACCATCCTGGTCAACACGGTGAAACCCCGTCTCTACCAAAGGTACAAAAAATTAGCTGGGCATGGTGGCGCATGCCTGTAATCCCAGCTACTCAGGAGGCTGAGGCAGGAGAATTGCCTGAACCCAGGAGGCGGAGGTTGTGGTGAGCCGAGATCGCACCATTGCACTCCAGCCTGGGTAGCAAGAGCGAAACTCCGTCTCGGGGTTGGGGGGGGCGGGGAAACAGCATTAACACATTAGGTGTTGGATCTTCAAAAAGATAGTGCATGACATTCACAAAAATGTAGTATTCACACATGTCAAAAATTTTAATTGTTTTACATGTTTTGGAGAAAGAGCAGTATGATGATAAATAAATGTTAAAAAGCATTTTAAAAACTCAGTGCTTACATCCACCGGGATAGCACCTGTGAAGCAAACTTCTGTGTTGAAGATACAATGTCTTTTAGAATAATAACAATATAGCTATGAATTTGTATTCTCATCTCACAATCTACAAACTAAAACGACCCCATTTATATAGAATATCTAAAAAAATAACTATATTTGGACACGTCCATCTAACACCACCCATCCAGCCTCTCCTAAACTGGAATCTTTTCTATGTCTGCTCACATTCTCCCCCTCTCCACGCACCTGCCTGATGACACGTGGCTCCTCCCTGCCTTCCTTTCCAGTAGCGCCAGCAGATGGGGCCCACCAGGTGAACAAGCTCTTGGACTTGGGGTACAAAAGTGCATCTTCTTGGACTGCTGAGGACCTGCCCCGGCAGGGTCTCTTTCTGGATCACAATCCCTCTGTCCCTGGGAGTCCACTTTTGCTAGATCCTGTTATTCATCTCTGTGTTACTCCACCTAGGTCTACTCTGTGGACTTTCCTACATCTTCACCTGAACCCCAGGAATCTTCAAGTCATGCCAATATCCCCTCAGTTCTCCTGTAATTGCTTTTCTCTTCTCCCGAGATCCCACCAAGTCATCCCTTCTCAGAACCCTGAGTGCAGCAGGGGCCTTTCTGGTCTCTTTGCCCCAGTGATGAAGGAGGAGAATGGGAAGTCCTCTGCCCCTCTTACCGCTGTGTTACCATCAGGGTCAGCTTTATGAGGCAGGGACGAGGCTGTCTAGATCGACATGGCATTGCAAGCATTGAGCTCTGTGCCCAGCACAAAGTAGGTGCTCAGTAACTACTTGAAAAAAACCTCCTTTTTATCACACTGGCCACATTATACCGAACCCAGGATGGGGCTGAACTGGAAGAACTAGTGATAGAAATCCTCTCTCTGCTTTTAGCCTATGAACTGATGGGACAATTAGGAGGGAGCGCATCCCTTGGCAGAAGGCAGTCTTGGGCAGCCTTGTTTTGTATGGTAGACATTGCTGAGTTTGGGGGAACCTCTGTTCATGAAAGTAGGAGAAAAAAATAAACAAAATTCACTGTGAACATCTCTGCATCATCACAGAAGAGGCAATGACAAGAAAATACAAAGTCATAACAATTTGTTTTCACTTTATAAGAAATAAAACTTAGTATGCCTGGTGTGTTATGTAAACACAGCAAACATTTTTCAAAAACTATAAAAATATTTCCAGTAACATGGCTTACAATGAAAAGGAACATTTCAAATAATGACACCCTTGAAATGCAATCCTAAAAAATAGCACATGTTTTATTTAAGTTACATATCTAGACTGGTTCTATTTAAATGTCTGTATTAGATAGAGATATTCTGTTGTGGGTTTGTTTTGTTTTGTTTTTGAGATGGAGTCTTTCTCTGTCATCCAGGCTGGAATGCAGTGGTACAGTCTCAACCCAATGCAGCCTCCACCTCCCAGGTTTGAGCGAGTCTCCTGCCTCAGTCTCCCATGCAGCTAGGACCACAGGCATGCACCACCACCAGCCTGACTAATTTTTGTGTTTTTAGTAGAGATGGGGTTTTATCGTGTTGACCAGGCTGGTCTCGAACTCCTGACTTCAAGTGATCTACCCACCTCGGCCTCCCAAAGTGCTGGGATTGCAGGTGTGGGTCACCATGCCCAGTCTAGTTTGCTATTTAAATGGCACATTTACAACCTCATGGTACTACAACTGCCTTGAGACACATTCCCCAGTGTAAATATTGACATAACTATCCTGTTGTTCTCCAGCCACATGGGATTCAACAAACAAATATTTTTTGAGTCCAAGGTGTATCATGCCAGAACTCTTGCAGTCATATATACAATCTGTTTCATTTCTCATTTCAATAAATAGGATTATCTTTTTTCTTAAGCTTGTTGTTTTTAACATATCATATCCTAGATGTCATTACACATCAAAGATGAATAATTTTTATCATCTTTAAGACATGTCCAAAGCACTCATTACTGAATTAAACCATATTATTTCCTAAACATTCTAGTTGGAATGGTTGATCCTGAAAGCTACCATGTGTCAGGCTCACCTGAGCACAGACTCTGGTCAAGAAAAAAGTTACAGTTTTAACTCTTCCTATCTTCAAATACTGAGCATATCTGCTCTTTTGGCTCTTAAGTAAAACACAGTAAAGCCATTTATCAGGATCCCCTTCAGACTGGCATTCAGTGCTTAGAGAATCTCCTAGATGAGATCTCCCATCACAGGATCCAGATGGACCACAAGTCTGGAAAAGTGGATAGAGAACAAGATTTACCAGAATAACCCTCTGGGAATGTGCCCCACGCATCCTGGAGGGAAGACTCCCTTTCTACTCAGCACTGCAGGATCCACAGAGGAAGGAGAGCTCTGCCCACCACAGGGAGCTGCATAAGAAAGAGTACCAGGTGTCCCCACAGGTGGCAAAGTGAGTCCCCAGGGCTGGTCCCTGCTCTGGGCTTGATCCTGATCTAAGAGGACTTTGTGTAGTCAACACCTGAGTTCTATAGAGTGAACATCCAGGGAGTTGTGGACAAATTTACCCATGAGGAACCCAGTAGAGCATGAAGTCTGCCCTGGAGTCATGAAAAGGAGATTCAGGGGGCTGCCTGGCCTGGCCCCAAAGGAGAGGGCAGTGGACAGAACAATGGAGAGGCAGGGGTTTCTCTGAGAAGCTCTCATCACCTTGTCATATAACACCGTGTTGTACAATGTCGCACAATAGACACCAGGGGGCGCATGGGGACCATTCCTGTAAGACGAGGTGATGAGAGCAGGACCAGCCACCTGCTCTGCTTGGTGCCCTATGTTTAGGGCTCACAGATGTGAACTCTTCAACCCCTGGGACCATGAGGCCCCACCCCTGCCACCCCCTGACATCCTCAGGCAGAGGAGTTGGAATCAGAAAGCTGGAGGGTCTGATTTGCATAAATGGACCCTCCTTATCTTAGAGTATAAAGAGGGGCAGGGAGAATTTGAGGGAAGCTCTGCTTCAGCTGTGGGCACAGAAGGCAAGACTCGGGACAATCTTCATAATGACTTGGTCCCATCTCCTCCTCACCCTTCTCCTTCACTGCACAGGTGCCCAGACACAGGGTCAGGGGAGGGGTCCTGGAAGCCCATGAGGCCCTGCTTTCTCCTTCTGTCTCTAGACCAAGAATCACCATGTCTGTGTCTCTCCAATTTCCAGGGTCCTGGGCCCAGTCTGTGCTGACTCAGCCGCCCTCAGCTTCTGGGAACCCTGGGCAGAAGGTCACCATCTCCTGTTCTGGAAGGAGCTCCAACATTGGAAGTAATTATGTATCCTGGTACCAGCAGCTCCCAGGAACAGCTCCCAAACTCCTCATCTATGGTAACAGCAATCGGCCCTCAGGGGTCCCTGACCGATTCTCTGGCTCCAAGTCTGGCACCTCAGCCACCCTGGGCATCACTGGTCTCCGGCTTGAGGACGAGGCCGATTATTACTGCTTAGCATGGGATGACAGCCTGAAAGCTCGCACAGTGCTCCAGGCCAATGGGAAACTGAGACAAGAACCCCTTCCTCCTCTGCCAGGAAGGTGAGTCCCTGGCAGCTGCTGCTCAGGCCTGGTCTGTGACTTCTGCTGCTGAAACTTCCCTACTGGTCCTAGCAGCATCCAGGGCCCTGCCTGAGAGTAGAGGCTCCATTTCTTTGTACTCAGAGTCAGGAACAGGAACTCTAAGAAACAGAACTTCCTGATCCTGCATCTTGGGACGCAGGGTCTCTGCACTGCAATCCTGGGCTGATGTGGCAGGGCCAGCTGTGTCATCACAGACCTTCCTCTGATGGGAAGCCTATGTCTCCATCATCCCCCTTTCCACAATTCCAAAAGTTTACAGAGAAAGTTTCTCTTTCTCTCCTTGGTCCACAGTGTGAATCCCAGTTCTTTTCTCCTAAGCCCATTTTTATTAATAAAATTATTGGCCAGGGTGGTGGTTCACGCCTGTAATCCTAGAACTCTGGGAGGCCGAGGTGGGTGGATCACCTGAGGTCAGGAGTTCAAGACCAGCCTAGCCATCATGGTGAAACCCCATCTTAAAAAAATAAATAAAAAATAAATTCTTTTCATGGAGGAATTATGCACATAAAATAAACCACCCATAGTTTTTGTAGGTAATTAGACACATTTTAGCTTTTTTCTGGATCCTTAAAAACGTCACCACCACTGAGCTACGCAACCTGTGTCCAACCCCAGCAGCTCTTAATGACACTTTGCCATCTCCCTCCCTCCCCCAACACCCTCCTTAAAAGCCACAGATCTGCCTCTGTCACTGTTTGGCTTCCATTTTCTGGAATGTATCGGTGTTATCACACCTGATCTTCCTATTCCTTCAGGCTTCGTTCACCCTGCACACTTCCTTTGTGATTCTCCCTGTCATTGCTGAATTGCACCCATCCCAGGGGGGCTAGTATATTTGACGGTCCCTAGGCCATTTTTCTTTTTTTTTTTTTTTGAGACAGAGTTTCGCTCTTGTTACCCAGGCTGGAGTGCAATGGAGCGATCTCGGCTCACCACAACCTCCGCCTCCTGAGTTCAAGCAATTCACCTGCCTCAGCCTCCCGAGTAGCTGGGACTACAGGCACGCGCCACCATGCCCAGCTAATTTTTGTATTTTTAGTAGAGAGGGGGTTTCACCATGTTGATCGAGGATGGTCTCGATCTCTTGACCTCATGATCCACCCACCTTGGCCTCCCAAAGTGCTGGGATTATAGGCGTGAGCCACTGTGCCCGGCCCCATTTTGCCTTTTTTACAGCAAAATCATATAGATTAAAATAATTCATGTGAAGAAACACATGGGCAGAGTTCAAGAGAATTCCAAGCACAAGCATCCAGATGTCCTGTCCCAGTGGAGTAGTAGACAATGCTGCAATCTTCTGGCAGCACTGTGTGATTCGGACCTATGCTGGCTCTGGAGAGGTTTACCTGTGTGCCTTAACAGCAGTGATAACTGATGCGTTCTAGCTCAGAATCCATGAGAGGGGAGGTGTCAGTGGTGAGGTGCCTGTTTAGGGGCACACTGATTTACAGAGTGGGCAGCTCTGATTTGGGGGTGCTAGTGGTGTCAGCCCCATGAAGACATTTTTTAAGGTATTCTTGGAAGATATTAGGAAATCTAGGGCAGGATTTCAATGACAGCCAGAGAAAGTAGTATAAAATAAGAACGAGCAGAGTATAGACAAGTAATGGGTGTGAATGGGACTGGAAAACACAGTGGTAATGTCAAAGAGATACATCAATAGTCATTTGTTAAGTGAGTGAGTCTAGAAACCCATGGGAAGTTTGCACGGTGAGCACAAGAGTAGATGTGGGCTACGCTGAACAAGTGGTGGTCTCTGCCTTTATCTACAAAAAAACAGTTTGAGGTTCAAACATATACTGACCTGTCTAATATGCAGAAAATATCCAGGAAGAAAACAGAGGTGGTAACATCAACAGACAAAAATTTTATAACATCTAGGTCAAATTCTTGGCCAAAAAATATGACACGACTGCACGCAAAATGGCGAGTTTTACTGAGGGAGATAATGGCTAACTTCAAAAATAGAGACATACGTCACACTATCCACTGGTAAGTGTAAGTCCACCAAATGTATTCATTTCTTATATGAATAAATTGAGTCAAATCTCTGTGAAATGTCTGCAACAGCTGTATCGATAACTTTTGCTGAATTGCTGCCTTTAACATGTCATGAACAATTTATTTTCCTTGGAAAATTTTCTTTTCACTATTCTCCTGAACAGCCCCTACATGCCTGTCAATGTAGCTCTTCCACCGACCCCTTCTCTGTGACGCCTACCTGGAAGGCACATGTGAGCAATTAGATATATAGAAGGCACTGTGAAGATGCTGACCCCTTTAAAAGATGTATGTACATGTGAGCACACCTGAATGGACCAAGAAACTTTCTGGGGTTGAGAAATCACAGTTATCATGCATAGCATGACGAAATCAGTGTGTATGAATGACATTATGGATGTGTGAATAGAAACAGTGACTGGTGAGCTGCAGAGACTGAATGGGCCACGGGAAGGTGTGTGTCCTCTAACCAGCATGGGATGCTTTGGAACTGTCCTATGGTCCCTACACAGCTGCTCAGTAAGGACCATTCAATCAAAGAAACCCAGGCCTTGGGACGAAGGCCCCATGCTCACTGATGGGACTAAGCAGCTCTGTCCTCCCCTGGCCTGGCAGAATACGGAGCAGGGACCGGAGCCCAGTCTCAGCAGGTGCTTCCTCCCTGGGCCCTCACAAGAAAGAAAGCAAACTTTCCTCTTCCTCAGTCTGCAGTGTGAGCTGAACTATAGCCCAGGGCTCAGGGAGGAGCTGGGCAGTCTCTTGGTAGAAACACATTTGCATGAGAAGCCCCTGTTCTGCAGAATGGGAAGAAAAAGAGGCCTCAGGCAGCTCAGGGATCACGGGCTGAATCCACCATGGTTTAGATTTCTCTTTTTCCCCCACTTCTCTCTCACTGCACAGGTAGGGACAGGCTCCAGAGACCAGGGGCAGCCACCCTGTATGATTCTGGCCATTCTGGCAGAGATCCATAAAACATTTCACCCTAGGAGCTGTGTTTTCAGGTTTCCTCTCTAAGCCTGTGCTGACACAGCCAGCCTCTCTCTCTGCATCTCCGGGAGGATCAGCCTGGCTAATCTGCACCATCCAAAGTGATATGTTGGTAGCTACCAGATATGGATTGCTCCCAGGTATCTCCTGAGCTACTACTCAGACTCAAGTAAATGCCGGGGTTTTGGAGTCCTCAGCCACTTCTCTGGATCCATAGGTGCCTCAGCCAATGCAGAGCTTTTACTCACCTCTGGGCTCCAGTCTGAGGATGAAACTATTACTGTATGCCTGGGCACAGCAGCGCTTTTCACAGTGACACACACAGAAAGAGACGTAGGAAAAAAAACATGACCTACTCTCACTCTTGTTCTGTGACAATTTTCAAACCTACCCAAGGCTCCCCCTCTCTCCTCTCTCCCCAACATCCCCTGGCTTTCTCTTTCTACAGAAATAAAAAGGAGTTGGCCACAGAGGGCAGAGGGAGGTCCAGATATTATCCTAGACAGCAGATCCAATGCTAAAATAACTGGCTTATACAGAAACTACATTTGGAAAGCTGCAAAGCACTCTTCCTTCAATTTCCCATCCATTTTTATAAAGTCTCAGTAAGACAAAAACCAAACCAAACCACCCGATGACACCGAAGTCTTGGCTGATTGTCCACACGTGCTATTCTTTCAGTAACACGAGTGATGGCAGCTAACACCACTGCCTGTGGAGCTGGGCCTTTTTTCTTGAAAGAAGAAAAATGAGCCTTTCCTAGCTCAACTTACGGTCAGAGCCTGGGAACATTCCAGCAGGTTAGCAGTCCCCTGGAGCATGGACTCTGCTCTTTCATGGTTCAAACCAGAGACCTCCCCTCCCACCTCAGTGGTCTGTGCTCAGGGCTGTCTGAAGCTCACAGTGTCCCAGGAACAAGGCACTCCAACATGAAATGCTGCATGAGGACGCAGGTCAGTGGGGATTTCAAGCACAGAACTGACCTGGCTCAGTGCTGGGAACCTACATTTCAGTTGTAATGTCAGAAGAGAGGGTTAGGAAGGCTCCACCGTAGTTGAAAACAGTGCTGAGCGTGCTCCTCTGCCATTAGGGACTGCTGAGGGCGGGTTTCTGGGCCCCGCACGGCCTGGACGTGTTCTCTTCTCCCCTCTTACACCACTGGAGCTGCTCACAGAGGCAGGTTCTAATGGTGGGTCTGTGGAATACCTGGCTACAGAAACTGCCAATATTTGCTTCAAGTGACTCCTCCCTGTGAGACTCTTGAGGAGGCCCATATCTTGAGGTCAGCATTTCCTGCATGGAAAGCCACAGGAACATTAGGCGTTCCCATGGAAGTGGCCACTGTGGGATCCCTGAGAGAGCACACATATTTGAGACCCGGAAGGGCAGTGAAGGACCCTCAGGCGTCCCAGCCTAGTTCTCCTGCTCTAGCTTTGTCGACACAGCCTTCTTGACCACCTCTGGGCTCCAACCTGGGGACGAGGCTATCATTGTCACACAGCTGCATCCAGACTCCGTGTCACCAAGAGCTCCTGTTCCACGGAGAAATAAGTGAAAGATCACCCTGACTCCTCCTGTCTGTCCAGTCCCTCCCCTATCCCTGTCTGTGACCACCACCAGTTGATGCTCGGGCTTCTGCTGTCACTTGTGTTGCTGAAAGCAGAGCATGGCTTCAGTGAATATCACTCCTTTTCTTATTCATGTCCCAGCGCAAACAGAATCACTTTGTCTCTGAAGCAAAAGGAGTTGCCCACACATTGTGGATGTGGATGGAAGAAGAATCCAGCCTGTGTGACTCAGAGACCCAGGTGCCCTCTGCCTGGCCTTTTCAGTGTTTCCTCTTCTTGGTGCAGGTATGCTGGCCATTATCTGACCTCTGAAACTGAGGGAGACAAGAAAGGAGAATCCAGCCTGTGCGGCCCAGAGGCCCATATGTGAGAGTGGAAGTCTGATATTTAAGGAAATGTGGGCTCAGCATTTAGAGAGGTTTGGCTCTGGCTTGGCCTAGGGCTGGTCTAGAATAGAAGCAAGAGAGATGCTCAGCCTTGTAGAGCCCAGTCACAGCCGTCCTGTCAAGGGGCTGATCTCTCTGCAGTGTGAACATCCTGCAGAGACATCCACAGAGAGGCTGCAATCCCAGGATGATGCAAAAAAAAAAAAAAAAACCAAATTGAAGTGAGCAGGGGATGTTTTTAGGGGAATGAGGAATCAGGTGTGGGGTTAGATTGGTAAGGAAAGTGCAGCCTGAAAAACTACTGTCCATTGTGACCCTTAAGAGGAGGAACCCTGGGGACTAGAGTAGTGAAAAGAAGCCCTGGAAGGCCCTGGGCCCTGGAGACACATAGGGGCTGGGGTTTGGTTCTGTCCTTGAGGGTCCCTGAGAAGTATCATATCAAAAAACCATGCACAGTGCTTTCTGTCCAGTGCTCACTGTCCCAGCTGCTGTCCCTCCCAGATTTTCTTGGTGTCCAGTTTCCTTCCCTGGGGTCTTTTCACCAGCACCAGATCCCATGAGTAGATTCACCTTCTGTGCCCAGAGTGAGACTTGCACAGCCACGAGGAAAAGACCAGATTTAGAAGAAACTCCTGTGTCTGCCCAGGGTGTGGGGTTTGGATGATGAGGTGTGGACATTTGAGCTTCACCAGAGGCCTGAGGGAGCAGAGGTGCTCCTCAATACCTGCACTCCTTCCTTCACTCTCCTCCCATTTCTCTCCTTACTTTAGCTATGGCCAGGGAGGGCTCAGAGCTAGCTGAGGTCCTTGCTAAGCTCAGAGCCTCTAGCTAAGGCACTGTTATCAAACTCTGTAATGACTACCTCTGAAACTGTAAAAACATTTATTTCCATGTGCCCAGGATAGGGATAGAGGGCACCAAACCCACCCATTGCAAGCTACTCATCACCTCTCAGTGCCCCAGTGAAAAGAAGAGTTGGAAATCAGAAACCTATTTAAGGCTCCCCTCTCTCCTCTCTCCCAGACACCCCCTGGTTTTGTCTTTCTGTAGAAATAAAGAGGAGGTGGCCACAGAGAGCAAGGGGAGGTCTAGGCATTATCCTAGGCAGCAAAGCCAGGCAGTTGCCCCAGATGGTTGGGGGAGGTGGTGGAGGTGTCTGTGACCAGGGAATAGTGAAGACCTGCTTACTAAAGTGAGGAGGGATGGCATAAACCGAGGCTCAGATGGTGGACCAGACCTCCTGAGCCACCTACTTATTTTTTTCTTGTGTTCCAATTTGGGTAAGAATAGGACACACACACACACACACACACACACTGTCTTGAAGATGTTCCTTTCCTCAAATAAGAATTCTTAAAGGATTGACTCAGGCATTGAGGGGAGAATGAGCTTCACTCTTAGGCCAAAAGTGTTGGGGGCCTAACACTTTTTTTGGATAGGACTGAAGTTCCCAGACTCTGGCATCTAAGATTTATGCAGAGCCCAGCATGGATACCCAAATGGATGAGGACTGATAGATAGGTCTAGAATAGCCCAGATGAAATAACCCCAGGAGCTTAATTCTAAATCTAGAAGAGAAGTATGTTTAATGGTATATAGCAGAATGAGGATCAGGCCTTGAATCCTAAGACCTGGGCTTGAAGTCGGGCATGGTGGTGCACATCTATAGCACCGGGTACCGGGGAGGCTGAGGTGGGGGGATCACTTGAGCCCAGGGGTTTCAGGTTACAATTGAGCTGTGATCATGACCCTGCATTCCAGCCTGGGTGACAGATGAGACACTACTTCTAAATAAACTAAACATCTGGGCTTGGGTCCTGGCATGTACTGCCCATGTGGCCTTGGGCAGCCTAACCTTTCTGAGCTTTATTACCTCCCCTGAAAAATGGAGATAATGATGATTACACCTTCTCAGTAAAGTTGTCTGAAAGAGAAAATGGGATCAGTACAAAGCCATTCCCTTACTATTACAGACGAAAGCTTAGATACTGGAGGCCAGAGTTCCTCAGGGGTTTGAGGATTTCACAACACCCTGTCTGGAGGCCAGACTGGTAGAGACATGCTTGGGACAGACTGAAGCCAGTATAGGGCCTGATTATGGGAGAGGGTCAGGGCCAGGATGTACCAGGGTTGCTACGGAAGAGCAGGGGCTAGAAAACAATCAATTAATTAATTGCACTTGGTGTCTTCATCATCCTAGAATTTATGCCTGAGATTGACAAATATTCTTTCTGTCTATCTATCTATCTCTCTATCGAATCTATCTTTGTGCAATTTGTCAGTAAGGAACTGAGAAGGAGTGAGGGTTCAGAGGGAGAGGCAGGGCCTCTGGGAATAGGCTCTGATCAGCCCAGAGAGAGAAAAGACAGAGTACCTCTCAGTACCTTGGAGGGAGGTGCTGCCCTGTCCCCCTGGGCTTCCTGCTTTGCAGCCCCCAGGGAAGTTTCCTCAGGGAGACCAAGCTCCCAGGACTGCCCTGTAAGCCATTCCATAAGCTGAGCAGGTCCAGGAGGAGAAGGGCTATGTGGAGGCCTGAGACTCAGGTGCTCACTGGCCTGCACACAGCCTGGCTTCATCCTACTGGCAGAGGACAGAGTGCAATGGAGACAGTTACTTGGGCCTATCTCAGACTTGGGCAGCAGGGGGTGCTGTGGCCTGTCCCCGAGGCCTGTGCTATGGATCCCAGCTGGGAGCCACATGCTAGCCCTGGGCTGAAGCCCCCTGCCCTTTCTCCGCAGGGTTAGCAGCTGAGTACTCACAGGTCCCTGGGGAGCCACAGAACAGACCCACACAATTCCGCCTTCCTTCCAGGGTCTGCTTTCAAGACATGGGTCAGAGTCAGGACCCAGGTGGGGCTTGCACAGGAGGCTGCTTTGCATGAAGAGTTCTCCCCTCACCCTAAACGGCTGGAGTGATAAGAGAGACTTGGGGAGCCCAGGTCCAGCTGAAGGTCCTCAGGATGCAGAACTGTGGGGGGTCCCTACCATGGCCTGGGCTCCTCCTTTTCAGTCTCTCCTCATTCACCGCACAGGTGGCTGGAGCCCAGTCTCAGAACTGTGAATGAAAGGAATGAGGACTCTGTTTCCCTGTCCACTGACCAGCCACTCTCACCCTGTGTTTGTCCAGATATCATGGTTCTGAAACAATCTCTGCTGACTCAGTGGTGTGCTGTGTTCACATCCGTGGGGCAAACGGCCAGTGTTTATCGCACTGGAAGCAGCAGCAAGGCTAGTGTGGGCCTGTGTCCTGGAACCAGCATTACCCAGCAGTGTCCCCAGACTCCTCATATGATAGCAGTTACTGGTCTGCACAGGTCCAAGCCTGGTTCTGGGGCTTCAGGTCAAAGAACACAGCCTCCCTGAGCATCTGTGGGCTGCAGGTAGTGAACAAGGCTGACTCCTATGCTCAGCTTGGGACACAAGCATCCATACTCATGCAGTGCTGCAGGCTAGTGGGGAAATGGGAGAAAAACCTGCTGTCTACCCAGTGGTAAGGCATCCCTGTGCAGTTCCTCCCCTTGACCAAGTAAGGTAATTAACACTGTGGCCAAAATTTAAAGTTTCAGACCTACTCCAGTGAACATGGTCTACAGAGTGTGTCCTGTTCTTTGCAATTCTATCCACACATCCCCCTCTTAGCAATAACACATTGTCATATTGCCTCATATAGAGAAAAACCTGTCAATACCACGGTCGGGCTGCCCTGGGAGCCAAGTCCATGGTAGGTCAGGGCAAGACTAAGAGTCCACTGTGTCTGACCCAGGAGAGCCAGCTACCAGAGGTCTGTCCATCCACAGAATTTGCTGAGTACCTATTGTGTGCCAGACACAGGGTGAAAGACTCAGGACACAGGGAGGACAACACAGAATGGTGCCTGTCCTCATAGAGCTGACACTGACTTACAAAAAAGGACACCCAATTAAAAATATTGATGCAATAAGATGGCATCGCACAGTGAGGGGAGGAGAGCTTGGGTTGGGGAGGGTAGAGGAGCCGTTAGAGGGTTGGGCAAGAAGGACACAGGATCTGAGGTAAGTTTGTGAGGACAATTCCAGTTGCTTCAGAGAAGATGGACAAGGAGGTAGAAAGTGTGAAAGCCATGGGACCAGCTGGGGTCACTGGGAGAAGTGGTCAGACTGAGCACTGGCTTCTGGTAAGGAGGGACTGAAGCCTGGATGAGGGGAGAGGCAGGCCTTAGCACCCGAGTGGGGCATACTGATTACACTACTCGGGGGTCCTTCAAGTCTTGGGGGCTGCAGGAAGCCTTAAGCTCATTGTCACAGTGAAAACTTAGACAACAGCTTCCCAGCCTTGATCAAAGGTGTCACAGGACCTTTTCCTCTCCATGTGGCAAGAAGGAGAGAAAACATCTCTCAGATATATGAGATGTCAATTCTCCATAATCTCTCCTATCCACTGGCTGAATTCCTATTTGGAAAAAAATGGACTCCCCAATTTCACATATTACATCCTCACTATGATAAGTTCCAGAATGAGAAAGATCTGCCCTTTCTGACCCACTGGTCAGAAATCTCAGCCTTCTGGACAAACAGACTATTCATGCTCTCTCCCACGACAGCTTCATGATGACCAGGGAGCCTATCTGACTGCTTTGGGCCACACATGGCCTGTCCCTAACATTGCAGCTGGGGACATTTACATGCTAAACTCATGGCTGAGAGATCTGGGGTCCAGACATGACAGGAAAAGAAAAAAAAACCAGGAGACATGCCTAAGTAGCCCCACTGTGTGAATCACTCTACCCTCCACGTTCATCTTTAGCTCGTGATGGGTGTTGTCTTGTGAAAACTGAAAGCTGGGCTGGGACACAGGCAAGCATGTCTCTGTCTCATAAAACTCCATCTTGGGCTCTCTGACCTTCCTGATATTCCTTTCACAGATCAATTCCAGGCCAAGACACACAATGCCCATCAAGGAGGCAGACAGGAGAATCAGGTAGTGTTTGGAGAGACAGAAAGCAGATAAACACCCTCATGTTGGCCTCCTAAGCCCAGGGGAGAAAAAAATAAAAAAAAGGAAATAGGATTTCAAGAAGCCACACTAGAGGTCACTGATCGCCACCACCTAGTCACTTGTTCTCAATCTGCTTTTGCTCCTCTTTCAACAGAGGATCAGACTTGGGACAGCATCTGCCCCTGCCCCTCTGTTCACACACTCCATAGGGTGCCTCCTTCTGCTCCCATTCTACTGAGGACCAGACTCAGGGGACAGCACCTGCCCCTGCCCCTCAGTTCACACACTCCATAGGGTGCCTCCTTCTGCTCCCATTCCACTGAGGACCAGACTCAGGGGACGGCACCTGCCCCTGCCCCTCTGTTCATGCACTCCATAGGGTGCCTCCTTCTGCTCTCATTTCACTGAGGACCAGACTCAGGGGACAGCACCTGCCCCTGCCCCTCTGTTCATGCACTCCATAGGGTGCCTCCTTCTGCTCCCATTCCACTGAGGACCAGACTCAGGGGACAGCAGCCGCCCCTGCCCCTCTGTTCACGCACTCCATAGGGTGCCTCCTTCTGTTCCCATCCCAAGGCTGCTGCTCCCCCAGGTCACCTGTGTCACTGCTGAGAGTGTTCCCCGGGTCCTTGTCCCAGGGTCTGAGATCAGTATCAACCTGGCTCTGACCCAGCTGTGACCCTGCCTCTTCAGGACACAAAGCCAACTATTAGAGACATAACTGAACTCTCTGAGTTTACTCAAACCTTAGTTTCTTCTTCTCAGTGTCCTTCTAGAAAGTGCTGTCTCTACCTAATAATGTCATATTATTTCCTCAGGTCTAGGGCCGTTTGATTTCCAAAACCCTGTACTCACTCTTAGGTTCTCCTTCCCTCACATGGCTCATTTTCCACTCAGCAGCTAATGACGCCCACCATGCACCTACAGCCCACTGTCACAAAAAAGAGAGGTGGGAGGGGTCCTTAATAAATACAGGGTTAGCAGAGAAAAGTTTCATTACCTCTTAAAAAATACTCCAAGATCTAAGAAAATTCATTCCAGAGCTTCACAAGTTTACTCCTGAGAAACAATGGCATGAATACGTTAGGTAGTGCATGTTCCTGGCCTTCTCAATGAACAACCTCAGAAAGGTTCAGAGCATACGTTTCCACAAGGTAAGTGCATGACTCTTACAAAAATCTAGTATTAACTAATGTCAACAATTTTACTTGGCATATATATTTATGAAGAAAAGCAGTATAATGCCTTTAAAAAAGTTAAAAAGCCTTTTAAAAACACAGTGCTTACAGTCTACCAGGATGGCACCTGTGAAGCGGATTTTCTTTGCTGAAGATACACTGCCTTTTAAAATAACAGCAAAATAGCTTTGAATTTGTCTTCTTCTCTCACAACAAGCCAAAAATTTACATGATCCCATTTATATGAAACATCTTTTTTTAAAAAGCCTGTACATCTGAACATTTTCATCTCACACCTCCCATCCAGGCTCTCCTAAAGTGGAATGTCCTCTTCTGCCGCCCACGTTCTCCCTCTCTCCACACCTCTCCCCACTCACACGCGGCTCCCCGCTGCCTTCATTTTCAGTAGCCCCATCAGATAAGGCCAAACCAGTGAACAAGCTCCTGGACTTGGGGAACAAAAGTACATCTTCTTGGATTCCTAAGGACTTGCCCTGCAAGGGTGTCTTTCTAAATCACAATCCCTCCTTCCAGGGAGTCCGCTTCTCCTAGATCCTGTTATTTATATTATGTTATGCATCTGTGTCTACTTTGTGGACTTCCCCACATCTTCATCTGAACCCAGGAATCTTCAGGTCAGGCTGATACTCCCTTGGTTCTCCTATAGTCTTTTCTTCTTTCTTCCTCTCTGATGCCACCAAATCATCTCTTCCTGGACCGTGGAGTGCAGCAGAGCCTCCCTGGTCTCTGACCCAGGGATTAAGGAAATGGAAGAGGACTCCGGTGCCCCTCCTGTGCTGGTCTCTGACCCAGGGATTAAGGAAATGGAAGAGGACTCCGGTGCCCCTCCTGTGCTGGTCTCTGACCCAGGGATTAAGGAAATGGAAGAGGACTCCGGTGCCCCTCCTGTGCTGGTCTCTGACCCAGGGATTAAGGAAATGGAAGAGGACTCCGGTGCCCCTCCTGTGCTGGTCTCTGACCCAGGGATTAAGGAAATGGAAGAGGACTCCGGTGCCCCTCCTGTGCTGGTCTCTGACCCAGGGATTAAGGAAATGGAAGAGGACTCCGGTGCCCCTCCTGTGCTGGTCTCTGACCCAGGGATTAAGGAAATGGAAGAGGACTCCGGTGCCCCTCCTGTGCTGGTCTCTGACCCAGGGATTAAGGAAATGGAAGAGGACTCTGGTGCCCCTCCTGTGCTGGTCTCTGACCCAGGGATTAAGGAAATGGAAGAGGACTCCGGTGCACCTCCTGTGCTGGTCTCTGACCCAGGGATTAAGGAAATGGAAGAGGACTCCGGTGCCCCTCCTATGCTTTTGTTTTTATCAGGATCAACCGCAAAAGTTAGGGATTAGGCTTTCTAGATCAACATGGCATTTCCAACACTGAGCTCTATGTCCAGCAAAAGATACATGCTCAATAACTATTTGACAAAGACCTACCTCTTATCACAAGGGGTACATTCTACTGGCCCCAGGATGGGGCTGAACTGGGACAGGTAGCTGTGGACCTGCTCGTCTCTCTGCCCTCACTCTAAAAGCTGATGTGGCATCAACCAGAAAGAGCATTCACGGGCAGGGAGGGGACACTGGGAAACCTTCTCCTGTATGTGAGACACTGCTGAGCCTGGTCACAGAACCCAGATGACTATGACCACAATTCTGGGGAAGAGAACACAGATTTACCAGAATAACCATCTGGGAATGTGCGCTGGGAATCCTAGAGGAAAGAGTTCCCTTTCAACTCAGTGCTGCAGGATCACAGAGGAAGGAGAGCTCTGGCCACCAGTGAGGAGCCACATGAGAGGAGAGGTCCCGATGTGGGAGTGAGTTCATGAAGGTCAGTCCCTGCTCTGGTTTGATTCTCACCTATGAGGATGTTGTGTAGTCACCACCTGAGTCCTCTACAATAAACAGTGGGAGCGCCATGGACAGATTCACCCCTGAGGAGCCCAGTAAAGTGTGAGAACAGTCCTGAGGTCACAGGGAGAGGATACAGGCACCACCTGGCCTGACCCAGAGAGGGGACAGAGAACAGAAGAGCAGGGAGGCAGCAGTGTCTCTGAGAGGCTCTGGTCACCTTGTAAATGGTTTGTGTTGGTCTGGACACCAGGAGGCGCTTGAGAACCATTCCTGAGAAGACTGGGGGTGATTAGCGCAGAACCAGCCCTCTTCCCTGCCTGATGTCCTCTTCTCAGGGCTCACAGCTGGGTCCTCCCCACCCCTTAGGACCACAATGCCCCACCCTGCCACTCCCTGACATCCTCAGGCATAGGGACCTAGCCTAGGGCTCAGGGAGGGATTAGGAAGCTGGGGGGTCTGATTTGCATGGATGGACCTCCCACTCTCAGATATGAAGAGGGGCAGGGAGACATGTGGGGAAGCTCTGCTTCAGCTGTGGCACAGAAGGCAGCACTCAGGACAATCTCCAGCATGGCCTGGGCTCCTCTCCTCCTCACGGTCCTGGCTCACTCCACAGGTGACTGTATGGGCTCCAGGGGAGGGGCCCTGGGAAGCCTATGGATTCTTGCTTTCACCTCTTGTCTCTATACCCAGAATGATGATGCCTGTGTGTCTCCCACTTCCAGGATGCTGGGCCCAGTCTGTGCTGACTCAGCCGCCCTCAGTGTCTGGGAACCCTGGGCAGAGGATCACCATCTCCTGTTCTGGAAGCAGCTCCAACATCGGGGGGTATACTGTGCAATGGTACCAGCAGCTCCCAGGAATGGCCCCCAAGCTTCTCATCTATGGTAATAATCAGCGACCCTCAGGGGTTTCTGACCGATTCTCTGGCTCCAAGTCTGGCACCTCCGCCTCCCTGGCCATCACTGGACTCCAGTCTGCGGATGAGGCTGATTATTATTGCCAGTCATATGACAGCAACCTGAATGCTCACACAGTGTTCCAGACCCAAGGGGAAGTGAGACAAGAACCCCCCCTTCTCTTCTGCCAAGAGGGTGAGCGCTCAACAGCTGCTGGTCAGTCATGGCCTGTGGCTTCTGCTGCTGCTGCTTCCCCCATGGTCCAGGGCATTGAGGGCCCTGCATGAGAGTAGAAGGTTTCTTGTGTTCTGAGAATCAGACACAGCACCTCCTTCCCAGGAACACCGCCTCCAGGAAACAAAACATTCTGTTCCCTGTACCTTGGGACACGGTGTCTGCACTGAAGTCCCGGGATGAGGTTGCTGTTCCAGCTGTGTCACCTCAGACCCACCTCTTAGGCAGAACCTGTGTCTCCATCATGCTCATTTCCTGATTTCTAGAAATTGCCAGACTGGTGGCTTTCTCTCCCTTCCCCTCAGGGGGAATCCTTTGCTTCTTTCCTCACCAGCCTATTGTTTTTAATAAAATTCTTTCCAAGAACAAATAATGTACATATAATAAACCACCAATATCTACATTATACTATTACACCCATTTTCAGATCTATCTGCATCCCTGAAAATATCACCACCGCCAGCTATGCAACCTGTGTCCAACGCCAGCAGCTCCTCCTCACCTTTGCCATCTCCTTCTCTCCCCCAAAGCATCCTGGGAAGCCACAGATCTTTCTCTGTCACTACTGCTTGGTTTTCATTTTGGGGAATGTTAGGTGATCAAACATGATGCTCCCGTTTGTTCAGGCTTCTTTCACTCTGCAAACTTCTTCTGAGATTCTCCCTGTTGATGCTGAATTGCATCTCATTAGTATCTTTGAGGGTTTCTGGGTCATTTTGCCTTTTGTGGCTATTTTTACATTTGTATAGACACATATACATCATCTAGGATAGATTATATTCCTGTCTGCTGATTTTAGAAAAATCAATACATTTCCTGGAGACTCTAACAGTATCGAGCCCTGCAGGCATTTCATCTTCTCTCTCCAGTGATGCGCAGCCCTGCTTACATCTTATGCTATTACTGACTCGCCTCTACCCAGTGCTGGACAATTTTGTTTTGTTCTCCTGATTTTGAATGTGTAATACACAAACAAGATGCCACACGAGAACTATGAAAAGCACCTCCCCTCGTACATCCTGTCTCCTGGCCTGTTGGTTTCTCTCAGCAGGAGTGACCCAGGATGCTGCTATTTATGTTCCCTCCCAGCCAGGGTCTGTGTGTAGAAACATGGGGGTCTGTCTGCGTCTCTTTGGGCGACCACATTATGTTTCCTTTAGTACATGTACAACCTTTTACAGACAAACAACTTTTTAATTCCTGAGACTGTGACTTCATTTAATCCTGACAAAAACTCTACTAATGCTTTTCAGGCAATGGGCCCTGATTGGAGAGGAAGTGTGTGTGGCGTGAAGGCAGGGTTCTCTGATTTATCAACATAAACACTAGAGGTCAGTGAAATTTAAACTGAGTAAAACAATGATTAAGAGTCAATATGTAGGCTAGGTGTGGTGGCTCACACCTTCATCCCTGCACTTTGGGAGGCTGAGGCTGCTGCATTGCTTAGCCAGGAGTTTGAGCCAAGTCTGAGCCGTGTAGTGCACCTTCACATATCCTAAAAATACAAAAATTATCTGGGCCTCATGGCACTTCCTGTAATTCCAGTTACTCAGAAGATGGATGCATGACAATCACTTGTGCCCAAGAGGCAGAGGTTGCAGTGAGCTGAGACTGGGCCACTGCACTCCAGGTGGGGAAACAGAGTGAGACTGAGTCAAAAAGAGAAAAAAACAGCATCTCTATTCCAAGACAATATTGTTTATTTAAATATAGACATAACTGGGTGCCCCTTATTTTACGTAGAAACCGTACACAGTGTCACAACCTGGAAGAGGCAAAGCAGGGTGCAGGTGTTATACTGGACCGAGCATAGACAGTCAACACCAAGACAAAAGTACGCCAAATTGCAGGGTTTATTGCCGGCGACCACGGAGGACTCACGTCTCTCCAACCCGTGGCAGAGAAAGAAGGGTGACAAGACCTTTTTATACCTGTAAAGCCACCTTGGGAGTGGGGGTGAGGAGCGGGGATGGGGATGAAAGGCTTCAGTCATTTAGAGGGCTAAATCACCTCCTGGGCCGAGACCAGGGTGAGGGGGGCTCTGGACATTCCAAGGGCCAGGGGACTTTTGTCATTCCGATTGTTACTTAAGTGGTTTACAGAAGTCAAGACAAACATTAGTTTATACATCATCTTAGTTACTTATTACGAGTCCCAGGAGCAAGGATGGAATGATTTTGGGCTGCTTATTCTGGTTATTACTGGTAAGTCAAGGCTAGCAACTCTGGCAGTTACTGATAAGAGAAGGTAAGCAGCTTTACTTCTTTGCATTCTGTAAACTAGCAGTTTTATTTACAGAAGCCAAGGCCCGCAGTCAGCCTTTACAACTTATTTTAGAAACAGTTCTATATTTTATTAAATGGTATTGTTCAGGTTCTAACTCTAGGCCAGCTATATCACACAGCCCCCCTTACTGATGCTGGGTCTGGGGCTTAACCTCAAAGAGACGGAGCTTCTTTAACACAGGTGCTCTCAAGTAAGCACGTTAGTTTGCACTAAATGCATGTGATATAATTCCCAGGGAATGATGCCTACTCACTTCCCTAATTATTCTTTCTATTATTCTTCAGTCTGCAGATTTAGGGCCTCCCTAGGGGTTGCTTCAGTCTGAGCTCTGGACAAAAAATCTCATGTTCTGTCACAACCAAATGCACGAGGCTCCTCAGTCCCCACGCAGAGGGAGTTCAGCCAGGGATGCGTAAGTAGCATGTGAGAGACAGAAACGCTCAGTCTGGTCTCTGCCTATGTCCAGTGAGAGAGCAGCTTCAGGTTCATTTGATGCTGGAGGCCGGTGAGCTGAGAGCAGAGGAGAGACCAAGTCTTAGAGCACACGGCTTCCAGGAGAAAATTTGGAGCCTGGAAATGGGCCATACTCTGGAGTGGGGAAGAAACAGGCAGCTCAGGGCACACCCCTTCATTCCTGGTGGGTTCCCCTTTATGAAGTTGGGCTCCCTGCTCTGATGTCTATCAGGGAACCCCTTCAGCAGGTTCAAGATGCCAGGACTTTACTACAAATAGCAGAGTGGAGCAGGCAGCTATGTCATGATTCAGGAGTTCCGTGCACAGCAGTGAGTACAGATGCACATTCACCAGGACCCTCACAGCGGTCTCTTTGGAATGGAAGAAATATAGAAAGGCAGAGAGAAACTGAAAGACTCACTGTGTCTGGGCCTGGGACAGCACTGGATGCTGTGGGCTTATCTCTGGGGGTCTGCAGGTGACCATAGCTAAGAAGCCAGCCCCTGATGTGACCCTGTGTCATCCGCTCACCGTTCACTGGGCTCAGCAGCTGCATTCTCACAGGAAACTGGGTACAGCTAGCCTGGCCTTCTTCACCCCACCTGCAAAATGTGTTCATGTGATGGTCAGGACTGAGATCCTTGAAGGCATGGAAGATAAGGGAGGAGGGCTGATTTGGATGAAGCAGTCATTCCACACCCTTTTCTTTAAATTAAAGTTCATTAATGGAACCTCAAGGGCCATCCAAATCTAATCAACTTAAAAGAGGGGTTATCAGCTGGAGGTGGTCAGAGTGAGAAAAAAAACTGGCTTTCTTAAAAGACTCATAAAAAAAATAGTAAAATTAAAAAAAAAAAGAAAGAAAGACTTATCAACACAGACACAAACTCTGGGACAAATGGGGTGAGTCCCTATAACTGTCACCCCATATTATCCACAGGAGCCTGAGCCTAGTCCTCTTACCCTATTGCTTCTGATTCTGGTCTATTCCCCTTTGTCCATGAACCCTTCCCTATGTCTGAATCCAGGGTGGTAGGGGGAGCATGATCCCAGTCCACATCTATGGATGGGTAACAGCTACTGTGGATTCAAGCAGAGTCTACAGGTGTATCCATGAGGGCCTCTTCTCTCCCCAACCCTCTCACACAGGTGACTACTGCTGTGGCTCTGGCGGAGTGGCCCCAGTCCTGTGAAGGACACAAGGTTTTTCTTTCTCTCTAAACAACACATATAGTGGAGGAGCTACGGGTGGGTGGAGAGCAGATTGGCTCTTCCAGATGCAAAGCACTAAGACTGTGGCTACAGAAATTATTTCACAAAATCCCACACCCTTTCATGATAAAAACACTCAATTAATTATAACTAAAAGGAAACTACCTTAGCAGAGTAAAGCCCGTCTTTGAAACTCCCTCCGTTAACATCATATGCAGTCTGAAGAACTGCAGGTATTTCTGTGATTTCAGGAACAAAGCGAGGATGCACTTTCACCACGTCTTTTCCAAATAGAATGGAAAGACCTAGTCAGAACCGTTAGCCACGCAGAAGAAATAAAGAGCACAGGAATTAGAAATGAAAAAGTAAAATGATATCTGTTTGCAGACAACATAATCTCATATGCAGAAAAACCATACAACGCGTACCAAAATAACATACTTTTCTGAGCTAAGGAAGCATGTTCTAACCCAATGCAGGGGAGCTAAGAACCTTGATAAAAGTTTACAGGAACTGTTAATTGCAATAATCAGTTTAGACAGGAAAATAAATGACCTGATGGAGCTGAAAAACGCAGCACAAGAACCTTGTAAAGAATAGACAAGTGTCAATAGCTAGATTAATCAAGTGGAAGAAAATGTATCGGAGATTGAAGATAAACTTACTGAAATGGGTGTGAAGACAAGATCAGAGAGAAAAGAATGACAAGAAATAAACAAAGCCTCCAAGGAATATGAGACTATGTGAAAAGACCAAACCTATGATTGACTGGTGTACCTGAAAGTGACGGGGAGAATGCAACCAACTTGGAAAACACATGTCAGAATATTATGCAGGAGAATTTCCCCAACTCAGCAAGACAGGCCAACATTCAAATTCAGGAAATAGAGAGAACACCACTAAGAATCTTCTTGAGAAGAGAAACCCCAAGACACATAGTCATCAGATTCTCCAAGTTTCAAATGAAGGAAAAAATGTTAAGGGCAGCCAGAGAGAAAGGTCAGGTTATCTACAAAGAGAAGCCCATAAGTGGAACAGTGACTGTTTATGCAGAAACCCTACCAGCCAGAGAGACCCAAAGCTAATATTCAACATTTTTAAAGAAAAAGTTTTCCAACCAGAATTTCAAAACTAGCCCAATTCAGCTTCGTAAGTGAAGAAGAAATAAAATCCTATACAGATAAGCAAATGCTGAGGGATTTTGTCACCACCAGTCCTGCCTTACAAAAGCTCCTGAAAAAAGCACTAAATATAGAAAGAAAAAACTGGTTCCAGCCACTGCAAAAACACACCAAAATGGAAAACCCAATGACACTATGAAAATACTGCATCAACTAATGTGAAAAATAACCAGCTAGCACCATCATGACAGAATCAAATTCACACATAACAATATTAATTTTAAATTGAAATAGGCTAAATTCCTCCAATTAAAAAACACAGACTCACAAATTGGATAGAGTCAAGACCCTTTGGTGTACTGTATTCAGGAGACACATCCCATGTGCAAAGACACACATAGGCTCAAAATAAAACAATGGTGAAATATTGACTAAGCTAATACAAAGCAAAAGAAATGGGTTGCAATCTTAGTCTCTGATAAAACAAACTATAAACCAACAAAGATAAAATAATTCAAAGAATGGCATTACAGAATGGTAAAGGAATCAATGCAACAAGAAGAACTAACGATGCTAAGTACATATGTACCCAATATAGGAGCACTCAGATTCAAAAACCAAGTTCTTAGAGACCTACAAAGAGACTTAGACTCGCAGACAATAACAGTGGAAGACATTAGCACCCCACTGTCAATATTATACAGATCAATGAGACAGAAAATTAACAAGGATATCTCATTCTTAGAAAACCCCGTCATCTCATCCCAAAACCTCCTTAAGCTGATAAGCAACTTCAGCAAAGTCTCAGGATACGAAATCAATGTGCAAAAATCACAAGCATTCTCACATACCAGCAGTAGACAAGCAGAGAGCCAAATCATGAGTGAACTCCCATTGCCAATTCCTACAAAGATAATAAAATACCTAGGAATACAACTTACAAGAGATATGAAGGACCTCTTCAAGGAGAACTACAAACCACTGCTCAAGGAAATAAGAGAGGACATATACTCAGATCTGGACCATGTGGACCTAATTAGATATTTACAAAACTCTCCACGACAAATTAAGAGAATATATATTCTTCTCAGTGTCACATAGCACATATTCTAAAATCAACCACATAATTGGAAGTAAAACACTCAGCAAATGCAAAAGAATGGAAATTACAAAAAAAAGTCTCTGAGACCACTGTACAATCAAATTACCTCTCAGGATTAAGAAACTCACTCAAATCCACACAACTGAACAAAAATGGAACAACCTGCTCCTGAATGACTACTGTGTAAATAATGAAATTAAGGCAGAAATAAAGAAGTTGTTTGAAAACAATAAGAACAAAAAGACAATGTAGGAGAATCTCTGGGACACTGCTAAAGCAGTGTTTACAGGAAAATTCATAGCACTAAATGCCCACATCAAAAAGCAAGAAAGATCTAAAATTGACACGCTAACATCACAATTAAAGAAACTAGAAAAGCAAGAGCAAATAAATTCAAAAGCTAGCAGAAGATAAGAAATAACCAAGATCAGAGCAGAACTGAAGGAGAAAGAAACACAAAAAACCCTTCAAAAAATCAATAAATCCAGAAGCTGGTTGTTAAAAGATTAGCAATATAGATTGACCACTAGCTCAACTAATAAAGTGAAGAATCAAATAGACACAATAAAAAAAGATAAACAAGATATCACCACTGATCCCATAGAAATACAAATACCATAAGAGAATACACAAAACACCTCTATGCAAATAAACTAAAAAATCTAGAAGAAATGGATAAATTTTTGGACACATACACCCTCCGAAGATTAAACCAGAAAGAAGTTGAATCCCTGAAGAGACCAATAACAAGTTCTGGAATCCAGGCAGTAATTAATAGCTTACAAACAAACAAAAAAAACCCAAAAAACAAAAAACAAGAAAGCCCAGGACCAGACAGATTCACAGCCAAATTCTACCAGAGGTACAAAGAGAAGCTGATACTATTCCTTCAGAATCATTCCAAACAATAGAAAAAGAGAGACTTCTCTCTATATCATTTTATGAGGTCAGCATCATCCTGATATCAAAATACGGCAGAGATATAACAACAACAACAACAAAAATCAGGTCAGTATCCTTGATGAACATCAGTGCTAAAATTCTCAGTAATATACTGGCAAACCGAATCCAGCAGCACATCAAAAAGCTTATTCACCACAAGCAAGTCAGCTTCATCACTGCGATGCAAGGCTGGTTCAACATACGCAAATCAATAAACATCATCCATCACATAAACAGAACAAAAGATAAAAATCACAAGATTATCTCAATAAATGCAGAAAAGGCCTTTCATAAAATTCAACATCTTTTTCTTCTGAAAACTCTCAATAAACTAGGTGTTGATGGAACCTATCTCAAAATCATAACAGCTATTTATGACAAACCTATAGCCAATATATTACTGAATGGGCAAAAGCTGGAAGCATTCCCTTTGAAAACCAGCACAAGACAAGGATGCCCTCTCTCACCACTCCTATTCAACAAGTTATTGGAAGCTCTGGCCAAGGCAATCAGGCAAGACAAAAAATAAAGGGTATTTACATAGGAAGAGAGGAAGTCAAATTGTCTCTGCAGATAACATGATTATATACTTAGAAAACCCAATCATCTCAGCCCCAAAACTCTTTAAACTAATAAGCGAATTCAGCAAACTGTCAGGATACAAAATCAATGTGTAAAAATCACAAGGATTTCTACACAACAGAAATAGACAAGCAAAGAGCCAAATTATAAGTGAACTCTCATTCCCACTTGCTACAAAGAAAATAAAATACCTAGGAATACAATTTACAAGGGATGTGAAGGACCTCTTCAAGGAGAACTGCAAACTACTACTCAAGGAAATAAAAGAGGACACAAACAAATGGAAAAACATTCCATTCTCATGAATAGGAAGAATGAATATTATAAAAATGGTCATATTGCCCAAAGTAATTAATAGATTCAATGCTATCCCCATTAAAATATCACTGATTTTCTTTGCAGAAGTAGAAAAAACTCCTTTAAATTTTATATGGAACAAAAAAGGCTGGAGGCTTCAAGCTACCTTACCTCAAACTACACTACCAGGTTACCATAACAAAAACAGCATGGTACTTGTACCAAAACAGATATATAGACCAATGAAATAGAACAGACCAGAATTAACACCACACATCTACAGTTATCTGATCTTTGACAATGTGACAAAAACAAGTAATGGGAAAAGGATTACCCATTTAATAAATGGCACTGAGAAAACTGACTAGCCATAGGCAGAAAACAGAAACTGGACCACTTCCTTACACCTTATACAAAAATTAACTCAAGATGGATTAAGGACTTAAATGTAAACTCCCAAACCACAAAAACCCTAGGAGAAAATCTACGTGATAGCATTCAGGACATAGGCATGGGCAAACACTTCATGACTAAAACACCAAAGCTGATTGAACAAAAGCCAACATTTAAAAATGTTGTATAATCAAACTAAATAGCTCCTCACAGTAAAAGAAACTATCATCAGAGTGAACAGGCCACCTACAGAATGGGAGAAAATTTTTGCAAGCTACCCATCTGACAAAGGTCTAATATTTAGAATCCACAAGAAACTTAAACAAATGTATAAGAAATAAACAACCCCATCAAAAAAATGGGTGACAGATATGAACAGACACTTCTCAAAAGAAGACATTTATGTGGCCAACAAACATATAAAAAACAGCTCATCATCACTTGTCATTAGAGAAATGAAAATCAAAACCACAATGAGATACCATCTCATGCCAGTTAGAATGGCGATTATTAAAAAGTCAGAAAATCACAGATGCTGGCGAGGCTGTGGAGAAACAGAAACACTGTTACACTGTTGATGGGAGTGTAAATTAGTTCAACCAATGTGGAGGACAGTGTGGTGATACCACAGGATCTAAAACCAGAAATAGTATTTGAGCTCAGTAATTTCATTACTCGGTATATACCCAAAGCATTAGTTACAAATCATTCCACTATAAAGACACATGCACATGTATGTTTATCGTATCACTATTTCCAAAAGCAAATACTTGAAACCAACCCAAATGCCCATCAATGATAGACTGGATATAGAAAATGTGGCATATATATGACATAGAATATTATGCAGCCATTAAAAGGAATGAGTTTGTGCTCTTTGCAGGGACACAAATAAAGCTGGAAGCCATCATTCCCAGCAAAATAACACTGGAACAAAATACTAAACACTGCATGTTTGCACTCATAAGTGGGACTTAAACAATGAGAATATATGGGCACAGGGGAGGAACATCACACACCAGGGCCTGTAGAGAGTTGGGAGCAAGTAAAGGGAGAGCATTAGGACAAATGCCTAATGCATGCAGGGCTTACAACCCAGAAAATGGATTGACAGCAGCAGGAAACCACCATGGCACATGCCTATCTCTGAAACAAACCTGCATAAGCTGCACACATGTCTCCAAGAACTTAAAGTATAATAAAAAAACAAATTAAAACTCCCACCAAAAAACTGTTAGAATTAAATAACTATTAAATTAACTTGGTAATGTTTCAGGATACAACATCAACATATAAAACCATCTAATGGCTAGGCATGTTGGCTCATACCTATAATTTCAGCACTTTGGGGAGCTGAGGTGAAGGAATTGGTGAGGATGAACAGTGCAAGACTAGCATGGGCAATGAAATAAAACGCTGTCTCTACAATAATAATAATACATCTTTTTAAATTTTAATTTTTTTTATTGCATTTTAGGTTTTGGGGTACATGTGTAGAACGTGCAAGATAGTTGCATAGGTACACACATGGCAGTGTGTTTTGCTGCCTTCCTCCCCTTCACCCACATTTGGCATTTCTCCCCAGGCTATCCCTCCCCAGCTCCCCCCCACGCTGTCCCTCCCCTATTCCTCCCAATAGACCGCAGTGTGTAGTACCCCCTTCCCTGTGTCCATATGTTCTCATTTTTCCTCACCCGCCTATGAATGAGAATATGCGGTATTTCATTTTCTGTTATTGTGTCAGTTTGCTGAGAATGATGTTCTCCAGATTCATCCATGTCCCTACAAAGGACACGAACTCATCGTTTTTGATTGCTGC
This sequence comes from Callithrix jacchus, assembly GCF_049354715.1. Classification (NCBI taxonomy): domain Eukaryota; kingdom Metazoa; phylum Chordata; class Mammalia; order Primates; family Cebidae; genus Callithrix; species Callithrix jacchus. The sequence goes on from NC_133502.1 coordinate 194,004,149, forward strand.
ATAATATTCCATGGTGCATATGTGCCACATTTTACCAGTCCAGTCTATCATCGATGGGCATTTGGGTTGGTTCCAGGTCTTTGCTATTGTAAACAGTGCTGCAATGAACATTCGTGTGCATGTGTCCTTATAGTAGAACGATTTATAGTCCTTTGGATATATACCCAGTAATGAGATTGCTGGGTCAAATGGAATTTCTATTTCTAAGGCCTTGCAGAATAGCCACACTGTCTTCCACAATGGTTGAACTAATTTACACTCCCACCAGCAGTGTAAAAGTGTTCCTTTTTCTCCACATCCTCTCCAGCATGTTTTCTCCAGATTTTTTAATGATCGCCATTCTAACTGGCGTGAGATGGTATCTCAATGTGGTTTTGATTTGCATCTCTCTAATGACCAGTGATGATGAGCATTTTTTCATATGATTGTTGGCCTCATGTATGTCGTCTTTTGTAAAGTGTCTGTTCATATCCTTTGCCCATTTTTGAATGGGCTTGTTTTTTTCCTGTAAATCTGTTTGAGTTCTTTGTAAATTCTGGATATCAGCCCTTTGTCAGATGGGTAAACTGCAAAGATTTTTTCCCATTCTGTTGGTTGCCGATTCACTCTAGTGACTGTTTCTTTTGCCGTGCAGAAGCTGTGGAGTTTCATTAGGTCCCATTTGTCTATTTTGGCCTTTGTTGCCAATGCTTTTGGTGTTTTGGTCATGAAGTCCTTGCCTAGTCCTATGTCCTGAATGGTTTTGCCTAGATTTTCCTCTAGGGTTTTTATGGTGCCAGGTCTTATGTTTAAGTCTTTAATCCATCTGGAGTTAATTTTAGTGTAAGGTGTCAGGAAGGGGTCCAGTTTCTGCTTTCTGCACATGGCTAGCCAGTTTTCCCAACACCATTTATTAAACAGGGAGTCCTTTCCCCATTGCTTGTTTTTGTCAGGTTTAGAAAAGATTATATGGTTGTAGATATGTTGTGTTGCCTCCGATGCCTCTGTTCTGTTCCATTGGTCTATATCTCTGTTTTGGTACCAGTACCATGCTATTTTGATTACTGTAGCCTTGTAGTATAGTTTGAAGTCCGGTAGTGTGATGCCTCCCGCTGTGCTCTTTTTGCTTAGAATTGACTTGGCTATGCAGGCTCTCTTTTGGTTCCATATGAAGTTCATGGTGTTTTTTTCCAGTTCTGTGAAGAAATTCAATGGTAGCTTGATGGGGATAGCATTGATTGTGTAAATTACTTTGGGCAGTATAGCCATTTTCATGATACTGATTCTTCCTAACCATCAACATGGAATGTTTCTCCATCTGTTTGTGTCCTCTCTTATTTCGTTGAGCAGTGGTTTGTAGTTCTCCTTGAAGAGGTCCCTTACGTTCCTTGTAAGTTGTATTCCTAGGTATTTTATTCTCTTTGTAGCAATTGTGAATGGCAGTTCATTCTTGATTTGGCTCTCTCTAAATCTGTTATTGGTGTACAGGAATGCTTGTGATTTTTGCACATTGATTTTTTATCCTGAGACTTTGCTGAAGTTGCTTATCAGTTTCAGGAGTTTTGGGCTGAGGCGATGGGGTCTTCTAGGCATACTATCATGTCGTCTGCAAATAGAGACAATTTGGCTTCCAACTTTCCTATGTGAATACCTTTTATTTCTTTTTCTTGCCTGATTGCTCTGGCTAGAACTTCCAGTACTATATTGAATAGGAGTGGTGAGAGAGGGCATCCTTGTCTAGTGCCGGATTTCAAAAGAAATGCTTCCAGTTTTTGCCCATTCAGTATGATATTGGCTATTGGTTTGTTGTAAATAGCTTTTATTACTTTGAGATACGTTCCGTCAATACCGAGTTTATTGAGGGTTTTTAGCATAAAGCCCTGCTGAATTTTGTCAAATGCTTTCTCTGTGTCATTTGAGATAATCATGTGGTTTTTGTTTTCGGTTCTGTTTATGTGGTGAATTATGTTTATAGACTTGCATATGTTGAACCAGCCTTGCATCCCCGGGATGAATCCTACTTGATCATGATGGATAAGCTTTTTGATGTGCTGTTGCAATCGGTTTGCCAGTATTTTATTGAAGATTTTTTCATCTATGTTCATCATGGATATTGGCCTGAAGTTTTCTTTTCTTGTTGAGTCTCTGCCGGGTTTTGGTATCAGGATGATGTTGGTCTCATAAAATGATTTGGGAAGGATTCCCTCTTTTTGGATTATTTGGAATAGTTTCAGAAGGAATGGTACCAGCTCCTCTTTATGTGTCTGGTAGAATTCAGCTGTGAACCCATCTGGACCTGGGCTTTTGTTGTGTGGTAGGCTCTTAATTGCTGCCTCGACTTCAGACCTTGTTATTGGTCTATTCATAGTTTCGGCTTCCTCCTGGTTTAGGCTTGGGAGGACACAGGTGTCCAGGAATGTATCCATTTCTTCCAGGTTTACTAGTTTATGTGCATAGAGTTGTTTGTAGTATTCTCTAATGATGGTTTGAATTTCTGTGGAATCTGTGGGGATTTCCCCTTTATCGTTTTTTATTGCATCTATTTGGTTGTTCTCTCTTTTCTTTTTTATCAGTCTGGCTAGTGGTCTGTCTATTTTGTTGATCTTTTCAAAAAACCAGCTCTTGGATTTATTGATTTTTTGAAGGGTTTTTCGTGTCTCTATCTCCTTCAATTCTGCTCTAATGTTAGTTATTTCCTGTCTTCTGCTGGGTTTTGAGTTTTTTAAATCTTGCTCCTCTAGCTCTTTCAATTTTGACCATAGGGTGTCAATTTTGGATCTCCCCACTCTTCTCCTGTAGGCACTTATTGCTATATATTTTCCTCTAGAGACTGCTTTAAATGTGTCCCAGAGATTCTGGTATGTTGTATCTTTGCTTTCATTGGTTTCAAAGAAGTTCTTTATTTCTGTCTTCATTTCATTGTTTACAATCAACATTCAAGAGCCAGTTGTTCAGTTTCCATGAAGCTGTGCGGTTCTGAGTTAGTTTCTGAATCCTGAGTTCTAACTTGATTGCACTATGGTCTGAGAGACTGTTTGTTATGATTTCAGTTGTTTTGCATTTGCTGAGGAGTGCTTTACTTCCAATTATGTGGTCAATTTTAGAGTAGGTGTGATGTGGTGCTGAGAAGAATGTATATTCTGTGGATTTGGGGTGGAGAGTTCTGTAAATGTCTATCAGGTTTGCTTGTTCCAGGTCTGAGTTCAAGCCTTGGATATCCTTGTTAATTTTCTGTCTGGTTGATCTGTCTAATATTGACAGTGGAGTGTTAAAGTCTCCCACTATTATTGTGTGGGAGTCTAAGTCTCTTTGTAAGTCATTAAGAACTTGCCTTATATATCTGGGTGCTCCTGTATTGGGTCCATATATATTTAGGATCATTAGCTCTTCTTGTTGTATCGATCCTTTTGCCATTATGTAATGGCCTTCTTTGTCTCTTTTGATCTTTGTTGCTTTAAAGTCTATATTATCAGAGACGAGAATTGCAACTCCTGCTTTTTTTTTTTTCTCTCCATTTGCTTGGTAAATCTTCCTCCATCCCTTTATTTTGAGCCTTTGTGTGTCCTTGCATGTGAGATGGGTTTCCTGGATACAGCACACTGATGGGTTTTAGCTTTTTATCCAATTTGCCAGTCTGTGTCTTTTGATTGGTGCATTTAGCCCATTTACATTTAGGGTTATTATTGTTATGTGTGAATTTGATACTGCCATTTTGATGCTAGCTGGCTGTTTTGCCTGTTAGTTGATGCAGATTCTTCATTTTGTTGATGCTCTTTAGCATTTGGTATGTTTTTAGAATGACTGGTACTGGTTGTTCCTTTCTATGTATAGTGCCTCTTTCAGGAGCTGTTGTAAAGCGGGCCTGGTGGTGACAAAACTCTGAGTACTTGCTTGTTTGCAAAGGATTTTATTTTTACTTAACTTAGGACGCTCAGTTTGGCTGGATATCAAATTCTGGGTTGAAAGTTTTTTCTTTAAGGATGTTGAATATTGGCCCCCTCTTTCTTCTGGCTTGTAGAGTTTCTGCCGAGAGATCTGCTGTGAGTCTGATGGGCTTCCCTTTGTGGGTGACCCGACCTTTCTCTCTGGTTGCCCTTAGTATTTTCTCCTTCATTTCAACCCTGGTGAATCTGACGATTATGTGCCTTGGGGTTGCTCTTCTTGCTGAATATATTTGAGGTGTTCTCTGTATTTCCTGGACTTGAATATTGGCCTGCCTTGCTAGGTTGGGGAAATTTTCCTGGATATCCTGAAGAGTATTTTCCAGCTTGGATTCATTCTCTTCGTCACATTCTGGTACACCTATCAAATGTAGGTTAGGTCTCTTCACATAGTCCCACATTTCTTGGAGACTTTGTTCATTCCTTTTTGTACTTTTTCCTCTAATCTTCGTTTCTCATTTTATTTCATTGAGTTGATCTTCGACTTCTAATATTCTTTCTTCTGCTTGGTCAATTCGGCTGTTGAAACTTGTGCATGCTTCGCGAAGTTCTCGTGTTGTGTTTTTCAGCTCCTTCAATTCATTCATATTCCTCTCTAAGTTGTCCATTCTTGTTATCATTTCCTCGAATCTTTTTTCAAGGTTCTTAGTTTCTTTGCATTGATTTGGAACATGTTCTTTTAGCTCACAGAAGTTTCTCATTATCCACCTTCTGAAGTCTGATTCCGTGATTTCGTCACACTCATTCTCCATCCAGCTTTGTTCCCTTGCTGGTGAGGAGTTTTGGTCCTTTGTAGGAGGTGAGGTGTTTTGGTTTCGGGTGTTTTCCTCCTTTTTTCGTTGGTTTCTTCCCATCTTTGTGAATTTATCCACCTGTCGTCTGAGTAGTTGCTGACTTTTCGATTGGGTCTCTGAATGGATGCCCAGATTGTTGATGATGAAGTATTTCTGTTACTTAGTTTTCCTTCTAACAGTCTAGCCCCTCTGCTGTACAACTGCTGAGGTCCACTCCAGGCCCTGCTTGTCTGGGGTACACCTGTAGCAGCTGCGGAACAGTGAGGCATACTACCAGTTTCTTCTTCTGCTATCTTTGTCCCAGAATGATGCCCACCAAATGTCAGTCTGATCAGTCCTTTTTGAGGTGACTCTTTGGATATACAGGGGTCAGGGAGCTGCTTGAGGAGACAGACTGTATTTTATAGGAGCTCAAGTGCTGAGCTGTGAGCTCTGTTGTTCATTCAGGGCTGTTAGGCAGGTGCATTTAGGTGTGCTGCAGCAGAACTTCAAAAATCCCTTTTTTTTTCCTCAGATGCTCTGTCTCGGGGAGTTAGGGCTTTCTTTATGAGTATCCATTGCACTGTCTTGCCCAGCTAGGAGGCAGTCTAGTCACTGCCTGCTGAGGTTCTGCCCGGCTGCCGTGGGGTCCGCTCAGTTGCCGTGGGCTCCTCCCTGCTGCCATGGGCTCTGCCCTGCTGTCGTGGACTCTGCCCTGTTGCCGTGGGCTCTGCCCTGCTGTCATGGGCTCTGCCCTGTTGGTGGAGTCTCTCTGTTATGGCGGGTTGCCTCGGCAACGGCAGGCTGCGTCAGCAATGGGAGTGTACCTCAGTAGGGGCGGAATGCCTCGGTAGTGGCGGATGCCCCTCCCCCACTGAGCTGCACCATCCTGGATTCAGGTGAGCCCGCAGTGACTCTCAACCCCGAGTGTTTCGAATCGCCGTTTTGTTTGTCGCTGTGGGGGTGGGACCCGCCGAGCCTGATCACCTGGCTCCCTGCCTCAGAGCCCTTTTTCTCTTTTTTTTAAAGTTGAATGGTTGACTCTCTCACAGCTGTTTCAGTCGTCTGCTGATAGGGCACTGGGATCTCTGTGATTTCCTGTGCAGCGACCCACTGCACAGGCTCCAATGTCACTTCCTGGGAATCTCCTGGTCTGGCTCACTGTCCAAGACCCGTTTAATCAGATGGATATGTTAATCTGCCCTCCCAAATCTCAGATTGCCAGTTTAACAGGGCACCAAGATCAGTGCGTTTTGTGCGGGGTGCCGCTGTGCTGCGGCACCGGCCGAAACAGCCGCGCAAGCTGAAAGGGCTGCGCTGGCGTCCCGTGTCTCTCCTACACCTGGGAATTTCCCCGTTCTGTGGGCAACAAAGATCCGTCTGGAAATGCGGGTAGAACTCACCCTTTGCGCCTTCACTGAAAGCTGCAATCCTGAGTTGTTCCTACCACACCATGTTGGAAATCTTCACCCAATAATAATATATCTTTAACAAATAAAGGGTTCTTATATTTGTATACTCAAACAACCAAACAGAAAACAACAAGAAAGGACACAACTCAAAATAAAATTAACAATTCAATTTACAACAGCATCAGAAAAAATAAAATAATTAAGAATCAAGAAGGGGAAACACTTTTACAAGGAAAACTATAAACATTGCTAAATGAAATTAAAGAATAAATAATCAGGGGAAAGCAAGCCTTTGTTCATGTATTGGAAAACTTGATATTGGTAAGATATTTATAAAAACCAAAACAAATCTGCAGACTCATTTCCATCTCTATCAAAATTCCGATAATCATTTTGGCAAAAGTAAAAAAAAAATTAATTGTAAAATTTATGTAGAATATCATGGAACCCCAAATAACCAAGACAATCTTATAAGAGAAGAAGAACGTGGGAGATTTTACGCTTCCTGATTTCAAAACATACTCCAAAGCTATACCAATCAAAACCGAGTGGTACAGATAGACACAGAGACAAATAGAATAGAATTCAGCATAAATAATCTCTCAGGTATATGGTCAAATGATTTTAAACTAGGGTGTCAAGATCATTCAGTAGGGAGAAAACAGACTCTGCAAAAAATGTTTTTGAGAAAACTGTATATCCACATGCAATCTGGAAATGGATAAACGACCCAAATGGAAAAGCTACAACTATAAAAATCTTAATAAAAAACACTAGTAAGAAGTTTCACAACATAGGTTTTGGAAATAATTTTTCGGACTTAATGCCAAAAGCACAGGAAAAATAGAAAAAGGGGGATATAGATTAATTGGATTTCATTAAATTATAAAACTTATGTGCATCAAAGGATGCTGTCAGTGGTGGGGCGCCAAGATGGCAGAGAGAAGCCAACACAGGAATGTAGCTCCCACCAAATGAGGTGCAGAGGGCTAGGGGACTTCACCATTCCAAACGAGGGACTGATAGGGCTCTGAAAATAGGCCCAGGGAAGGAGCCACAGGGCGAGAGCTATCCAGGGGGGCAAATCACGGTGGGGGGGGTGTCCCCACCTGAAACGTGCAACTGTCTTGGAGGGCCGGGGGACTTGACCCCCTCGGTGCTCCAAATCGGATTCTGTGCTTACCTCATCCCTCCTGCAACCCATGGTCGACGAGAGCCCTGCCAGATGCTTGGGCTCCCTGGGTAGTCGATGCAAATCTGAGCAGCAGCTGCCGCTGGGCATGGCAAGTTGTCACAGGGACCTGGGCGGGAGTTTGGACAGACCGTCCCACAGAGGGAGGCAGAGTTGAAAGCAGGGAAACAGACTGTAAGGCCTGGCAGGCCCCACCTCCGCAGAACTCAAACTGAAGCCCTCGCTAGAGAGCTGGGCAGCAAATACAACAGCTTGACCCCAATCAGGAAGATCTAGCTGGTGGTGGAGAGACCTGGGAAGGCGGGGCCAATCTCACCTGCAGACAAGCTCCAGGGGAGGACCACCCACCCAGCAACCTGACTGAACCCGAGGGCCCAGCATCGCCCTCTACAGGCCAAAAAAGATACAGCTCCAACCTCAACAGAAAAAAATCGTCCACTCAGAGACTCCTCCTGAAATCACCAACTTCAAAGATTAAAGGGGGACAAATCCGCGAAGATCGGAAAAAGCCAGTGCAAAAAGGATGAAACCGTCAAAGAACAGAACACCTCTTCTCTTCCCAGGGATCACAATTCCTCACCATCAAGGGAACAAAAAAAAAGACAGAGAATGAATCTGACGAATTGACAGAAGCAGGGTTCAGAAGGGGGGTAATAACAAACTTCTCTGAGTTAAAAGACCATGTTCTAACCCAATGCAAAGAAACTAACAACATTCAAAAAAGATTGGACGAAATGCTAACTAGAAACACCAGCTTAGAGAAGAACATAAACGACTTGATGGAGCTGAAACACAGCAGGAGAACTTCACAAGGCATACACAAGTTTCAATGACCAAATTGATCAAGCAGAAGAAAAGATATCAGAGATAGAAGATCAAATGAATGAAATAAAATGAGAAGGCAAGATTAGAGCAAAAAGAGTGAAAAAAAATGAACAAAGCCTCCAAGAACTATGGGATTATGCATATCACCTGAACCCAGGAATCTTCAGGTCAGGCTGATACTCCCTTGGTTCTCCTACAGTCTTTTCTTCTTTCTTCCTCTCTGATGCCACCAAATCATTTCTTCCTGGACCCTGGAGTGCAGCAGGGCCTCTCTGGTCTCTGACTGAGGGATTAAGGAAATAGAAGAGGACTCCGGTGCCCCTCCTATGCTGGTCTCTGACCCACGGATTAAGGAAATGGAAGAGGACTCCAGTGCCCCTCCCATGCTTTTGTTTTTATCAGGATCAACCACAAAAGGTAGGGATTAGGCTTTCTAGATCAACATGGCATTGCCAACACTGAGCTCTATGTCCAGCAAAAGATACATGCTCAATAACTATTTGACAAAGACCTACCTCTTATCACATGGGGCACATTCTACTGGCCCCAGGATGGGGCTGAACTGGGACAGGTAGCTGTGGACCTGCTCATGTCTCTGCCCTCACCCTAAGAGCTGATGTGGCATCCACCAGAAAGAGCATTCACGGGCAGGGAGGGGACACTGGGAAACCTTCTCCTGTATGTGAGACACTGCTGAGCCTGGTCACAGAACCCAGATGACTATGACCGCAGTTCTGGGGAAGAGGGAACACAGATTTACCAGAATAACCATCTGGGAATGTGCGCTGGGCATCCTAGAGGAAAGAGTTCCCTTTCAACTCAGTGCTGCAGGATCACAGAGGAAGGAGAGCTCTGGCCACCAGGGAGGAGCCACATGAAAGGAGAGGTCCCGATGTGGGAGTGAGTTCATGAAGGTCAGTCCCTGCTCTGGTTTGATTCTCACCTATGAGGATGTTGTGTAGTCACCACCTGAGTCCTCTACAATAAACAGTGGGAGCGCCATGGACAGATTCACTCCTGAGGAGCCCAGTAAAGTGTGAGAACAGTCCTGAGGTCACAGGGAGAGGATACAGGCACCACCTGGCCTGACCCAGAGAGGGGACAGAGAACAGAAGAGCAGGGAGGCAGCAGTGTCTCTGAGAGGCTCTGGTCACCTTGTAAATGGTTTGTGTTGGTCTGGACACCAGGAGGCGCTTGAGAACCATTCCTGAGAAGACTGGGGGTGATTAGCGCAGAACCAGCCCTCTTCCCTGCCTGATGTCCTCTTCTCAGGGCTCACAGCTGGGTCCTCCCCACCCCTTAGGACCACAATGCCCCACCCTGCCACTCCCTGACATCCTCAGGCATAGGGACCTAGCCTAGGGCTCAGGGAGGGATTAGGAAGCTGGGGGGTCTGATTTGCATGGATGGACCTCCCACTCTCAGATATGAAGAGGGGCAGGGAGACATTTGGGGAAGCTCTGCTTCAGCTGTGGCACAGAAGGCAGCACTCAGGACAATCTCCAGCATGGCCTGGGCTCCTCTCCTCCTCACGGTCCTGGCTCACTCCACAGGTGACTGTATGGGCTCCAGGGGAGGGGCCCTGGGAAGCCTATGGATTCTTGCTTTCACCTCTTGTCTCTACACCCAGAATGATGATGCCTGTGTGTCTCCCACTTCCAGGATGCTGGGCCCAGTCTGTGCTGACTCAGCCACCCTCAGTGTCTGGGAACCCTGGGCAGAGGATCACCATCTCCTGTTCTGGAAGCAGCTCCAACATCGGGGTATATACTGTGCAATGGTACCAGCAGCTCCCAGGAATGGCCCCCAAACTTCTCATCTATGGTAATAATCAGCGACCCTCAGGGGTTTCTGACCGATTCTCTGGCTCCAAGTCTGGCACCTCTGCCTCCCTGGCCATCACTGGACTCCAGTCTGTGGATGAGGCTGATTATTATTGCCAGTCATATGACAGCAACCTGAATGCTCACACAGTGCTCCAGACCCAGGGGGAAGTGAGACAAGAACCCCCTTTCTCCTCTGCCAAGAGGGTGAACACTCAACAGCTGCTGCTCAGTTGTGGCCTGTGGCTCCTGCTGCTGGTTTCCCCCATGGTCCAGGGCATCCGGGGCCCTGCCTGGGAGTATAGGCTTCTCTTTTCTTGTGTTCTGAGAATCAGACACAGCACCTCTCTCCTAGGAACAGGGCTTACAGGAAACAAAACGTTCTGTTCCCTGTATCTTGGGACACGGTGTCTGCACTGAAGTCCCGGGATGAGGTTGCTGTTCCAGCTGTGTCACCTCAGACCCACCTCCTAGGTGGAACCTGTGTCTCCATCATGCTCATTTCCTGATTTCCAGAAGTTCCCAGACTGGTGGCTTTCTCTCCCTTCTCCTCAGGGTGAATCCCTTTGCCTCTTTTCTCCCCAGCGTATTCTCCTTATTAAAATTCTTTCCAAGAAGGAATAACGTACATATAATAAACCATCAATATTGACATTATACTATTACACCCATTTTCAGATCTATCTGCATCCCTGAAAACATCACCACCACCAGCTATGCAACCTGTGTCCAACCCCAGCAGCTCCTCCTCACCTTTGCCATCTCCTTCTCTCCCCCAAAGCATCCGGGAAGCCTCAGATCTTTCTCTATCACTACTGCTTGGTTTTCATTTTGGGGAATGTTAGGTGATCAAACATGATGCTCCCATTTGTCCAGGCTTCTTTCACTCTGCACACTTCTTCTGAGATTCTCCCTGTTGATGCTGAATTGCATCTCATCCCATAAAGGGCTCATTAGTACCTTTGAGGATTTCTGGGTCATTTTGCCTTTTGTGGCTATTTTTACGTTTGTATAGACACATATACATCATCTAGGATAGATTATATTCCTGTTTGCTGATTTTAGAAAAATCAATACATTTCCTGGAGACTCTAACAGTATCGAGCCCTGCAGGCATTTCATCTTCTCTCTCCAGTGATGCGCAGCCCTGCTTACATCTTATGCTATTACTGACTCGCCTCTACCCAGTGCTGGACAATTTTGTTTTATTCTCCTGATTTTGAATGTGTAATACACAAACAAGATGCCACACGAGAACTATGAAAAGCACCTCCCCTCATACATCCTGTCTCCTGGCCTGTTGGTTTCTCTCAGCAGGAGTGACCCAGGATGCTGCTATTTATGTTCCCTCCCAGCCAGGGTCTGTGTGTAGAAACATGGGGGTCTGTCTGCGTCTCTTTGGGCGACCACATTATGTTTCCTTTAGTACATGTACAACCTTTTACAGACAAACAACTTTTTAATTCCTGAGACTGTGACTTCATTTAATCCTGACAAAAACTCTACTATTGCTTTTCAGGCAATGGGCCCTGATTGGAGAGGAAGTGTCTGTGGCCTGAAGGCAGGGTTCTCTGATTTATCAACATAAACACTAGAGGTCAGTGAAATTTAAACTGAGTAAAACAATGATTAAGAGTCAATATGTAGGCTAGGTGTGGTGGCTCACACCTTCATCCCTGCACTTTGGGAGGCTGAGGCTGCTGCATTGCTTAGCCAGGAGTTTGAGCCAAGTCTGAGCAGCGTAGTGCACCTTCACATATCCTAAAAATACAAAAATTATCTGGGCCTCATGGCACATTCCTGTAATTCGAGTTACTCAGAAGATTGATGCATGACAATCACTTGTGCCCAAGAGGCAGAGGTTGCAGTGAGCTGAGACTGGGCCACTGCACTCCAGGTTGGGAAACAGAGTGAGACTCTGAGTTGAAAAAGGAAAGTAAGCATCTCTATCTCCAAGACAATATTGTTTATTTACATAGAGAAATAACTGGGTGCCCCTTATTTTACGTGGAAACCTTACACCATGTCACAAACTGGAAGAGGCAAAGCAGGGTGCAGCCTCCCTTACTCACGCTGGGTCTGGGGCTTAACCTCAAAGGCGGAGCTTCTTTAACACAGGTGCTCTCAAGTTAGCACCTTAGTTTGCACTAAATGCATGTGATATAATTCCCAGGAAATGATGCTTACCCACTTCCCTAATTATTCTTTCTATTATTCTTCAGTCTGCAGATTTAGGGCCTCCCTAGGGGTTGCTTCAGTCTGAGCTCTGGACAAGGAATCTCATGTTCTATCACAACCAGAGGCATGAGGCTCCTCAGTCCCCACGCAGAGGGGGTTCAGCCAGGGATGCGTAAGTACCCTGTGAGAGACAGAAGCACTCAGCCTGGCTCTGCCTATGTCCAGTGAGAGAGCAGCTTCAGGTTTATTTGATGCTGGAGGCGGGAGAGCTGAGAGCAGAGGAGAGACCAATTCTTAGAACACACAGCTTACAGGAGAGAAGTTTGGAGCCTGGAAATGGGCCATACTCTTGAGTGGGGAAGAAACAGGCAGCTCTGGGCACAGCCCTTCATTCCTGGTGGGTTCCCTTTCATCAAGTTGGGCTCCCTGCTCTGATGTCCATCAGGGAACCCCTTAAGTAGGTTCAAGATCCCAGGACTTTACTACAAATAGCAGAGTGGAGCAGGCAGCTATGTCATGATTCAGGAGTTCTGTGCACAGCAGTGAGTACAGATGCACATTCACCAGGACCCTCACAGCGGTCTCTTTGGAATGGAAGAAATATAGAAAGGCAGAGAGAAACTGAAAGACTCACTGTGTCTGGGCCTGGGACAGCACTGGATGCTGTGGGCTTATCTCTGGGGATCTGCAGGTGACCATAGCTAAGAAGCCAGCCCCTGATGTGACCCTGTGTCATCCGCTCACCGTTCACTGGGCTCAGCAGCTGCATTCTCACAGGAAACTGGGTACAGCTAGCCTGGCCTTCTTCACCCCACCTGCAAAATGTGTTCATGTGATGGTCAGGACTGAGATCATTGAAGGCATGGGAGACAAGGGAAGAGGGGCTTATTTGAATGAAGCAGTCATTCCACACCCTTTTCTTTAAATTAAAGTTCATTAATGGAAACTCTACGGCCATCCAAATCTAATCAACTTAAAAGAGGCATTATCACCTGGAGGTGATCAGAGTGAGAAAAAAACTGGCTTTCTTGAAAGACTCATCAAAAATAAAAAATAAAAAAAAAAGGACTCATCAACACAGACATAAACTCTGGGACAAACGGGGTGAGTCGCTATAACTGTCACCCCATATTATCCACAGGAGCCTGAGCCAACTGCTTCTGACTCCGGTCTATTCCCCTTTGTCCATGCACCCTTGCCTATGTCTGAATCCAGGGTGGTAGCAGGAGCATGATCCCAGTCCACATCTCTGGATGGGTAACAGCTACTATGGATTCAAGCAGAGTCCACAGGTGTATCCATGAGGGCCTCTTCTGCTTCCCAACCCTCTCACACAGGTGACTACTGCTGTGGCTCTGGCGGAGTGGCCCCTGTCCTCTGAAGGACACAAGGTTTTCTTTCTCTCTAAACAATGCACGTAGTGGAGGAGCTATGGGTGGGGGGAGAGCAGATTGGCTCTTCCAGATGCAAAGCAGTCAGACGGTGGCTACAGAAAAATTATTTTACAAATCCCACACCCTTTCATGACAAAAACACTCAATGAATTATAACTAAAAGGAAACTACCTTAGCAGAGTAAAGCCCGTCTTTGAAACTCCCTCCGTTAACATCATATGCAGTCTGAAGAACTGCAGGTATTTCTGTGATTTCAGGAACAAAGCGAGGATGCACTTTCACCACGTCTTTTCCAAATAGAATGGAAAGACCTAGTCAGAACCGTTAGCCACGCAGAAGAAATAAAGAGCACAGGAATTAGAAATGAAAAAGTAAAATGATATCTGTTTGCAGACAACATAATCTCATATGCAGAAAAACCATACAACGCGTACCAAAATAACATACTTTTCTGAGCTAAGGAAGCATGTTCTAACCCAATGCAGGGGAGCTAAGAACCTTGATAAAAGTTTACAGGAACTGCTAATTGCAATAATCAGTTTAGACAGGAACATAAGTGACCTGATGGAGCTGAAAAACGCAGCACAAAAACCTTGTAAAGAATAGACAAGTATCAATAGCCAAATCAATCAAGTGGAAGAAAGTGTATCAGAGACTGAAGATAAACTTAGTGAAATAGGTGTGAAGACAAGATAAGAGAAAAAAAAAGAATGACAAGAAATAAACAAAGCCTCCAAGGAATATGAGACTATGTGAAAAGACCAAACCTACGATTGACTGGTGTACCTGAAAGTGACGGGGAGAATGCAACCAACTTGGAAAACACATGTCAGAATATTATGCAGGAGAATTTCCCCAACTCAGCAAGACAGGCCAACATTCAAATTCAGGAAATAGAGAGAACCCCACTAAGATACTTCTCGAGAAGAGAAACCCCAAGACACGTAGTCGTCAGATTCTCCAAGTTTCAAATGAAGGAAAAAATGTTAAGGGCAGCCAGAAAGAAAGGCCAGGTTATCTACAAAGAGAACCCATAAGTGGAACAGTGACTGTTTCTGCAGAAACCCTACCAGCCAGAGAGACCCAAAGCTAATATTCAACATTTTTAAAGAAAAGAATTTTTAAACCAGAACGTCATATGTAGCCCAACTCCTCTTCATAAGTGAAGGAGAAATAAAATCCTATACAGATAAGCAAATGCTGAGGGATTTTGTCACCACCAGTCCTGCCTTACAAGAGCTCCTGAAGAAAGCACTAAATATAGAAGGAAAAAACTGGTTCCAGCCACTGCAAAAACACACCAAAATGGAAAACCCAATGACACTATGAAAATACTGCATCAACTAATGTGAAAAAGAACCAGCTAGCATCATCATGACAGAATCAAAATCACACATAACAATGTTAATTTTAAATTTAAATAGGCTAAATTCCTCCAATTAAAAAACACAGACTCACAAATTGGATAGAGTCAAGACCCTTTGGTGTACTGTATTCAGGAGACACATCCCATGTGCAAAGACACACATAGGCTCAAAATAAAACAATGGTGAAATATTGACTAAGCTAATGCAAAGCAAAAGAAAGTAGGGGTTGCAATCTTAGTCTCTGATAAAACAAACTATAAACCAACAAAGATAAAATAATTCAAAGAATGGCATTACAGAATGGTAAAGGAATCAATGCAACAAGAAGAACTAACTATGCTAAGTACATACGTACCCAATACAGGAGCACTCAGATTCAAACCCAAGTTCTTAGAGACCTACAAAGAGACTTAGACTCCCAGACAATAACAGTGGAAGACATTAGCACCCCACTGTCAATATTGTACAGATCAATGAGACAGAAAATTAACAAGGATATCTCATTCTTAGAAAACCCCGTCATCTCATCCCAAAACCTCGTTAAGCTGATAAGCAACTTCAGCAAAGTCTCAGGATATGAAATCAATGTGCAAAAATCACAAGCATTCTCACATACCAGCAGTAGACAAGCAGAGAGCCAAATCATGAGTGAACTCCCATTGCCAATTCCTACAAAGATAATAAAATACCTAGGAATACAACTTACAAGAGATATGAAGGACCTCTTCAAGGAGAACAAACCACTGCTCAAGGAAATAAGAGAGGACATATACTCAGATCTGGACCATGTGGACCTAATTAGGTATTTACAAAACTCTCCACCACAAATTAAGAGAATATACATTCTTCTCAGCGTCACATAGCACATATTCTAAAATCGACCACATAATTGGAAGTAAAACACTCAGCAAATGCAAAGGAATAGAAATTACAAAAAAAAGTCTCTGAGACCACTGTACAATCAAATTACCTCTCAGGATTAAGAAACTCACTCAAATCCACACAACTGAACAAAAATGGAACAACCTGCTCCTGAATGACTACGGTGTAAATAATGAAATTAAGGCAGAAATAAAGAAGTTGTTTGAAAACAATAAGAACAAAGAGACAATGTAGGAGAATCTCTGGGACATTGCTAAAGCAGTGTTTCGAGGAAAATTTATAGCACTAAATGCCCACATCAAAAACAAGAAAGATCTAAAGTTAACAGCCTAACATCACAATTAAAGAAACTAGAGAAGCAAGAGCAAACAAATTAAAAAGCTAGCAGAAGATAAGAAATAACCAAGATCAAAGCAGAACTGAAGGAGACAGAAACAGAAAAACCCTTCAAAAAATCAATGAATCCAGAAGCTGGTTGTTAAAGGATTA
Source organism: Callithrix jacchus (assembly GCF_049354715.1). Taxonomy (NCBI): domain Eukaryota; kingdom Metazoa; phylum Chordata; class Mammalia; order Primates; family Cebidae; genus Callithrix; species Callithrix jacchus. The sequence continues at coordinate 194,020,404 of NC_133502.1, forward strand.
GCAATATAGATTGACCACTAGCTCAACTAATAAAGTGAAGAATCAAATAGACACAATAAAAAAAGATAAACAAGATATCACCACTGATCCCATAGAAATAGAAATACCCTCAGAGAATACACCAAACACCTCTATGCAAATAAACTAGAAAATCTAAAAGAAATGGATAAATTTTTGGACATATACACCCTCCGAAGATTAAACGAAAAAGAGGTTGAATCCCTGAAGAGACCAATAACAAGTTCTGGAATTGAGGCACTAATTAATAGCTTACAAACTCCGCCCCCACCCCTAAAAAAAGCCCAGGACCAGACAGATTCACAGCCAAATTTTACCAGAGGTACCAAGAGACGCTGATACCATTCCTTCAGAATCTATTCCAAACAATAGAAAAAGAGAGACTTCACTCTATATCATTTTATGAGGCCAGCATCATCCTGATATCAAAATATGGCAGAGATATAACAACAACAACAAAAATCAGGTCAGTATCCTTGATGAACATCAATGCGAAAATTCTCTGTAATCTACTGGCAAACCGAATCTAGCAGCACATCAAAAAGCTTATTCACCATGATCAAGTTAGCTTCATCACTGGGATGCAAGGCTGGTTCAACATACACAAATAAATAAACATCATCCATCACATAAACAGAACAAAAGATAAAAATCACAAGATATTTCAATAAATGCAGAAAAAGCCTTTCACAAAATTCAACATCTTTTTCTTCTGGAGACTCTCAATAAACTAGGTGTTGATGGAACCTATCTCAAAATCATAACAGCTATTTATGACAAACCTATAGCCAATATATTACTGAATGGGCAAAAGCTGGAAGCATTCCCTTTGAAAAACCAGCACGAGACAAGGATGCCCTCTCTCACCACTCCTATTCAACATGTTATTGGAAGTTCTGGCCAGGGCAATCAGGCAAGACAAAAAATAAAGGGTATTTGTATAGGAAGGGAGGAAGTCAAATTGTCTCTGTTTGCAGATAACATGATTATATACTTAGAAAACTCAATCATCTTAGCCCCAAAACTCTTTAAACTAAAAAGCAAATTCAGCAAAGTGTCAGGATACAAAATCAATGTGTAAAAATCACAAGGATTTCTACACAACAGAAATAAGACAAGCAGGAAGCCAAATTATAAGTGAACTCTCATTCCCACTCGCTACAAAGAAAATAAAATACCTAGGAATACAACTTACCAGGGATGTGAAGGACCTCTTCAGGAGAACTGCAAACTACTGCTCAAGGAAATAAAAGAGGACACAAACAAATGGAAAAAGACTCCATTCTCATGGATAAAAAGAATCAATATTATAAAAATGGTCATATTGCCCAAAGTAATTTAGAGATTCAATGCTATCCCCATCAAAATATCACTGACTCTCTTTGCAGTAGAAGAAACTACTTTAAATTTTATATGGAACCAAAAAAGCTGGAGGCTTCAAGCTACCTAACCTCAAACTACACTACCAGGCTACCATAACAAAAACAGCATGGTACTTGTACCAAAACAGATATATAGACCAATGAAATAGAACAGAAGCTGCAGAATTAAAACCATACATCTACAGTTATCTTTGACAAATGTGACTAAAACAAGTAACGGGAAAAGGATTCCCTATTTAATAAATGGTGCTGAGAAAACTGATTAGCCATAGGCAGAAAACAGAAACTGGACCACTTCCTTACACCTTATCGAGAAATTAACTCAAGCTGGATTAAGGACTTAAATGTAAACTCCCAAACCCCACAAAAACCCTAGGAGAAAACCTAGGTGATAGCATTCAGGACATAGGCATGGGCAAATACTTTGTGACTAAAACACCAAAGCTGATTGAACAAAAGCCAACATTTTAAAATGTTATATAATCAAACTAAATAGCTCCTCACAGTAAAAGAAACTATCATCAGAGTGAACAGGCCACCTACAGAATGGGAGAAAATTTTTGCAAGCTACCCATCTGACAAAGGTCTAATATTTAGAATCCACAAGAAACTTAAACAAATGTACAAGAAAGAAACAAACAACCCCATCAAAAAAAATGGGTGACAGATATGAACAGACACTTCTCAAAAGAAGACATTTATGTGGCTAATGATCCAAGATGGCCGATCACTAACAGCTCGGGATTGTAGCTCCCAGTGAAAGCAGAGAACAAGACGACGCCACACTTTTAGATGAATTCTCGTCACTTACGGATCAGCCGATTCCCAGTGGAGGAGCCCCACGGGTCGCCAGCGCGACTCTCGTGGCCGCCGCAGCGGTTTTGCTGGCGCCTCCATGCAGCAGCTCTTCAAGCAGAGCAAACGGGACCGCTTCCCCTACTGACCGGAGTTTGGAGCTCCGGGAAGTCGGAGCCGCTTGTTGCGGACTCAAGAGGGAAGCCAGACCAGAGATTCCCGGGCAGAAGAGCACCATCAGTCTTATCGCTCCTATTTAGGCCGCCACAGTGGGTGGCTCGGATCCCAGCACTGGGAATCAATAAATCGGACGTCGACTCAGAAACCTAATTAGAAAGGCGGTTCATCTACCATGAAGGGAAAAAAACAGCCTAAGAAGGCCGAGTATATCCAAAATCAGAACCCATCAGCAACGGAACAAGCCCTGATGGAAAAGGACTCATCAGCAACGGAACAAGCCCTGATGGAAAAGGACTCATCAGCAACAGTACAAGTCCTGATGGAAAAGGACTGTGTTCCATTATCTGAAGTAGGCTTTAAAAGGTGGATGATAAGAAACTTCTGGGAGTTAAAGGAACTTGTTCTAACCCAATGTAAAGAAACCAAGAACTTTGAAAAAAGGTTCGATGAAATGATGAAAAGAATAGACAATATACAGAGGAATACAAATGAACTTATGGAATTGAAAAATACAACACAAGAATTTAGTGAAATATGTACAATCTTAAATAGCCGAATGGATCAAGCAGAAGAAAGGATATCAGAGGTCGAAGACCAACTTAATAAAATAAAACGACAAGAATAGAGAAAAAAGGATAAAAAGGAATGAGCAAAGTCTCCAAGAAATATGGGATTATGTGAAAAGACCTAATATACGTTTGATTGGTGTACCTGAATATGATGGAGAGAATGAATTCAAGCTGGAAAACACTTTTGAGGACATTATCCAGGAAAATTTTCCCAACTTGGCAAAGCAGGACACTATTCAACCCCAGGCAATACAGAGAACACCACAAAGATATTCTTCAAGAAGACCAACCCCAAGGCACATAATCGTTAGATTCACCAGGATCGAAACGAAGGAGAAAATATTAAGGGCAGCCAGAGGGAAAGATCAGGTTACCCATAAAGGGAAGCCTATCAGGCTTACAGCAGATCTCTCAGCGGAAACCCTGCAAGCTAGAAGAGAGTGGGGGCCAATATTCAATATACTTAAAGAACAGAACTTTCAGCCCAGAATTTCATATCCTGCCAATTTAAGCTTTACAATTGAAGGAAACATAAAATCTTTTAGGAACAAGCAAGTACTCAGAGATTTTATTACCACCAGGCCTGCTTTACAAGAACTTCTAAAAGAAGCATTATATATAGAAAGGAAAAACCAGTATGAGCCTTTCTAAAAATACACCAAAAAGTAAAGAGCATTAACATAAAGAAGAATTTACATCAACGAAAGGATAAGATAGCCAGTTAATATCAAATGGCAGTAACCCTAAATTTAAATCAACTAAATCTCCCAATCAAAAGATACAGACAAAATCTAATGGTATATCTAAAGATATACAAAGACTCAAAATAAAGGGTTGGAAAAAAACTTACCAACCAAATGGAGAGCAAAAATAAATAAATAAAAAGCAGGAGTTGCAATTCTCATAATTAATAAAATAGATTTTAAAGCTACAAGGATACAAGGGTAAAAGGATTAATGTAATAATAAGAGATCTTAACACCCAGATACATAAGACCCATAATGAGATTTAGATTCAACGAGACAGAAACTTGATAACGATATCCAGGACTTGAACTCAGAACCAGAACAATAAACTCAATAGAGCTCTCCATTTTAAACACACAAAATAAACATTATCCACTTTAAACACACAAAATATTGATTGGCCATTATTGACACCTATTTTAGGAATGAAGTAATATTTCTTTTTCCCTCTTTTTCTTTCTCTAAAAAAAAAAAAAAAAAAGAAAAGGGACAAAATTAGTCCTCCAAGGTCAGACTCCAATAAACATTGTGCTGCTTCCCCCATCCCAAACCCAGTGGGACAGTGCTAGCTGACCATGAGGCTCTCTGGATCTCAGAATAAAAATAAATAAATAAAAGACATTTATGTGGCCAACAAACATATAAAAAACAGCCCATCATCACTTGTCATTAGAGAAATGAAAATCAAAACCACAATGAGATACCATCTCATGCCAGTTAGAATGGCGATTATTAAAAAGTCAGAAAATCACAGATGCTGGCGAGGCTGTGGAGAAACAGAAACACTGTTACACTGTTGATGGGAGTGTAAATTAGTTCAACCAATGTGGAGGACAGTGTAGTGATACCACAGGATCTAAAACCAGAAATAGTATTTGGGCTCAGTAATTTCATTACTGGGTATATACCCAAAGGATTGATTATATATCATTCCACTATAAAGACACGTGCACATGTATGTTTACTGTATCACTATTTACAAAAGCAAAGACTTGGAACTAACCCAAATGCCCATCAATGATAGACTGGATATAGAAAATGTGGCATATATACAACATGGAATATTATGGGGCCATTAAAAGGAATGAGTTCTGTTCTTTGTCGGGACATGAATAAAGCTGGAAGCCATCCTTCTCAGCAAAGTAACACTGGAACAAAATACTGAACACTGCATGTTCTCACTCATAAGTGGGACTTAAACAATGAGAACATATGGGCACAGGGGAGGAACATCACACACCAGGGCCTGTAGAGAGTTGGGAGCAAGTAAAGGGAGAACATTAGGACAAATGCCTAATGCATGCAGGGCTTGCAACCCAGAAAATGGATTGACAGCAGCAGGAAACCACCATGGCACATGCCTATCTCTGAAACAAACCTGCATAAGCTGCACACATGTCTCCAAGAACTTAAAGTATAATAAAAAAACAAATTAAAACTCCCACCAAAAAACTGTTAGAATTAAATAACTATTAAATTAATTTGGTAATGTTTCAGGATACAACATCAACATACAAAACCATCTAATGGCTAGGCATGTTGGCTCATACCTATAATTTCAGCAATTTGGGAAGCTGAGGTCAAGGAGTTGGTGAGGATGAACAGTGCAAGACCAGCATGGGCAATGAAATGAAACCCTGTCTCTACAATAATAATAATAACAATAATAATAATAATATGTTTTAAACAAAAAAGAGTTCTTATATTTGTATACTCAAACAACCAAACAGAAAACAACGAGAAAGGACACAACTCAAAATAAAATTAACAATTCAATTTACAACAGCATCAGAAAAAATAATTAAGAATCAAGAAGGGGAAACACTTTTACAAGGAAAACTATAAACATTGCTAAATAAAATTAAAGAATAAAAAATAAGGGGAAAGCAAGCCTTTGTTCATGTATTGGAAAACTTGATATTGGTAAGATATTAATAAAAACCAAAACAAATCTGCAGACTCATTTCCATCTCTATCAAAATTCCGATAATCATTTTGGCAAAAGTAAAAAAAAAATTAATTGTAAAATTTATGTAGAATATCATGGAACCCCAAATAACCAAGACAATCTTATAAGAGAAGAAGAACGTGGGAGATTTTACGCTTCCTGATTTCAAAACATACTCCAAAGCTATACCAATCAAAACCGAGTGGTACAGATAGACACAGAGACAAATAGAATAGAATTCAGCATAAATAATCTCTCAGGTATATGGTCAAATGATTTTAAACTAGGGTGTCAAGATCATTCAGTAGGGAGAAAACAGACTCTGCAAAAAATGTTTTTGAGAAAACTGTATATCCACATGCAATCTGGAAATGGATAAACGACCCAAATGGAAAAGCTACAACTATAAAAATCTTAATAAAAAACACTAGTAAGAAGTTTCACAACATAGGTTTTGGAAATAATTTTTCGGACTTAATGCCAAAAGCACAGGAAAAATAGAAAAAGGGGGATATAGATTAATTGGATTTCATTAAATTATAAAACTTATGTGCATCAAAGGACGCTGTCAGTAGTGGGGGCGCCAAGATGGCAGAGAGAAGCCAGCACAGGAATGTAGCTCCCACCAAATGAGGTGCAGAGGGCTAGGGGACTTCACCATTCCAAACGAGGGACTGACAGGGCTCTGAAAATAGGCCCAGGGAAGGAGCCACAGGGCGAGAGCTATCCAGGGGGGCAAATCACGGGGGGGGGGGGGTTGCGTCCCCACCTGAAACGTGCAACTGTCTTGGAGGGCCGGGGGACTTGACCCCCTCGGTGCTCCAAATCGGATTCTGTGCTTACCTCATCCCTCCTGCAACCCATGGCCGACGAGAGCCCTGCCAGATGCTTGGGCTCCCTGGGTAGTCGATGCAAATCTGAGCAGCAGCTGCCGCTGGGCATGGCAAGTTGTCACAGGGACCTGGGCGGGAGTTTGGACAGACCGTCCCACAGAGGGAGGCAGAGTTGAAAGCAGGGAAACAGACTGTAAGGCCTGGCAGGCCCCACCTCCGCAGAACTCAAACTGAAGCCCTCGCTAGAGAGCTGGGCAGCAAATACAACAGCTTGACCCCAATCAGGAAGATCTAGCTGGTGGTGGAGAGACCTGGGAAGGCGGGGCCCATCTCACCTGCAGACAAGCTCCAGGGGAGGACCACCCACCCAGCAACCTGACTGAACCCGAGGGCCCAGCATCGCCCTCTACAGGCCAAAAAAGATACAGCTCCAACCTCAACAGAAAAAAATCGTCCACTCAGAGACTCCTCCTGAAATCACCAACTTCAAAGATTAAAGGGGGACAAATCCGCGAAGATCGGAAAAAGCCAGTGCAAAAAGGATGAAACCGTCAAAGAACAGAACACCTCTTCTCTTCCCAGGGATCACAATTCCTCACCATCAAGGGAACAAAAAAAAAGACAGAGAATGAATCTGACGAATTGACAGAAGCAGGGTTCAGAAGGGGGGTAATAACAAACTTCTCTGAGTTAAAAGACCATGTTCTAACCCAATGCAAAGAAACTAACAACATTCAAAAAAGATTGGACGAAATGCTAACTAGAAACACCAGCTTAGAGAAGAACATAAACGACTTGATGGAGCTGAAACACAGCAGGAGAACTTCACAAGGCATACACAAGTTTCAATGACCAAATTGATCAAGCAGAAGAAAAGATATCAGAGATAGAAGATCAAATGAATGAAATAAAATGAGAAGGCAAGATTAGAGCAAAAAGAGTGAAAAAAAATGAACAAAGCCTCCAAGAACTATGGGATTATGCATATCACCTGAACCCAGGAATCTTCAGGTCAGGCTGATACTCCCTTGGTTCTCCTACAGTCTTTTCTTCTTTCTTCCTCTCTGATGCCACCAAATCATCTCTTCCTGGACCATGGAGTGCAGCAGGGCCTCTCTGGTCTCTGGCCCAGGGATTAAGGAAATGGAAGAGCACTCCAGTGCCCCTCCTATGCTGGCCTCTGACCCAGGGATTAAGGAAATGGAAGAGGACTCCGGTGCCCCTCCTGTGCTGGTCTCTGACCCAGGGATTAAGGAAATGGAAGAGGACTCCGGTGCCCCTCCTGTGCTGGTCTCTGACCCAGGGATTAAGGAAATGGAAGAGGACTCCGGTGCCCCTCCTATGCTGGTCTCTGACCCAGGGATTAAGGAAATGGAAGAGGACTCCGGTGCACCTCCTATGCTTTTGTTTTTATCAGGATCAACCACAAAAGGTAGGGATTAGGCTTTCTAGATCAACATGGCATTTCCAACACTGAGCTCTATGTCCAGCAAAAGATACATGCTCAATAACTATTTGACAAAGACCTACCTCTTATCACAAGGGGTACATTCTACTGGCCCCAGGATGGGGCTGAACTGGGACAGGTAGCTGTGGACCTGCTCGTCTCTCTGCCCTCACTCTAAGAGCTGATGTGGCATCCACCAGAAAGAGCATTCACGGGCAGGGAGGGGACACTGGGAAACCTTCTCCTGTATGTGAGACACTGCTGAGCCTGGTCACAGAACCCAGATGACTATGACCGCAGTTCTGGGGAAGAGGGAACACAGATTTACCAGAATAACCATCTGGGAATGTGCGCTGGGCATCCTAGAGGAAAGAACTCCCTTTCAACTCAGTGTTGCAGGATCACAGAGGAAGGAGAGCTCTGGCCACCAGGGAGGAGCCACATGAAAGGAGAGGTCCCGATGTGGGAGTGAGTTCATGAAGGTCAGTCCCTGCTCTGGTTTGATTCTGACCTATGAGGACATTGTGTAGTCACCACCTGAGTCCTCTACAACAAACAGTGGGAGTGCCATGGACAGATTCACTCCTGAGGAGCCCAGTAAAGTGTGAGAACAGTCCTGAGGTCACAAAGAGAGGATACAGGCACCACCTGGCCTGACCCAGAGAGGGGACAGAGAACAGAAGAGCAGGGAGGCAGCAGTGTCTCTGAGAGGCTCTGGTCACCTTGTAAATGGTTTGTGTTGGTCTGGACACCAGGAGGCGCTTGAGAACCATTCCTGAGAAGACTGGGGGTGATTAGAGCAGAACCAGCCCTCTACCCTGCCTGGTGTCCTCTTCTCAGGGCTCACAGCTGGGTCCTCCCCACCCCTTAGGACCACAGTGCCCCACCCCTGCCATCCCCTGACATCCTCGAATATAGGGACCTTACCTAGGGCACAGTGTGGGATTAGGAAGCTGGGGGGGGTCTGATTTGCATGGATGGACCTCCCACTCTCAGATATGAAGAGGGGCAGGGAGACATGTGGGGAAGCTCTGCTTCAGCTGTGGCACAGAAGGCAGCACTCAGGACAATCTCCAGCATGGCCTGGGCTCCTCTTCTCCTCACGGTCCTGGCTCACTCCACAGGTGACTGTATGGGCTCCAGGGGAGGGGCCCTGGGAAGCCTATGGATTCTTGCTTTCTCCTCTTGTCTCTACACCCAGAATGATGATGCCTGTGTGTCTCCCACTTCCAGGCTCCTGGGCCCAGTCTGTGCTGACTCAGCCGCCCTCAGTGTCTGGGAGCCCTGGACAGAAGGTCACCATCTCCTGTTCTGGAAGCAGCTCCAACATCGGAAGTACTTATGTAAACTGGTACCAGCAGCTCCCAGGAACGCCCCCCAAGCTTCTCATCTATGGTAATAATCAGCGACCCTCAGGGGTTTCTGACCGATTCTCTGGCTCCAAGTCTGGCACCTCTGCCTCCCTGGCCATCACTGGACTCCAGTCTGCGGATGAGGCTGATTATTATTGCCAGTCATATGACAGCAACCTGAATGCTCACACAGTGCTCCAGGCCTAGGGGGAAGTGAGACAAGAACCCCGTTTCTCCTCTGCCAGGAGGGTGAGCGCTCAACAGCTACTGCTCAGTCGTGGACTGTGGCCTCTGCTGCTGCTGCTTCCCGCATGGTCCAGGGCATTGAGGGCCCTGCATGAGAGTAGATGCCTCTCTTTGTGTTCTGAGAATCAGACACAGCACCTCTCTCCTAGGAACAGGGCCTCCAGGAAACAAAACGTTCTGTTCCCTGTATCTCGGGACACGGTGTCTGCACTGAAGTCCCGGGATGAGGTTGCTGTTCCACCTGTGTCACCTCAGACCCACCTCTTATGCGGAACCTGTGTCTCCATCATGCTCATTTCCTGATTTCTAGAAGTCCCCAGACTGGTGGCTTTCTCTCCCTTCTCCTCAGGGTGAATCCCTTTGCTTCTTTCCTCACCGGATTATTGTCTTTAATAAAATTCTTTCCAAGAACAAATAATGTACATATACTAAATCACCAATATTGACATTATACTATGACACCCATTTTCAGATCTATCTGGATCCCTGAAAACATCACCACCGCCAGCTATGCAACCTGTGTCCAACCCCAGCAGCTCCTCCTCACCTTTGCCATCTCCTTCTCTCCCCCAAAGCATCCTGGGAAGCCACAGACCTTTCTCTGTCACTACTGCTTGGTTTTCATTTTGGGGAATGTTACGTGATAAAACATAATGCTCCCGTTTGTTCAGGCTTCTTTCACCCTGCACACTTCTTCTAAGATTCTCCTGTTGATGCTGAATTGCATCTCATTAGTATCTTTGAGGGTTTCTGGGTCATTTTGCCTTTTGTGGCTATTTTTACATTTGTATAGACACATATACATCATCTAGGATAGATTATATTCCTGTTTGCTGATTTTAGAAAAATCAATACATTTCCTGGAGACTCTAACAGTATCGAGCCCTGCAGGCATTTCATCTTCTCTCCAGTGATGCGCAGCCCTGCTTACATCTTATGCTATTACTGACTCGCCTCTACCCAGTGCTGGACAATTTTGTTTTGTTCTCCTGATTTTGAATGTGTAATACACAAACAAGATGCCACACGAGAACTATGAAAAGCACCTCCCCTCATACATCCTGTCTCCTGGCCTGTTGGTTTCTCTCAGCAGGAGTGACCCAGGATGCTGCTATTTATGTTCCCTCCCAGCCAGGGTCTGTGTGTAGAAACATGGGGGTCTGTCTGCGTCTCTTTGGGCGACCACATTATGTTTCCTTTAGTACATGTACAACCTTTTACAGACAAACAACTTTTTAATTCCTGAGACTGTGACTTCATTTAATCCTGACAAAAACTCTACTAATGCTTTTCAGGCAATGGGCCCTGATTGGAGAGGAAGTGTGTGTGGCCTGAAGGCAGGGTTCTCTGATTTATCAACATAAACACTAGAGGTCAGTGAAATTTAAACTGAGTAAAACAATGATTAAGAATCAATATGTAGGCTAGGTGTGGTGGCTCACACCTTCATCCCTGCACTTTGGGAGGCTGAGGCTGCCGCATTGCTTAGCCAGGAGTTTGAGCCAAGTCTGAGCAGCGTAGTGCACCTTCACATATCCTAAAAATACAAAAATTATCTGGGCCTCATGGCACATTCCTGTAATTCGAGTTACTTAGAAGATTGATGCATGACAATCACTTGTGCCCAAGAGGCAGAGGTTGCAGTGAGCTGAGACTGGGCCACTGCACTCCAGGTTGGGAAACAGAGTGAGACTCTGAGTCGAAAAAGGGAAGTAAGCATCTCTATCTCCAAGACAATATTGTTTATTTACATAGAGACATAACTGGATGCCCCTTATTTTACGTGGAAACCTTACACAGTGAAGAAAGGCCAGCATATCACATGGTGAAGGAGAGGAAGAGAGCAGGAAGAAGGAGGCTCTAGACTCTTTTAAGTAACCAGATCTCATATGAACTCATTACTGCAGGGAGGGCACCAAGCCATTCACGAGGAATCTGGCCCCATGATCTAAAGACCTCCCACTAGTCCCTACTTCCAACATTGGGGATCATATTTCAATGTGAGAGCTGGAGGGGACAAATATCTGAATGATATCAATATGTATTGAACATTTTTGAAAGGGTGATTTATTATAAAAAGCTTTAAGTGTTCATTGAAAGAAAAACTATGTTATGAACTGTTATTTACCTGTAACCCAACTTTAATTACCATGAAATTTTGCCATACTTGTTTCTTTTCCTTTTTTAATTTTGTTTAAAGCACATCCCAGATAAGATGTCATTTTACTGTAAATACTTGAGGATATATCAGAAAAAAAAAACTCAGTTGTGACGGTGTCACAAACTGGAAGAGGCAAAGCAGGGTGCAGCCTCCCTTACTCACGCTGGGTCTGGGGCTTAACCTCAAAGGCGGAGCTTCTTTAACACAGGTGCTCTCAAGTTAGCACCTTAGTTTGCACTAAATGCATGTGATATAATTCCCAGGAAATGATGCTTACCCACTTCCCTAATTATTCTTTCTATTATTCTTCAGTCTGCAGATTTAGGGCCTCCCTAGGGGTTGCTTCAGTCTGAGCTCTGGACAAGGAATCTCATGTTCTATCACAACCAGATGCATGAGGCTCCTCAGTCCCCACGCAGAGGGGGTTCAGCCAGGGATGCGTAAGTACCCTGTGAGAGACAGAAGCACTCAGCCTGGCTCTGCCTATGTCCAGTGAGAGAGCAGCTTCAGGTTTATTTGATGCTGGAGGCGGGAGAGCTGAGAGCAGAGGAGAGACCAATTCTTAGAACACAGCGCTTACAGGAGAGAATTTGGAGCCTGGAAATGGGCCATACTCTTGAGTGGGGGATAAACAGGCAGCTCTGGGCACAGCCCTTCATTCCTGGTGGGTTCCCCTTTATGAAGTTGGGCTCCCTGCTCTGATGTCTATCAGGGAACCCCTTCAGCAGGTTCAAGATGCCAGGACTTTACTACAAATAGCAGAGTGGAGCAGGCAGCTATGTCATGATTCAGGAATTCCGTGCACAGCAGTGAGTACAGATGCACATTCACCAGGACCCTCACAGCGGTCTCTTTGGAGTGGAAAAAATACAGAAAGGCAGAGAGAAACTGAAAGACTCACTGTGTCTGGGCCTGGGACAGCACTGGATGCTGTGGGCTTATCTCTGGGGATCTGCAGGTGACCATAGCTAAGAAGCCAGCCCCTGATGTGACCCTGTGTCATCCGCTCACCGTTCACTGGGCTCAGCAGCTGCAGTCTCACAGGAAACTGGGTACAGCTAGCCTGGCCTTCTTCACCCCACCTGCAAAATGTGTTCATGTGACCGTGAGGACTGAGATCATTGAAGGCATGGGAGACAAGGGGAGAGGGCTGATTTGAATGAAGCAGTCATTCCACACCCTTTTCTTTAAATTAAAGTTCATTAATAGAAACTCTACGGCCATCCAAATCTAATCAATGTAAAAGAGGGGTTATCAGCTGGAGGTGGTCAGAGTGAGAAAAAAAACTGGCTTTCTTGAAAGACTCATCAAAAAAAAACCCAAAAACAAAAACAAGAAAGACATCAACACAGACACAAACTCTGGGACAAATAGGGTGAGTCCCTATAACTGTCACCCCATATTATCCACAGGAACCTGAGCCTAGTCCTCTTACCCTATTGCTTCTGATTCCAGTCTATTCCCCTTTGTCCATGAACCCTTCCCTATGTCTGAATCCATGGTGGTAGGGGGAGTATGATTCCAGTCCACAACTATGGATGGGTAACAGCTACTATGGATTCACGCAGAGTCCACAGGTGTATCCATGAGGGCCTCTTCTGCTCCCCAACCCTCTCACACAGGTGACTGCTGCTGTGGCTCTGGCGGAGTGGCCCCTGTCCTCTGAAGGACACAAGGTGTTCCCTTCTCTCTAAACAATGCACGTAGTGGAGGAGCTATGGGTGGGGGGAGAGCTGAGTGGCTTTTCCAGATGCAAAGCAGTCAGACGGTGGCTACAGAAACATTATTTCACAAAATCCCACACCCTTTCATGACAAAAACACTCAATGAATTATAACTAAAAGGAAACTACCTTAGCAGAGTAAAGCCCGTCTTTGAAACTCCCTCCGTTAACATCATATGCAGTCTGAAGAACTGCAGGTATTTCTGTGATTTCAGGAACAAAGCGAGGATGCACTTTCACCACGTCTTTTCCAAATAGAATGGAAAGACCTAGTCAGAACCGTTAGCCACGCAGAAGAAATAAAGAGCACAGGAATTAGAAATGAAAAAGTAAAATGATATCTGTTTGCAGACAACATAATCTCATATGCAGAAAAACCATACAACGCGTACCAAAATAACATACTTTTCTGAGCTAAGGAAGCATGTTCTAACCCAATGCAGGGGAGCTAAGAACCTTGATAAAAGTTTACAGGAACTGCTAATTGCAATAATCAGTTTAGACAGGAACATAAGTGACCTGATGGAGCTGAAAAACGCAGCACAAAAACCTTGTAAAGAATAGACAAGTATCAATAGCCAAATCAATCAAGTGGAAGAAAGTGTATCAGAGACTGAAGATAAACTTAGTGAAATAGGTGTGAAGACAAGATAAGAGAAAAAAAAAGAATGACAAGAAATAAACAAAGCCTCCAAGGAATATGAGACTATGTGAAAAGACCAAACCTACGATTGACTGGTGTACCTGAAAGTGACGGGGAGAATGCAACCAACTTGGAAAACACATGTCAGAATATTATGCAGGAGAATTTCCCCAACTCAGCAAGACAGGCCAACATTCAAATTCAGGAAATAGAGAGAACCCCACTAAGATACTTCTCGAGAAGAGAAACCCCAAGACACGTAGTCGTCAGATTCTCCAAGTTTCAAATGAAGGAAAAAATGTTAAGGGCAGCCAGAGAGAAAGGCCAAGTTATCTACAAAGAGAACCCATAAGTGGAACAGTGACTGTTTCTGCAGAAACCCTACCAGCCAGAGAGACTTGGAGCTAATATTCAACATTTTTAAAGAAAAGAATTTTTAAACCAGAATGTCATATGTAGCCCAACTCCGCTTCATAGGTGAAGGAGAAATAGAATCCTATACAGATAAGCAAATGCTGAGGGATTTTGTCACCACCAGTCCTGCCTTACAAGAGCTCCTGAAGAAAGCACTAAATATAGAAGGAAAAAACTGGTTCCAGCCACTGCAAAAACACACCAAAATGGAAAACCCAATGACACTATGAAAATACTGCATCAACTAATGTGAAAAAGAACCAGCTAGCACCATCATGACAGAATCAAAATCACACATAACAATGTTAATTTTAAATTTAAATAGGCTAAATTCCTCCAATTAAAAAACACAGACTCACAAATTGGATAGAGTCAAGACCCTTTGGTGTACTGTATTCAGGAGACACATCCCATGTGCAAAGACACACATAGGCTCAAAATAAAACAATGGTGAAATATTGACTAAGCTAATGCAAAGCAAAAGAAAGTAGGGGTTGCAATCTTAGTCTCTGATAAAACAAACTATAAACCAACAAAGATAAAATAATTCAAAGAATGGCATTACAGAATGGTAAAGGAATCAATGCAACAAGAAGAACTAACTATGCTAAGTACATACGTACCCAATACAGGAGCACTCAGATTCAAACCCAAGTTCTTAGAGACCTACAAAGAGACTTAGACTCGCAGACAATAACAGTGGAAGACATTAGCACCCCACTGTCAATATTATACAGATCAATGAGACAGAAAATTAACAAGGATATCTCATTCTTAGAAAACCCCGTCATCTCATCCCAAAACCTCCTTAAGCTGATAAGCAACTTCAGCAAAGTCTCAGGATACGAAATCAATGTGCAAAAATCACAAGCATTCTCACATACCAGCAGTAGACAAGCAGAGAGCCAAATCATGAGTGAACTCCCATTGCCAATTCCTACAAAGATAATAAAATACCTAGGAATACAACTTACAAGAGATATGAAGGACCTCTTCAAGGAGAACTACAAACCACTGCTCAAGGAAATAAGAGAGGACATATACTCAGATCTGGACCATGTGGACCTAATTAGATATTTACAAAACTCTCCACGACAAATTAAGAGAATATATATTCTTCTCAGTGTCACATAGCACATATTCTAAAATCAACCACATAATTGGAAGTAAAACACTCAGCAAATGCAAAAGAATGGAAATTACAAAAAAAAGTCTCTGAGACCACTGTACAATCAAATTACCTCTCAGGATTAAGAAACTCACTCAAATCCACACAACTGAACAAAAATGGAACAACCTGCTCCTGAATGACTATGGTGTAAATAATGAAATTAAGGCAGAAATAAAGAAGTTGTTTGAAACAATAAGAACAAAGAGACAATGTAGGAGAATCTCTGGGACACTGCTAAAGCAGTGTTTCGAGGAAAATTTATAGCACTAAATGCCCACATCAAAAACAAGAAAGATCTAAAGTTAACAGCCTAACATCACAATTAAAGAAACTAGAGAAGCAAGAGCAAACAAATTAAAAAGCTAGCAGAAGATAAGAAATAACCAAGATCAAAGCAGAACTGAAGGAGACAGAAACAGAAAAACCCTTCAAAAAATCAACCAGAAGCTGGTTGTTAAAGGATTAGATTGACCACTAGCTCAACTAATAAAGTGAAGAATCAAATAGACACAATAAAAAAAGATAAACAAGATATCACCACTGATCCCATAGAAATAGAAATACCCTCAGAGAATACACCAAACACCTCTATGCAAATAAACTAGAAAATCTAGAAGAAATGGATAAATTTTTGGATACATACAACCTCCAAAGATTAAACCAGAAAAAAGTTGAATCTGTGAATAGATCAGTAACAAGTTCTGAAATTGAAGCAGTAATTAATAGCTTACACACCAGGGAGGAGGGCAGCGAAGCACACTGCCATGTGTGTACCTATGCAGCTATCTTGCATGTTCTGCACATGTACCCCGAAACCTAAAATGCAATAAATAAATAAATATATGCTTCAAATCAAATGAAAATGACAGAAGTTTGCAACGTTCCTGAACCTTAAATAAATACATAATTTTGAAAACTAAAAAAAAAAACCTTACAAACCAAAAAAAAAAAGCCCAGGACCAGACAGATTCACAGCCAAATTCTACCAGAAGTACAAAGAGAGGCTGATACTATTCCTTCCGAATCTATTCCAAACAATAGAAAAAGAGAGTCTTTTCTCTATATCATTCTGATATCAGGATATCTGATATCAGGATGAGGTCAGCATCATCCTGATATCAAAATATGGCAGAGATATAACAACAACAACAAAAATCAGGTCAGTATCCTTGATGAACATCAATGTGAAAATTATCCATAATCTACTGGCAAACCAAATCCAGCAGCGCATCAAAAAGCTTATTCATCACGATCAAGTCAGCTTCATCACTGGGATGCAAGGCTGGTTCAACACACACAAATCAATAAACATCATCCATCACATAAACAGAACAAAAGATAAAAATCACAAGATTATCTCAATAAATGCAGAAAAGGCCTTTCATAAAATTCAACATCTTTTTCTTCTGAAAACTCTCAATAAACTAGGTGTTAATAGAACCTATCTCAAAATCATAACAGCTATTTATGACAAACCTATAGCCAATATATTACTGAATGGGCAAAAGCTGGAAGCATTCCCTTTGAAAACCAGCACGAGACAAGGATGCCCTCTCTCACCACTCCTATTCAACATGTTATTGGAAGTTCTGGCCAGGGCAATCAGGCAAGACAAAAAATAAAGGGTATTTGTATAGGAAGGGAGGAAGTCAAATTGTCTCTGTTTGCAGATAACATGATTATATACTTAGAAAACCCAATCATCTCAGCCCCAAAACTCTTTAAACTAAAAAGCAAATTCAGCAAAATGTCAGGATACAACATCAATGTGTAAAAATCACAAGGATTTCTACACAACAGAAATAAGACAAGCAGGAAGCCAAATTATAAGTGAACTCTCATTCCCACTTGCTACAAAGAAAATAAAATACCTAGGAATACAACTTACCAGGGATGTGAAGGACCTCTTCAGGAGAACTGCAAACTACTGCTCAAGGAAATAAAAGAGGACACAAACAAATGGAAAAAGATTCCATTCTCATGGATAAAAAGAATCAATATTATAAAAATGGTCATATTGCCCAAAGTAATTTAGAGATTCAATGCTATCCCCATCAAAATATCACTGACTCTCTTTGCAGTAGAAGAAACTACTTTAAATTTTATATGGAACCAAAAAAGCTGGAGGCTTCAAGCTACCTAACCTCAAACTACACTACCAGGCTACCATAACAAAAACAGCATGGTACTTGTACCAAAGCAGATATATAGACCAATGAAATAGAACAGAAGTTGCAGAATTAAAACCATACATCTACAGTTATCTTTGACAAATGTGACTAAAACAAGTAACGGGAAAAGGATTCCCCATTTAATAAATGGTGCTGAGAAAACTGATTAGCCATAGGCAGAAAACAGAAACTGGACCACTTCCTTACACCTTATCGAAAAATTAACTCAAGCTGGATTAAGGACTTAAATGTAAACTCCCAAACCCCACAAAAACCCTAGGAGAAAACCTAGGTGATAGCATTCAGGACATAGGCATGGGCAAATACTTTGTGACTAAAACACCAAAGCTGATTGAACAAAAGCCAACATTTTAAAATGTTATATAATCAAACTAAATAGCTCCTCACAGTAAAAGAAACTATCATCAGAGTGAACAGGCCACCTACAGAATGGGAGAAAATTTTTGCAAGCTACCCATCTGACAAAGCTCTAATATTTAGAATCCACAAGAAACTTAAACAAATGTACAAGAAAGAAACAAACAACTCCATCAAAAAAAATGGGTGACAGATATGAACAGACACTTCTCAAAGGAAGACATTTATGTGGCCAACAAACATATAAAAAACAGCCCATCATCACTTGTCATTAGAGAAATGAAAATCAAAACCACAATGGGATACCATCTCATACCAGTTAGAATGGCGATTATTAAAAAGTCAGAAAATCACAGATGTTGGCGAGGCTGTGGAGAAACAGAAACACCGTTACACTGTTGATGGGAGTGTAAATTAGTTCAACCAATGTGGACCACAGTGTGGCGATACCTCAGGATCTAAAACCAGAAATAGTATTTGAGCTCAGTAATTTCATTACTCAGTATATACCCAAAGAATTAATTATATATCATTCCACTATAAAGACACGTGCACATGTATGTTTACTGTATCACTATTTACAAAAGCAAAGACTTGGAACTAACCCAAATGCCCATCAATGATAGACTGGATATAGAAAATGTGGCATATATACAACATGGAATATTATGGGGCCATTAAAAGGAATGAGTTCTGTTCTTTGTCGGGACATGAATAAAGCTGGAAGCCATCCTTCTCAGCAAAGTAACACTGGAACAAAATACTGAACACTGCATGTTCTCACTCATAAGTGGGACTTAAACAATGAGAACATATGGGCACAGGGGAGGAACATCACACACCAGGGCCTGTAGAGAGTTGGGAGCAAGTAAAGGGAGAACATTAGGACAAATGCCTAATGCATGCAGGGCTTACAACCCAGAAAATGGATTGACAGCAGCAGGAAACCACCATGGCACATGCCTATCTCTGAAACAAACCTGCATAAGCTGCACACATGTCTCCAAGAACTTAAAGTATAATAAAAAAACAAATTAAAACTCCCACCAAAAAACTGTTAGAATTAAATAACTATTAAATTAATTTGGTAATGTTTCAGGATACAACATCAACATACAAAACCATCTAATGGCTAGGCATGTTGGCTCATACCTATAATTTCAGCACTTTGGAAAGCTGAGGTGAAAGAATTGGTGAGGATGAACAGTGCAAGACCAGCATGGGCAATGAAATGAAACCCTGTCTCTACAATAATAATAATAACAATAATAATAATAATATGTTTTAAACAAAAAAGAGTTCTTATATTTGTATACTCAAACAACCAAACAGAAAACAACAAGAAAGGACACAACTCAAAATAAAATTAATTCAATTTACAACAGCATCAGAAAAAATAAAATAATTAAGAATCAAGAAGGGGAAACACTTTTACAAGGAAAACTATAAAACATTGCTAAATGAAATTAAAGAATAAATAATAAGGGGAAAGCAAGCCTTTGTTCATGTATTAGAAAACTTGATATTGGTAAGATGTTTATAAAAACCAAAACAAATCTACAGATTGATTTCAATCTCTATCAAAATTCCGATAATCATTTTTGCAAAAGTAAAAAAAATTAATTGTAAAATTTATGTAGAATATCATGGAACCCCAAGTAGCCAAAATAATCTTGTAAGAGAAGAAGAATGTGGGAGATTTTTACACTTCCTGATTTCAAAACATACTACAAAGCTATTCTAATCAAAACTGAGTGGTACAGATAGACACAGAGACAAATAGGGGAGGAAATCAAGACGGGGTGGGGGGGGTTGCGTCCCCACCTGAAACGTGCAACTGGCTTGGAGGGCTGGGGGACTTAACCCCCTCGGTGCTCCAAATCGGATTCTGTGCTTACCTCATCCCTCCTGCAACCCAAGGTCGACGAGAGCCCTGCCAGATGCTTGGGCGCCCTGGGTTGTCGATGCAAATTCGAGCAGCAGCTGCCGCTGGGCATGGCAAGTTGTCACAGGGACCTGGGCGGGAGTTTGGACTAACTCCAGCGGGACAGACCGTCCCACAGAGGGAGGCAGAGTTGAAAGCAGGGAAACAGGCCTGGCAGGCCCCACCTCCACAGAACTCAAACTGAAGCCCTCGCTAGAGAGCTGGGCAGCAAATACAACAGCTTGACCCCAGCCAGGAAGATCTAGCTGGAGGAGGAGAGACGCCATTGGGAAGGCGGGGCCAATCTCACCTGCAGACAAGCTCCAGGGAAGGACCACCCACCCAGCAACCTGACTGAACCCGAGAGCCCAGCATCGCCCTCTACAGGCCAAAAAAGATACAGCTCCAACCTCAACAGAAAAAAACGTCCACTCAGAGACTCCTCCTGAAATCACCAACTTCAAAGATTAAAGGGAGATAAATCCACGAAGATGGGAAAAAAGCCAGCGCAGAAAGGATGAAACCATCAAAGAACAGAACACCTCTTCTCTTCCCAGGGATCACAACTCCTAACCATCAAGGGAACAACAACAACAACAAAAGAATGAATCTGAGGCATTGACAGAAGGCTTCAGAAGGTGGGTAATAACAAACTTCTCTGAGTTAAAAGACCTTGTTCTAACCGAATGCATAATCCCATAGTTCTTGGAGGCTTTGTTCATTTTTTTTTTCACTCCTTTTTCTCTACTCTTGCCTTCTCGTTTTATTTCATTGATTTGATCTTCTATCTATGATATCCTTTCTTCTGCTTGATCAATTTGGTCGTTGAAACTTGTGTATGGCTCTCAAAGTTCTCGTGCTGTGTTTTTCAGCTCCATCAAGTCGTTTATGTTCTTCTCTAAGCTGGTTATTCTAGTTAGCATTTTGTCTAACCTTTTTTCAAGGTTCTTAGTTTCTTTGCATTGGGTTAGAACAGACCTCAGTGTATGATGTCCCCTTCCTGTGTCCATGTGTCCTCATTGTTCAATACCCGCCCATGAGTGAGAACATTCAGTGTTTGATTTTTTGTTCTTGTGTCAGTTGAAATGTGGTTACTTTCTATTGAGCAAAAGCACTGAGGGTCAGGGCAGAGTATAGCACAAGGAATGATACCCCTGTACACGGAAGGGGCTGCTGTTAAAGCTCACGATCAAACATCCCCAGAAATAGGTCAGAATCCATGAGAGGGGAGGTGTCAAGGGTTAGGTTCCTGATTTGGGGGCACAGTGGTTTGCAGTGTGTGCAGCCCTGATTTGGGAGTCCAGGGAAGTGAGGGCTGAGGCCCAGCAGAGGCAAGAGGGTTTTGAGGTATTATTATGGGTCATGGTGCCTGTGCTCACCTTGGTAATGGGTGAGAGTAAAGGTCAATTAAAAAGCTAGAAAGCAGTGGAAAATCGGGGTTCTGTATCTGACTGAGGGTAGGAGATCCAGCCCCATCTGAGGCAGTCTTATCCACCCACTCTCTACCTTTTTTCTCCCTGTCTCCTTCCAAGGGAAGGCTTCCATGCTATGGTGTCTATGCTGCTCTTTTCCATCACAAACAGAGCAGGAAGGAGGTTATCTAATGACTAAGTTTCTTCCTCACACTCAGTTTTCTGGTTCGCCTTAGGAATTCTTCGGGAGAATGGGAATATTTTGTTTTATTTCTGCCCTTCAGTAAGATTCCTGCCATTAGTCCAAGGAGACTGACCGCCTCCTGTTGACACAAGATTATTTACAGCATACATTGTCAAAAAACATCATCAGCTTCAGAACAATTCAATTAATTCTTCAGAATTATAGAAATGAATGTCTCTCAGCTGTCAGTAATGGGCTTCAAATCCTCAGGGTGACTAACTTGTCAGGGTGGGGTCAGCCACATGAAGACATTTCATTACAGCTGGTGGCTTTATTCGTGGTGTTTCCACTGCTGATATCCAAGCTCCCTGAGAATAGGGGTTGTTTATTGCTATCGTTTTTGTTTTCTTTCTTGTCGTTGCTGTATCTACAGAGCCCAAAACACTGCCTTGAACTGAAGACCAACTGCATATATGTTTGTTAAATAATATGTGGGTTCACCTACATTGGAATCTCAGAAAGAGTTGTAGATATGAGGTCAAGGTAATAATTTTTTGTTTTGAATTCTGGATATTTTGTGTTCAAGATTCCAAGTTCATTCAATAGAAAATATTATGTAGGAACATTTGCCTTTGTATTTGTTGAGCAAGAGAAGGATATAGATATAAAAATGTGTATATTACACACACCTCTCCTTGGCCCAAAGTTGTGAGAGCCCAGCTGTTCTCTGCAGCTCCCAGTCACTGTTCACCCATCCATGGTCTGATTTCCATGGAAAATACACGTGGGGATACTGCAATACAAACAAACTGTATAATGTCTAGAACAAAGTCTTGACCCAAAATTTGAAACATCTTTGCAGAAAATGACATTTTACTTAGGATATAATGGTTAATTTAATTAAGCAGAAAAATATGTCATACTGTTCAGAGTTAAAAATAAGTCTGCCAAATCTATTCATTTTTCCTGTAGCATTAAATTGAGTCAAATCTCTGTAAAGTATGTGAAATCATTGCATATATAATTTTTGCTGAATTGTTGCTTTTAACATGTCACAGATTTTTTTTTGAAAATTTTTATTTTTTACTGTTCTCCTGGACAGCCTTTACCTGTCCTTCAACCTAGCTCCTCAGCTGACCCTTTTACTGTGATGCCCACACTGATGGCACAATGGGCAATTCGATTTTTCTAGAACATACTGTGTGGATGCTGATACCTTTAAAATTTATATATTTACTTATGTGTACACCCTGTGGACCAAGAAGACTTCTTCTGTAAGTGGGAGATCACAGTAATCATGCATAGCATGACGGAATCAGTGTCCAGGAATCAGACCATGGATCTCTGAATAGTGACGGGTGAGTTGCAGAGACCAGCTGGACCAGAGAGTTTTGTGTCCTCCAACCAGCATGGGGATGCTCTGAGACTGCCTTGTGGTTCATACTCAGATGCTCAGTAAGAACCATTCTATCAAAGAAATCCAGGCCTTGGAGCTAAGGCACTGTGCTCACTGATGAGTTCTCAGCAGCTGTGTCTTCTCTGGCCTGGCAGAGTTCCCTGAGCAGTGGCCTTTGTACGGTCTCAACAGATGCTTCCTCCCTGGGCCCTCACAAGAAGGAATGCAAATCTACCTCCTCTTCAGACAGCAGTGTGAGCTGAGCTCCTGCCACAGGGCTCAGGGAGGGGCTGAGCAGCCAATGGATGGAAACACATTTGCATGAGCAGCTCCCCCTCTGCAGAGGGTGGCAAGAAAAGGAGGTCTGGGGTGGCCCAGTCCCACTGTGGGTGCATGGGCTGTGTCCACCATGGCCTGGACTCCTCTTCTCCTCCTGATCATCTCTCACTGCACAGGTAGGAACAGACCTCAGAGACTAAGGGCAACCACCCAGCCTGACTCTGGCCCTTCTGGCAAAGATCTCTGAAAAGCTTTACCCTCATCCCTGCCTTTCTCTCATGAGTGTCTGCATTTCCAGGTTCTCTCTCCCAGCCTGTGCTGACTCAGCCATCCTTTCTCTCTGGATCTCCTGGAGCTTCAGCCAGACTCACCTGCACACTTAGGAGTGACATAAGTGTTGGTAGCAAAACTATATACTGGTACCAGCAGAAGTCAGAGAGCGCTCCCAGGTATCTCCTGTACTACAACTCAGACTCAGATAAGCACCAGGGCTCTGGAGTCCCCAGCCGCTTTTCTGGATCCAAAGATGCCTCTGCCAATGCAGGGCTTTTACTCATCTCTGGGCTCCAGTCTGAAGATGAGGCTGACTATTACTGTATGATCTGGCACAGCAGTGCTTCTCACAGTGACACACACAGATGGGGAAGTGGGACAAAAACCTCACCCTTTCTTGCTCTTGTTCTGTGAAAATTTTAAAATTTTAAAGTAACTTGCCTAGATACAAACTGTATTTGTAAGTACATTTGAGTTGTAAAAGGCTCCTCTCAGTTTTCCATTTGTTGTTTCTGAAGTCTCAGAAAATGAAAAATAAAACAACATGACCTGATGACACTGAAATACTGTCTCGTCCAAATGTGCTAAAACCAGTGTCCAGATCACAAGGTCAGCTTTTCCTGCATGTGGAGCAGCAGAAACACTGGACATTCCCATGGAAATGGCTACTGAGGCCTCCCAGAGAGAGCTCCTAAGTTTGTGACCTAAGTCAGCAGTCATGGATCTTCAGGGGTCCCTGCCTGATTCTTCTACTCCACACAGCCTCCTTGACCAGCTCTGGGCTCCAGCCTGAGGGTGAGGCTGATTATCACTGTCACACAGCTGTGCCCAGACTTTATGTCACCAAGGGTTTCAATTCCATGGAGAAGTGAGAGAAAGATCTGCCCCCACTCCTCCTGACTGTCCCATCCCTCCCCTATCCCTGTGACCAACACCAGTTCATGCTAGGGCTTCTGCTCTCACTCATGCTACTGAAAGCAGAGCATGGGTTCAGTGAAAATCACTGCTTTTCTTACTGGTCTCCCAGTGCAAACAAATTTCATTTGTTTTTTGAAGCCAAAGAAGCTGCCAATACATGGTGGGTGTGGAAGGAGTGGGGACAAGAAGAAAGAAGAATCCAGCCTGTATGACCCAGAGATCCAGGTGTCTTCTACCTGGCCCACAGGTGTCCCCTCCTTTTGGTGCAGCTGTTCTTGTTACTTCCTGAGCAGCAAAACTGTGGGAGATACGGGTTCTGTCTTTCTTCTCAGATTACACCTTCAAGGATGCTCTGAAGTTTTAGGTGTAGCATGTAAGCTCCCCATGGTTCTCAGGAGTCGGTTCTCAGAACCACACATGCTCGATTTCCCCTCTTTAATGTCTCAAATCCTGGTTATTCTTGCTCTGTATGTTTTTAAAAATCAATTGTTTGTGATGGCCCTGGATAAACCTCAGTTCTTTGGGCCTAGAGCTTATGGTTCCAACCTACATTATCATAGGTGATCTCAATATTCCATGAACATTTCCCAACCATCCTGTTATTCTTCACTGTCAGTTATGAAACATTTACCAGACAACCTTGATCAGGGATCAACATGTATGAGTGTGGCAGGGGGGACAGGCCACTGGGACCCCTTACCCAGGAGTGGCAGAAAAACCTCTAAAGAGGAGGGTCTGTTTATAGCTTGATATGAATATAGCATATTCATATCAAGCCCCATGCCCAGAGCAATTTAAAAACAGACTCAAAAATCTTTATGATGTCAGAGTGTCACAAGAACATAACGAGTGCCAGGCTAACAACGAAGGACAAAGAAAAACCCAGAGTGGGAAGCAAGAGCAGAAAACAATTTTTCTGGACAACATCATATTCTCCTGGCAAAAAGACACCAAATTCCAGAGCCTGTGCCATGAGAGTCGGGGGAATCTAGCAATAAACCCTCACACCAACAATAACTAATAATAATAAGAGCAACTATGGAAGAGACACACGTAGAATTTTTAACAGGTTAGAACTAATGGAGTAATCTAGGGGAGTAGCCTTAAACTTAGGCTTAGATGGTGCTGGATTGATAATGACCCCAGGAACCTGGGGAAAAAATCTTGAACGCCCAGTTGTAATGAAATATCTGGTAACAATAAGGATGGTACAATACTGTATGGATTGGGCAGCTCAGAGATCAAGAGTGACCAAGAGGCAAATGATGTCTCAGCTCAAATCCGTTGGAGAACAACAACCATTCTACTGTCCTGAGTGGTGGCACAAGAAAGATCCATCTGCAATAGTCAGGATGCCCCTCCAGGAGAGCTGGGCAGTGTCAGAGGGGCTGGAGGACCTGGGAACCGAGGCCAGCAGGAGGCGCTGTGGGACTGGTCCTGAAAGGAAAATACTCCACTGGCTCTCACATACATGAGCAGGCAGAGTCCTCCCTGAAGTGTGATCCTTACTTACTTCACATCTGATGAAAAAGTGTGATCTGACACCTGTTTGAGAATAAGAAAAAGTTTACGAAGAGACACTGTCAGTCCCGAAATTGAGGACTCAGGCAGTTCAATTCTGGAGGCATATTCTTCATGCCCTGGATCTGCCTCCAGTTCAATCACTGAACAAGAAAGTCTTTCAGGGGCAAATATAAGGACTCTTAGGGGCACTCTTCATTCCTTACCCTCCTGGCATTTAAGTACAAGTGTTGGCTCATCCTATTCGTCCTGGCTTGTCTCTTTACTCATTGTGTCCTAGGCCAGCCTGTGCTAGCTCAACTGTCCACAGATCTCTCTCTGTCTGTTCTCTCTGAGGGTGTGTGTGAGTGTGTGTGTGTGTGTGTGTCTGTGTGTATTCAATGATCAAACATTCTCATTCAAAAGTCCAAGCCATGTGGCATCATGAGACAGTGCTACCAAACATGAAGAAAAATTTTTCAAAGACATAAAATAGAGGGCACATGGTCTATAGTTATTTCTGATTCCAGAAAAGAATGGCACACAATCAACATGAATAGTAGTAGATATCAAAACTATAGTACAATCTCTTTTTTTTCCCATAGACTCAAACTCTCTTTAGCATATTGGCAAGCAGTATCAATGTTCTACTGACAAAATTCTCCTTGACCACCATGAAGAAATTGGACTGAGAGCAGGATATTTCTGAAGTCTCTGGAGGAAACGTAATGTGACTGTGGGAGGAATGCACATAGGAAGAGGTAACGAACTACATGTCCTGTGCCCCAACAAAAGTCCTGGGCTGTCAGTGCTTATTTCTGACTCATTGTGGGGATCACAGGACACACTGCCATTAGACTCATGAGACCTGATACTGCATCCCACAGTGGGCAGCCTGCATCAGTGTGGTTTTTCAGGGATAGAAACACAGCCACAGCCAACTCTCACCTGCTCAAGCAGCATCTCCCAGGAGCCAGCATAGGCAGGGTCATGCTCTGCTTCTTCCTGTACTATGTCCTAGAGCCCTGAGTTTTCCCTCATTCGGTTTTCCAATCTCCACCTTTTCCACTGGTTACCAGGGACTAGGGGAGTGGGAATAAGAAGTAAATGTTTGAAGGATAGAAACTTTCCATGTGGGATGATGAGAAAGCTATGGAAATTAATAATGGTGATGACTGTATCACTTTTTTTTTTTTAGAGTGGGGTCTTGCTCTGTTGCCCAGACTAATGTGCAGGGTTGCAATTATAGCTCACTGCAATCTTACACTCTTGGGCCTAGGCAAGCCTCCTGCCTCAGACTCCTGAGTAGATGGGACTACAGGTGCAACTCACCATGCCGACAATTGCATTACATTGTGAATGTACCGAACACCACTGAATTCTGCAGGTAAAGGTGATTTCAAAGGCAAATGTTATGTTGTGTTTATTTTGTGACAATTAAAAATATACTTTTTCAGATGTCAAAATGTGTAAAATATTATATTCATAAATTTTTCCTTTTCACACTTAAATATTTATTCTATTCTAACTCATTCCCATTAATTAAAAATGGACTGTATTTACTGATCATTATAGACTAAGTTGTTCATAATTCATAGTTCATTGAAGCCTTAACCTCCAATGTTACTGTATTTGGAGACAGAGCCTTACAGAGAGTTATTAGGATGAAATGAGAGTATAAGGACCGGTATCCTTATAAGAGGAGGATATTAGAGCATGGACAACATAAAATGAGATGGGGACACAGTGAGAAGGTGGTCATCTACAAGTGTGGACACATCTTCTGTATGCATTGAATACCAGTTAAAGGGCTCACCTGTCCTATAACAAAAGTTGGAACAGGTGCCTTGGGAAGGCTCCAGGATTAACTGATCTAGTCACTGCATCCCACTGCGGGACCCCAGAGGGAAAGAAGCATTGTGGAGATTCCCGAGACATTAGAAACTGAGCCTAAGAAATTTCCAGGAGACCCACTTGGGCTCCAGGTGAAGCCGGGGCCCAGGGAGACTGTCTGAGCCCTCAGTGTGAGGCAGTGCCTGGCCACTAGAGGGAGGCAAACTCTGTGAATCCTAAGGGACCTGCGCTCTTGCTCTGAACCCCACCCTTGTTAATCACCAGCCTTGGGACCGATCAGATTTGCATGCAGGGTGATGCCCCTGCCCAGTCCTACGCTGAAGGAATAAGAGGCTTTGGGGGCTCAGGCACAGCTGAGAGGCTGGAGAACACAGCATTGCAGCATCTCCACCATGGCCTGGGCTCCTCTGCTCCTCACTCTCCTCAGTCACCTCACAGGTCAAGGTGAGCAATGGACAGGGCCTCCAGAGGGACCACCACCTCCCAGCCCCCTGCTCCCTACCCCTGTTCTTTCTCCTTAACAGCTCATCAGCCACCCACCAACCATAAGGCTCATGGGTGTCTGTGTTTCCAGGGTCCCTCGCCCAGCCTGTGCTGACTCAGCCACCCTCCATGTCGGCCTCCCTGGGAGCCTCGGTCACACTCACCTGCACCCTGAGCAGTGGCTACAGTAATTATGAGGTGGACTGGTACCAACAGAGACCAGAGAAGGGTCCCCGGTTTGTGATGCGAGTGGGCACTAGTGGGATTGTAGGATCCAAGGGGGATGGAATCCCTGATCGCTTCTCAGTCTCGGGCTCCGGACTGAATCGGTACCTGACCATCAAGAACATCCAGGAAGAGGATGAGAGTGATTACCACTGTGGGTCAAACCATGGCAGTGGGAGCAGCTTCGTGTAACCCACAGTGACACAGGCAGAGGGGAAGTGAGACAAAAACCTCCTGGCTGATCTGCCCTGTCTTTGCTTTATTCCCATTGGCCTCACTCACAGTTCAGAGGGCTGTCTCCTCACCGTGTATTTAAAGTTTGCACCTTCCTAGACATTTCGCAGTTCTGATTCACAGCAAATGTTCCCTGTGTGCGAATATTTTCTCAGGAGCTTTTGAAACAATAGTTTGCACATAGTCATTTATGGTTGTTGCCACTCACCTGTCCCCTGATGGGATTTAAGTTTCCGGGTTGTAGAGCTGCCCACAGGTGCATTCATAGGGAAATCACTGTCACCAGCTTCAGTACCTTTGTTCATATTCAACACTTGCAAGCTGCCTGTACAATGTTGGCAACTGATAATTTTCCTGGAGACAGAAGGCCTTCACCCTGACTCAGGCTCACATAATTAACACGGACTTCAGCCATCTCCCATCACCTCCATGTGCACAGCTTGGCTGTGCTAGAAAGAGAGAAAGAGACAATTGACACATATAGAAGATAGGAGAATGTGAATCTGCTCTGTATCTGAGATCGTGGGGAGGACCCCACAGCTCTCCACAGAATGAATTCCCTCACATGCAGGGAGAGAGCTCTCTGGAATTACTCTGCAGTGCTTTCTGATGACAAATTCCTGAACTGATGTCAAATTTCACAGGTTAAGGGCACAACCTGCCACAAGACTACCTTCACTGCAGATGCCAGTTCTCAAGCATTAACCCTGAGGACCCCTGTAGACACCAAAGGTGGGCCTGTGACCAGCAGAGGCAATGGGTAACTATCCCAGGCCCTGCCTGAGGACTCCTCACAGCTGGGTGAGCCCCACTGGCCACAGGCTGGCAGAGGCTGAGATGCTCCCTGTACTCACTGATGAGACTCAGCAGCCTGCTGCTCTCAGGGTTCCACAGAGGCTCTAGGGCAGAGTTCTGTGCCTGTTCCCAATAGCTACTCCCTCCAGGACCCTCCTGAGCCCACAATCAGGGCATCTCCTTCCTCAACCTCCTCTGTCCTCAGGTCTCCTCTCAGGCTCTTGAATCGGTGATCAGGTAGGAACTGAGCTAGCCAAGAGGGAGGGAGTGGATTTCCATAAACATCTTATTTTCTCTGGGGGCAGGAGGGAAAATAGACAAGCCCAGGGAAGATGAACCCCACTGTGAGGTCCAGAGACTGTGCCCACCATGGCCTATTGCCTGAACTCGTCTCATACTCAAGCCTTGGTCTATGTTTACAGAGTCAATGAAAATATTCCCTTTTCTTACTGGTCTTCCAATGCAAGCAAAATCAGTTTGTCCCTAGAAGCAGTCTTCTGGGTTGCTGGGTGGGAAGACAAGTAGCACAGAAGTCCGGCATGCATGGCCCTTTCCTGGCTCACTCGTTTCTATGCTTTGTGCTTAGTCTTTGCTGGTCACTCTCTGAACTCTGAAACTTCAAGGAAGTTGTGTTTCTGTTTCTCTTGAGATAGTGGACTTGAGGAGCTCCTGAATTTCCAGGTATAGAGTGACCCCTTCTCATTAAGGACATGCTCTCAGGCTCATCACTGGTTTATTTTTCAGGTTTAGGTCAGTGAGTTTTAAACAATTTCCCTCTTGTTTCTTTGGTTTATGTAACATTGGGCAAATATAGTCTTATAAACATTATAAACCCTTCTCCCAATAAGCCCTTAAATAAACTTGTTTGGGTACCAATTTAGATAAGAAGTCTTGAGGGTTTGTTCATTTGTTTCTTTGTTTACTGCAGGAGCAGAGGAGAACCTCTTAAAAAAAAAGAGAGAAGTTCAGAATATAATATTGTTATTATTATTATTTTTTTTGAAACGGAGTTTCGCTCTTGTTACCCAGGCTGGAGTGTGATGGCGCGATCTCGGCTCACCACAACCTCTGCCTCCTGGGTTCAGGCAATTGTCCTGCCTCAGCCTCCCAAGTAGCTGGGGCCACAGGCACGCACCACCACGCCCAGCTAATTTTTTATATTTTTAGTAGAGACGGGGTTTCACCTTGTTGACCAGGATGGTCTTGATCTCTTGACCTTGTGATCCACCCGCCTCGGCCTCCCAAAGTGCTGGGATTACAGGCATGAGCCACCACGCCTGGCAATACTGTTATTTTTATATGAATCCTCCTACTTTAAAAATTTTTAAACTAGACCAATACCGAAAATATTTATGAACACAACAGAGTCAGAAGAAAATGAGAAATTTCTGGACTAATATTCAAGGGCAAATGGGAATGCAGAGAAGTAACAAAAAGAAGATAATTTTCCCTGTCAGTTTTATATTATTTTGTCAGACAGACATCAATAGCTCGAGAACGATCCAAGATGGCTGAATGCTAACATCTCGGGATTGCAGCTCCCAGTGAAAGTGCAGAGAAGGAGAGGACGCCACACTTTCAGACAAATTTTTGTCGCTCACGGAGCAAAAGATTCCCAGTGGAGGAGTCACACGGGCCGCCAGCGTGATTCTTATGGCCGGTGCAGCGGTTTTGCCGGCACCTTGGCGCGGCAGCTCTTGGTGCAGAGTAAACGGGACTGGTTCCCCTTATGACCGACGTTTGGAATTCTGGGAAGGCAGAGTCGCCTATTACGGACTCAAGAAGGAAGCGAGACTGGAGATTCCCAGGCAGAAAAGCACCATCAGTCTTAATGCCGCTGTTTTGGCCTGCGCAGTGGGTTGCTCATATTTCGGGCCCTGGGAATTAACAACTTGGACGTCCACTCAGACCTAATTTGAAAGTTGGTAATTACAAAGACGACAGGTGGATAAATTTACAATGATGGGAAGAAACCAGTGTAAAAAGGCTGAGAATACTCAAAATCAGAATGCCTCTCCATCTAAAGAGGATCACAGTTCCTCATCAACAAGGGAACAAGGCTTGATGGAGAACAAGTGCATCCCATTAACAGAATCAGGCTTCAGAATATGGATAATAAGAAACTTCTGTGCATTAAAAGAACATGTTGTAGCCCAATATAAAGAAATTAAGAACTTTGAAAAAAGGTTTGATGAAATCCTAATGAGAATAGACAACTTAGAGAGGAATATAAGTGAATTAATGGAACTGAAGAATACAGTACAGGAACTCCGAGAAGTATGCACAGGTTTAAACACTCGAATTGTTCAAGCAGAAGAAGGGATATCAGAGGTCAAAGTCCAACTTAATGAAATAAAATGAGAAGACAAGATTAGAGAAAAAAGGATAAAAAGGAATGAGCAAAGTCTCCAAGAAATGTGGGACTATGTGAAAAGACCTAATTTACATTTGATAGGTATACCTGAATGCGATGGAGAGAATGAATCCAAGCTGGAAAATATTCTTCAGGATATTATTCAGGAAAAATTTCCTAACCTAGCAAAGCAGGACAATATTCAACCCCAGGTAATACAGAGAACACCACAAAGATATTCCTCAAGAAGAGCAACCCCAAGGCACATAATCGTTAGATTCACCAGGGTTGAAACGAAGGAGAAAATACTAAGGGCAGCCAGAGAGAAAGGTCAGGTTACCCACAAAGGCAAGCCTATCAGACTTACAGCAGATCTCTCAGCAGAAATTCTACAAGCCAGAAGAAAGTGGGGGCCAATATTCAACATCCTTAAAGAACAGAGCTTTCAGCCTAGAATTTCATATCCAGCCAAACTAAGCTTCACAACTGAAGGAAAAATAAAATCTTTTATGAATAAGCAAGTACTCAGAGATTTTATTACCACCAGGCCTGCTTTACAAGAGCTTCTAAAAGAAGCATTACACACAGAAAGAAACAACCAGTATTGGCCTTTCTAAAAATATACCAAAAAGTAAAGAGCAAGGCCAGGCGCGGTGGCTCACGCCTGTAATCCCAGCGCTTTGGGTGGCCAAGGTGGGTGGATCACAAGGTCAAGAGATTGAGACCATCCTGGTCAACACGGTGAAACCCCGTCCCTACTAAAAATACAAAAAATTAGCTGGGCATGGTGGTGCGTGCCTGTAATCCCAGCTGCTCAGGAGGCTGAGGCAGGAGAATTGCCTGAACCCAGGAGGTGGAGGTTGCAGTGAGCCGAGATCGCGCTATTGCACTCTAGCCTGGGTAACAAGAGTGAAACTCTGTCTCAAAGAAAAAAGTAAAGAGCATCAACATAAAGAAGAATTTACATCAACGAATGGATAAAACAGCCAGTTAACATCAAATGGCAGTAATCCTAAATTTAAATCAACTAAATCCCACAATCAAAAGATACAGCCAAAACCCAACGGTATGCTACATCCAGACCCACTTCACATGCAAGGATACACAAAGACTCAGACATCAGTAGCTACACTCTCTATGACGGCAGCTGAAAAATTAACAGGAGATTCTACCAACAACAGCAGCAAAATAATTCAACCTGTACAAATTACCCATGAAGGATTATTACCAGGTGAAAACCCCCTGGGAACACTCAGCCTTGAACTTGGTTAAAAATGGTCATAAACTGGTAATGACCCCAGGTGCCTAGTGAAAACAAACTCAAATGGCAGGTAATCCTGAAATATCTGGGAACATAATCGCTGTGAAACACACCTTGTATGTAGCTGTCTGGATGTCACTGGTAACCCAGAAGAGTTAACGTCTCAGTCTCTAACACCACAGAGGTGACCTGTTCATTCCACTGCCCTGGGTAGTGACCTCAGAAAGATCCATGTACAGTGGTCAGGATGACCTTCCAGGACTGCTGGGTGGTGTTGGAGGGGCTGGAGGAGGAGGGTCCTGAGGCCAGAAGCAGGTGCTATGAGACTGGTCCTGAGAGGGCTCTCAGCCAGGCCACATAGGAAAAGATCCTACAGGCCTTCACCTACTCAGGCAAGCAGTGACCTCACTGAAGTGGGATTTTTCTGTACCTGGGTGCCCAGAAGAAGCACTGGGCTCTGATGCACACCCTTGTTTTCTACGTCATCCTCCACCCTCATGAAGTCAATGTCCAAGCCTGACATCCAGGCAAGGATAGATGGATGGTCATACAGGAGGAACAAATCTGCATGAAGAAACTCAACCTACACAGCTACCTGGGCATAGGACCACAGAAGCATGGAGAGGGGAGGGTCTACATAGCCACTACTAGATTTCAGCAAGCAGAGCTCTAGATTACTATGCACTGTGTATGAATAGTGCCATATCCACAATGATTTAAACCTGTGGGAGAGGTATAACAAAAGTCATTTTCCTGTGCTTGGAGTGCCTTAGCCTTCAACAGCAGGAGATAAAGTGAGGTGGTGAAAAAGATAAACACCACAATGGGGAGAGTCTCCTTGCCCCATTCTCCAGTGCAGTGCTTCATTGCCTGGTGTTTTATCTGGTCTGTCCCAGAATGTGGTCCTCACCCCAGGGTGCCTTTTCCAAGCCTGTGAATCCTGTCTCCTTCTTTGACTAGAGTAATGACAGAAAGAGGCTCTGCTCCAAAATATATAAACCACAGTGACACTCAATAACCCACCACTATCAGGAAGACTCATTTTATTCAAGCAACATTAAAAAAAACCCATCCTCATTCATAAATTTGTCTATGGAGATCAAAAACTATTTCATTTAGCATTGATATTAACTGGGAGCTTCTTAAAAAATGCAATTGCCCATCTTAAACCTACTAAATCAGAACTTTTTTGGTGCCCCCAAATCTGTTCTAACAAGCTTACCAGAATATGTTTATAAATATTAACTTTTGAGAATAAACTTTATTATCATGAAGTTATTCTGCACATTTGTACTTGAAATGCAGTCAGTATTATATTCTCTGCCTCAGTCATTGCCTATTTCTCCTTCAAAAATATAAGAACAGAAACAAATCTAAATTCTCAATCCAATCCAGTGCTGAAAACTATGGCTTGATTTTAAACTACAGTATGAAGATGAGAAAAGTTTCCACCAACATAAATTCTCTAAGTAATAGTTGATGGAGCAGATGAATATTTTTATGTTATTTGAAACCTTCCATGTGGGACTGGTTTCCAGAGACACTCCCACCACTCACTGAGATCACTCACCTGGTACCAGGACATGAAGGGGCAGAGTCGAAAGTTACATCATTAAATGAATGTTCGCTCAGCATGCTGTAGATTGGAGAAATAGTGTGAAAGTGTGATGATTTATTTTTCTGCTGTCTCTATATACACTAATATTAGAAAAGCATTAGGTTGAGGCAACAAAAACGTTGAAGAAAAAAAAAAAACAGATGAAGTTTGAGTCAGCCTGCCATGTAAAGAGCCATGAGAGGCCGAGGTACTTGTAAAAGCTTTCATGAAACAGAGGAGGAAGGGCCTGAAAAGCTTTATTTAGAAGATTGCCAATAACTCATAATCTTGAAAATCTCTCAACCTCAAGAGCCTAAGCTTATAAATGCCAACCCTTATCCTCCACCAAATCCTTCTCAGCCAATCAAGCTGGGTCTATCATCCAGTCTTAATGCTAAACCAATACTTTCATTGTTTGAAAGAGGCTTAAAAAAAGAAAAAAAAAGAAAGAAAGAAAGAAAAAGAAAAGAAAAAAAGAGCACCTGGTTTTTCCAATATCTGATTAAATCCCATCTCTACTAAAAATACTTAAAAATGAGCCAGGTGTGGTGGTGTACACCTGTAGCCCCAGCTACTCAGCAGGATGAGGCAGGAGAATTGCTTTAACTCAGGTGGTGGAGGTTTCAGTGAGCCAAGATCATGCCACTGCACCCCAGCCTGGGTGACACAGTGAGAATTGGTCACAAAAGGAAAGAAAGAAGAAAGGAAGGAAGGGAGGGAGGGAGGGAAGAAGGAAGGAAGGAGAAAGAGAAAGAAAGAGAGAGAAAAGAAAGAAAAGAAAAGAAAAGAAGAAAAGACACTGAGAATTTGGTTTCCCAATGCCATCTGCTCCCGGGTAAACACCAAGAGACTATAAAATATTAGAAAACAATATATCCTTTGTATATTTTGGATGTCCCCTCCAAATCTCATGTTGAAGTGTAATCCCTATTGTTGCAGTGGAACCTGGTGAGAGGGGTCTGGTCCTGGTGGCATGTCCCTCGTGAATAGCTCAGTGCCATCTCCTCTGGATGAGTGAATTCACAGGAGATCTGGCTGTTAAAAAGCGTGTGGCACCTGCCTTGTTGCTGTTCTTACCATGTGATATACCTGCTTTCACTTTACCTACTACCGTAAATAAAATCTCTCTGATGCCTCCCAGAAGCCCAGCAGATGCCAGCACCATACTTGTACAGCCTGCAAAACTGTGAGCCAATTTCTTTTCTTTACGAATTACACAGTCTCGGGTAGTTCTTTATAGCAATGCAAGAATGGCTGAACACAGATCTCTTTCACTATTGTGCTAAAGATGAGGTTTGTACAATAGATAGAATTGAATGGCTTCTGTGATTTTTCTTTCAAAATATATTATTTTTATCAAACATTATCTTTATCAAATATCACTGAATTAACTTTTTCTGAACATTTAAAAATCATAATTTATTTTACTTTGACAATGTTATTAAATAGATGGTGAAAAGTTGCAGCCTAGTCAAAACTCATTCTCTTACATTACAATAATTCATGTATCGTTAGAAGTTTTAACAATATATAAAAAATTATTTTTGTTTGACTCATGTTTGTTGTTACCTATATTTAAGTAGTCTATCACTGTAATTTAAACCTTGTCACAAGTACAATACCAGGTCCACAAGTACAACAATAGCTTTGTTGGTAATTTTTTGTTTGTTTGTTTTCTGAGACAGAGCCCTGCTCTTTTCCTAGGTTGGATTGCAATGGTGCAATCTTGGATTACTGCAGCTTCTGCTCATTGGGTTCAAGTGATTTTCCCACCTTAGCCTCCTGAGTAGCTGGGATTTCAGTTGCACACCACCACACCTGGCTAATGTTTGTATTTCCAGTAGAGATGGGGTTTCATCATGTTGGCAAGGCCAGTCTTGAACTCCTGACCTCAAGCAATCCATCCACCTTGGCCTCCCAAAGTGCTAAAATTACAGGCATGAGCTATTGCACCCAGCCGATAATTTCTGTAAAATATTTACAATACAGATAGAAATGATCCTCTCAGAAAATACAGTGGGAACCAACAGTTCTCAACACTTTTATGAGCCCAGGTCTATCCTGACATTATAAGCAGATAATGACTTTATGAGAAAAGAAATTAAAACCAATATCCAAAATTCTTCACTATCCAAAACATTAATAGAAAAATATTTACAATTCTATCTAACATTACAGAAAAAAATGGCCAAACTCAGACCTCAAATTTGCTTTAACATTTAAAAATCAATGTAACTTACCCTTAAGGAGAATAAATTTTAACATTTAATAATTTTAATAGATAAAAAGTCATTTGAAAACATTGATCCACTCAACCTCTGTGCATTAAAAAAAAAAACTCCAGAAATTAGGAACATAGGGAAATTAGGAACATAGGGGAATTTCCTCAACCCAATAAAATGCATCTATGAATATCCCGCAGTTAACATCATACTAAATGGTTAGAGACTGCATTGATTTCCCCTGAATCAGATACTTGCTCCTGTATGCAACAGATCTTAATAATCCAGATCTAGAGATGAAAAAAGCATTGGTGTTAGAGAGTAGAAGTGGAGCATGGCATAATATATTCAAAATCTCTCCTTCCCTAACCGTATATTCTCATGTTCCTGAGTCTTGTTTCAAGCTGGGAATGCAGACACTGGATCTACTTCAAGAACTACAGCTCCCAAATCTGATGGACACCAGGTGACTTGCAACATCTTCTCTAAACACTAAAACGCGTTAAGGGTGAGCTTAGAGCACTGCGCACAGCTGTGGAATGCTCCTGTAACCAGTGGAAGGAGCTTCAGAATCACCATGTGTGAGTACTCCACACCCATGACAACCCGGAAGTGTGTTTAAAGACCCATGAGAGTGAAAATTGCTTGCATGAAGATTCTCACCTCCACTTCTTATAACTGAGAGCTGTGGAAGCTCAACCCAGTGGCCAGTAGCTGAAAAGAACACCCTAAGGCTGGTGGGAGGCGTGTCCACCCTAGTATGAAAGCCTCTCCTGTCCTCAGTAAGGGCTTATTGCACAGGTCACAGTAGACTTTCTGGGCTAGGAGTGGGGAAGAGAAACACTGATACTGTGTCTCCCATTTCCTGTCTTGATGATGATTCTCTTTTCTGGGTTTCCAGAGCCATTTCACAGGCTGTGGTGACTACATTTAAAATAACGACACCCTTGAAATGCAAACCCAAAATAGAGCGTACATTTTATTTCAGTTACACATATGGACTGGTTTTATTTAAATGTCTACATTAGCTCTCACTATTCCATTGTTTAAATAGGACATTTAAAATTTCATTGTACTGTACTGCCTGGTGATACATTCGCCAGTGTAAATATCAACATAACCATCTTGCTGTTTTTCTCCATCCCCATAAAATTCTCCAAACAAATATTTGTTAAGATTCCAGGGGGTAGTATCCTGCTAGAACTCATGTAGTTATAGACATAATCTGTTTCATTTTTCATTTTGATCAACACAATTATCTTTTTTCTTAAACTTGTTGTTAGTTTGTTATAGTCTAAATGTCATAACAGATCAAAGATTAATATTTCCTTTTTTAGTATTATATTTTAAGTTCTGAGGTATATGTGCAGAACGTGCAGGTTTGTTACATAGGCATACGTGTGCTATGGTGGTTTGCTGCATTTAAAGATGGATATTTTCTATCATCTTTAGGCCACCCCTACAACACTCACTACTGAGTTTGAAACATAATTTTTCCCTAGAAATTCTAGTTGGGGTGCTTGATACTAAGAGCTATCGCACAACAGGCTAACCCAAGGACAGATTCCTTTTGCACATAAGTGAAATACTCCAAAGACATTTGCCAGGATTCCCTGCAGACTGGCATTCAGTGCTTGGAAGACAGACTCCTAGACAAGATCCCTGGTCACAGTATCCAGAAGACTATGACTGTGAATCTAGGGAAGTCAAAAGAAAATAAAGATTTAGCAGAAAGACCCTCTGGGAACCCCTTCCCAGGGCATCCTAGACAAAAAAGCTCCCTTTCTCTTCAGTGCTGCAGGATCCGCAGAGGAAGGAGAGCTCTGGCCACCAGGAAGGAGCCACATGAAAGAAAAGGTGCAGTGTCAAACAAAGGTGGGGAAGTGAGTCCATAGGGTCAGTCTCTGCTCTAACTTGATCCTGACATAAGAGGACTTTGTGTTGACACCACCTAAGTCCTCTACAACGAACAGCCAAAGAACCATGGACAGATTTACTCCTGAGGAGTCCAGTAGTGTGAAGATTGCCCTGAGGTCACAGGGAGGAGACACAGGCACCACTTGTGTGTGGTGGGAGGGACTGGTCCGGACCTGAGAGAGTGGGCAATGGAAAGAATGGGGGGAGTCAGCCATGTCTCTGAGAAGCTGTGGTCATATTGTCACATAATGGTTGTCTTGGTCTGGACACAAGGGGGCGCCAGGGGACAATTCCTGAGAAGACAGCGTAATCACAGCAGAACCAACCACCTGCCCTGCCTGCTGTCCTCTGCACGAGGCTCACAGCTGTGTCTTCCCCACCCGCTGGGACCACAGGGCCCCACCCTTGCCACCCCCTGACATCCTCAAGCCAAGGAGCCAGACCCAGGGCCCAGGGTGGAGTCAGAAATCTGGGGGGAGGGACCTGATTTGCATGGATGGATTCTCCCTCTCTCAGAGTATGAAGACGGGGAGAGATTTGGGGGAAGCTCAGCTTCAGCTGTGGGTACAGAAGGCAGGACTCAGGACAATCTTCAGCATGGCCTGGTCCCCTTTCCTCCTCACTCTCCTCATTCACTGTGCAGGTGACATGATATGGGGCCTGGGTCGGGGAGCTGGGAAGCCCATGGGACCCTGCTTTCTCCTTTTGTCTCTTGTCAGTTAACATATTTGTGTTTCTCTCACTTCCAGGGTCCTGGGCCCAGTCTGTGCTGACTCAACCACCCTCAGCGTCTGGGAACCCTGGGCAGAGGGTCACCATTTCCTGTTCTGGAAGCAGCTCCAACATCGGAAGTAATTATGTAAACTGGTACCAGCAGCTCCCAGGAAAGGCCCCCAAACTCCTCATCTATAGTAACAGCAATCGGCCCTCAGGGGTCCCTGACCGATTCTCTGGCTCCAAGTCTGGCACCTCAGCCTCCCTGACCATCACTGGTCTCCAGCCTGAGGATGAGGCTGATTATTACTGCGAAGCATGGGATAACAGCCTGAGTGCTTGCACAGTGCTCCAGGCCCAGGGGGAAGTGAGACAAGAACCCACTTCCTCCTCTGACCAGAGGGTGAGCCCCTGGAAGCTTCTGCTGCTGCAGCTTCTCCCATGGATCTAGGGGCATCCAAGGCCCTGCTCAGGAGTGGAGGCTCCTCCTCCCCTTCAGTCCTCAGAGTCAGAAACAGGGCATCCAGGAAACAAAACATCCTGCTCCCTGTGGCTCAGAACACAGGGTCTCTGTACTGAAGTTTTGGGCTGAGGTAGCAGGTCTAGCTGTGTCATCACAGACTCACCTCTGACGGGAAACCTGTGTCTCCATCATCCCTCCTTTTCCCATTTCCAGGAGTTTCCAGAGTGGTGTCTTCCTCCCCCTGCTCTTCAGTGTGAATCCTTGTGCTTCTTTTCTCCCCAGCCCATTTTTTAAAAAAATAAAACTCCTTGTATGTAGGAATAATGCACATCTAATAAACCACCCATATTTATAACTAAGAAATTATACTGATTGTGGCATTTTTCTGGATCCTTGAAAACATCACTGCCACCGTGGAGCTATGCAACCTGTGACCAACCCCAGCAGCTCCTCGTGACCCTTCGTCATCTCCCTCCCTCCCGCAATGCTCTCCCAGGAAGCCACAGGTCTCCCTCTGTCACTCCTGTTTGGTTTCCATTTTCTGGAAGGTATCAGTGTTATCAAACATTATCTTCCCATTTGTTCAGGCTTCTTTCACTCTGCACGCTTCTGAGATTCACCCTATTGTTGCTGACTTGCACCCATTCCATAGAGGGCTCATTACTACCTTTGAGGGTCTTTAAGTTGTTTATTCCTGACTTTATTTATTTATTGTAAAGTCTGAATTTATTGTCCATCAAAATGAAACTCTAGGAGTGGTGTTCATCTAAGGTGACAAGAGAGTCTGTCCGGATTCTTGGTTTTTCATCTCTTGCCTCTGGTTCTCTCTATAGTGGAAGGATTTCTCATCTTCTATTTATTTATTTATATTACTTATTTACTTATTTATTTATTTGGGTTTTTAAGGCTTTTAGTGTTTTTTTCTTTTTAATTATTAAAATTTTTTTTTTAGTTTTAACAGGTTTTTGGGGAACGGGTTGATGTTTGGTTACATAAGTAAGTTATTTAGTGGTGATTATTAAAATTTTGTGCACTCATCACCCAAGCAGTGTACACCGTACCCAGTGATAGTCTTTTATCCCTCACCCCCTCCTACCCTTTCCTCTGAGTGTCAAAAGTCCATTGTATTGTTATGCCTCTGTGTTCTCATAGTTTATCTCCCACTTATGAGATAAGTGAGAATATACCATGTTATGTTTTCCATTCCTGAATTACTTCACTTAGAATAACAGTCTCCATTTCCATCCAGGTTGCTATGAATGACATTATTTTGTTCCTTTTTATGGCTGGGTGGTATTCCATAGTACACACACACACACACACACACACACACACACACACACATTTGGGCTGGTTCCATGTTTTTACAATTGCAAATTGTGCTGCTATAAACATGCATGTGCAAGTACTTCTTTGTTTTATAACTTCTTTTTCTCTGGGTACTTACCTAGTTGTGAGATTGACGGATGAAAGAGTACATCTGTTTTTAGGTCCTTAATGAATCTCCACACTGTTTTCCATAGTGGTTGTACTAGTTTACATTCCCACCAGTATAAAAGTGTTTTGTTTGAAGGAGATGGAGACATGGAAATCTCTTCAAAAACTCAATGAAACCAGGAGCTGGATTTTTGAAAAGATTAACAAAATAGATGGACCATTACCTAGACTAATAAAATAGAAAACAGAGAAGAATCAAATAGACACAATAAAAAAATAAAGGGGATATCACCACTGATCCCACAGAAATACAAATTACCATCAGCTAATACTACAGACACCTCTATGCAAATAAACTAGAAAATCTAGAAGTGGATAAATTCCTGGACACATACACCTTCCCAAGACTAAACCAGAAAGAAGTTGACTCCCTGAATAGACCAATAACAAGTTCTGGTATTGAAGTGGTAATTAATAACCTACCAACAAAAATAAAAAATGCCCAGGACCACACAGATTCACAGCCAAATTCTACCAGAGGCACAAAAAGAAGCTGACACCATTCCTTCTGAAACTATTCCAAAGATAGAAAAAGAGACTCCTTTCTAAATCATTTTATGAGGCCAGCATTATGATCCTGATATCAAAATCCGACAGAGACACAGCAAAAAAGAAAATATCAGGCAACATCCTGGATGAATATCAATGCGAAAATCCTCAATAAAATACTGGCAAATCAAATCCAGAAGCACATTAAAAAGCTTATCCATCACGATCAAGTCAGCTTAATCGCTGGGATGCAAGGCTGGTTCAACATATACAAATCAATAAACCTAATTTATCACATAAACAGAACCAAAGGCAAAAACCACATGATTATCTCAATAGATGATGAAAAGGTCGTTGATAAAATCCAACATCTCTTTATGCTAAAAACTCTCAATAAACTAGGTGTTGATGGAACATATCTCAAAATAATAAGAGCTATTTATGACAAACCCATAGATAATATCATACTGAATGGGCAAAAGCTTAAAGCATTCCTTTTGAAAACCAGCACAAGGTAATAATGCCCTCTCTCACTACTCCTATTCAACTTAGTATTGGAAGTTCTGGCGAGGGCAAGAGAACAAAATAAAGGTATTTGAACGAGAAGAGGGGAAGTCAAATTATCTCCGTTTGCAGACAACATGATTGTATATTTAGAAAACCCCATTGTCTCAGCCCAAAGACTCCTTAAGCTGATAAACTACTTCAGCAAAGTCTCAGGATACAAAATCAATTTGCAAAAATCACAAGCATTCCTAAATCAGAAATAGACAAGCAGAGAGCCAAAACATGAATGAACTCCCATTCCGAATTGCTACAAAGAAAATAGAATACCTGGCAATTAAACTTCCAAGGGATATGAAGGACCCCTTCAAGAAGAACTACAAACTAATGCTCAGGAAAATAAGAGAGGACACACACAAATGAAAACCCATTCCATTATCATGGATGGGAAGAATTAATATCATGAAAATTGCCATGTTGCCTAAAGTAATTTATAAATTCAATGTTATTCTCATCAAGATACCACTGACTTTCTTTGCAGAATTAGAAAAAAAAACTAGTCTAAATTTTATATGGAACCAAAAAATAGCCCGTATAGCCAATCCTAAGCAAAAAGAACAGAGCTGGAGGCATCATGCTACCTGACTTCAAACTACAACTACCAGGCAATGCAGAAAGGATGCTCTATTTATTAAATGGTATTGGGAATACTGGCTAGCCATAGGCAGAAAACAGAAACTGGACTGCTTCCTTACACCTTATACAAAAATTAACTCAAGATGGATTAAAGACTTAAATGTAAAACCCAAAACCATAAAAAAAATCCAGAAGAAAACTTAGGCAACACAATTCAGTACATAGGCATGGGCAAATACTTCATGACTAAAAGACCAAAAGTGATTGCAACATAAGCTAAAAATTGACAAATGGGATCTAATTAAACTAAAGAGCTTCTGCACAGTAAATGAAACTATCATCAGAATGAACAGGCAACCTACAGAATGGGAGAAAATTTTTGCAAGCTACCCATGTGACAAAGGTGTAATATCCAGAATTTACAAGGAACTTAAATGAATTTACAAGAAATAAACAACCCCACCAAAACAATGAGCAAAGGATATGAACAGAACAGACACTTCACAAAAGAAGACATTTATGTGGCCAACTAATATATGAAAAACAGTTCATCATCACTCATCATTAGAGAAATTCAAATCA
The DNA here is from genome assembly GCF_049354715.1 of Callithrix jacchus. Classification (NCBI taxonomy): domain Eukaryota; kingdom Metazoa; phylum Chordata; class Mammalia; order Primates; family Cebidae; genus Callithrix; species Callithrix jacchus. The sequence continues at coordinate 194,064,293 of NC_133502.1, forward strand.
AAACCACAATGAGACACCATCTCATGCCGGTTAGAATGGCAATTATTAAAAAGTCAGAAAACAACAGATGCTGGAGAGGTTGTGGAGAAATAGGAGCACTTTTACACTGTTGATAGGAATGTAAATTAGTCAACTATTGTGGAAGACAGTGTGGCGATTTCTCAAGGATCTAGAACCAGAAATACCATTTGAGCCCAGTAATCCCATTACTGGGTGTATACCCAAACGATTAGAAATCATTCTACTCTAAAGACACATGCACATGTATGTTTATCGCACCACTATTTACAATAGCAAAGACTTGGAACCAACCCAAATGCCCATCAATAATAGGCTGGATATAGAAAATATGGCACATATACACCACAGAATATTATGCAGCCATAAAAATACTAAGTTCATGTTTTTTGCAGGGACATGGCTGAAGCTGGAAGCCATCATTCTCAGCAAAGCAACACTGGAACAGAAAACTGAACACTGCATGTTTTCACTCATTCATGGGAGTTGAACAATGAGAACACATGGACACAGGGGGCCTGTGATCACTGGGGGCCTGTCAGGGGGTGGAGGGCAAGGAGAAGGAGAGTATAAGGGCAAATACCTAATGCATACAGGGCTTAAAACCTAGATGACAGGTTGATATGTGCAGCAAACCATCATGGCACATGTATACCTCTGTAACAAACCTGCACCTTTTGCACACATATATCCCAGAACTTAAAGTAACATAAAAAATTAAAAATTAAAAAGTCCTACCAAAAAAACTGTTAGAACTATTAAATAAATTTGGTAAAATTTCAGATAAAAAATCAACACAAAAAGCCACCTAATGACTAGGCATGATGGCTCATGCCTGAATTCCCAGCACTTTGCGAAGCTCAGGTGAAAGGACTGGTTAAAATCAAGAGTTCAAGATCAGCATGGGCAATAAACTGAGACCCTGTCTATCCAAGAAAAGGGTGGGGGAAGTGTCTTATATTTGTATACTTAAACAACTGTACAGGAAACAACCAGACAGGACATAACGCAAAATGAAATTAAGAAAACAATTCAATTTACAACAGCAGCATTAGAAATAATATTCTTTCCCCTTCTCTTTTTTTTTAATTGCATTTTAGGTTTTGGGGTACATGTGCAGAACATGCAAGATAGTTGCATAGGTACACACATGGCAGTGTGTTTTGCTGCCTTCCTCCCCTTCACCCCTTTCCCCTTCTTAAGGATCAAGAAGGGGAAAGACTTCTACAGTAAAAAACATAAAACACTGCTAAAATAAATTTAAAAATACACAAATAAATGGAAAGAAAATCTTTGTTCATGTATTGGAAAACGAATTACCTTTTTATTCATATATTGAAATAACTTCCAAAAAGCCTTATACCAATTGAAACTCCTTTTAATATACCCTCACTGACAGTAAACATTATAATTTCCATAATATTCATCAGTAAGCTACCATTGCTTTAATTTCCATTTTTGTTTTTGCAATGGAGACTGAATATTTTGCATTTATTTATTAATCAGCCATATTTATTCTTTATGAAATGGACGGGATTTTTTTTCTTTACAACAGTTTTATAATAGTACATTAGAGATTTTTCTTAGTAATCTTTAAAAATACTTCAGAAATATTTTTAATTAGCCCTTTCATAATCTTAGGCAATAATTTTCCTGTTTAGATGCCAAAAAATGTGAACAGGTTACATTGCCAAAAAAAAAAAAAAAAAAGCAAGGTGCAGAAGACTGCAAAATATAAATCAGTTATTTTTAAAAGAAGAAAGAAAAAATAAGAGACTATCTGAAAGGCTATAAGAAGAATCTGAGTTGTTACATTTTTTGATTTTTGAATAACATGAATATATTATATACTCAATGTTTTAAAATAAATGAACTTTTAAAAGAGTCCTCTCAAAATGGTCAGTGTCAGCCACAATGGTACACCACAGAGTGGGAAGGTAACACGACCATTAACTCAGTTTTAACTGTGTTCCTTGTGTCTGTCTATCTGTATATGGTCCACTCCCACATAGCCTCAGGGTTTCTTTGGGTGACCAAGAGTATAGAACAGGGTGAAGTTATTTTACCTCCAAGGCTGTTATAAAAAACACTGCAATGCCTTCCTGGTTCCTCTTGGATCACTCAATCTGTAGGAAGCCAGCTGACATGTCACGAGGACCATATGACAAGGAACAGAGGGAGACCTCCTGCCGATACCCAAGCGAGTTTGAAAGCCCCAGTTAGAGCCGGGCGCGATGGCTCACGCCTGCAATCCCAGCACTTTGGGAGACCAAGGCAGGTGGATCACGAGGTCAAGAGATTGAGACCATCCTGGTCAACAAGGTGAAACCCCGTCTGTACTAAAAATACAAAAAAAATTAGCCAGGTATGGTGGCACGTGCCTGTAATCCCAGCTACTCAGGAGGCTGAGGCAGGAGAATTGCCTGAACCCAGGAGGCGGAGGTTGCGGTGAGCTGAGATCGTGCCATTGCACTCCAGCCTGGGTAACAAGAGCGAAACTCTGTCTCAAAAAAAAAAAAAAAAGAAAGCCCCAGTCAAGCCTTCAGATGATATAGCCCCAGTCAACATCTTAACTGCAACCTCATGAAAGAAGCTGAGACAGAACCACTCAGCTAAGTGACTCCAAATTCCTGACCCTTGGAAACCATGAGATAACAAATGGTGGTTGTTTTAGCTGGTAAGTTTGTAATAATATATTATACTCAATAGGTAACTAATACAGATTTTAGTACCTGGAAGGGAGGTGCTGGTGTAATACTTAAAATGTAGAAGTGAGCATTTCACTGCTTTGAAACTGGGCAGTGAGCAGAAGCTAAAACTTCAAGGAGATTGTAAGTGCAAGCCTTAATAGAAAACTGGACTGAGAAGGCTCTGGTGTAGCTTAAAATAAAGTGAGGAACCTATTATTAGAAAATTGAGCAAGGGGTTATGTAGTTATATAGTGGCAGAAAGTTTAACAACTATCACCTAGTCAGGTGAAAGTAGAAATTGTACCCGAGTCATCTAGTTGAGATTTCCAGCCAGAATGCTGAAAGTGCTGACTGGTCTCTTCTTGCTGCTTATAGTAAAATCTGAGGGGAGAAGCTAAGGGAAGAAGTATTAAACAAAAAGCCAATACTTGCTGGTTTTGAAAATTCCCAGTCTTTCCAGATGGCAAAGGATGCTAAAATTAATTGCTCCCAAGCAAAAGTTATATCCAGGGCACTAAAGAAAGGTGCAGAAATGTGAAAGATGAGGGTAAAATCCTTTTTTTTTTTTGAGATGGAGTCTCACTCGTTGCCCAGGCTAGAGTGCAATGGCTTGATCTCTGCCTCCCAGGTTCAAGAGATTCTCCTGCCTCAGCCTCTGGAGTAGCTGGGATTATAGGTGCACGCCACCACGCCCAACTAATTTTTGTATTTTTAGTAGAGATGGGGTTTCACCATGTTGGCCAGGCCGGTCTTGAACTCCTGACCTCAGGTGATCCACCAGCCTCAGCCTCCCAAAGTGCTGGGATTACAGGTGTGAGCCACCACACTTGGTCAGAGGGTAAAATCCCTTAAGGCTCTGAAACATCAAAAATGATGCTTCAGAGTACAGTAGTCTCCCTTATCTGTGGTTTTATTTTCCATGGTTTCAGTTACCCACAGTCAATTGTGATTCAAAAATATTAAGTGGAAAATTCCAGAAATAACTCATAGGTTTTATTTTATTTATTTATTTAGAGACAGGGTCTTGCTCTGTTGCCCAGGCTGGAGTGCAGTAGTGTGATCTTGGTTCATTGCAACCTCTGCTCCCTGGGCTCAAGCAATCCTCCCATCTCAGTGTACTGAGTAGCTGTAATTAAAAGTGTTCACCACCACACCCAGCTAACTTTTGTATTTTAGTAGAGATGGGGTTTCACCATGTTGGCCAGGCTGGTCTTGAACTCCTGACCTCAAATGATCCACCTGCCTCGGCCTCCCAAAGTGCTGGGATTAAAGGCATGAGCCACCACACCCAGCCAATAATTCTTAGGTTTTAAATTGCATGCCATTCCGGTTAGTGTGATGAAATCTAGTGCAGTGGCACACACTTCCACTGAGGACATAAATCATCCCATTGACCAGCATCTCTATGCTGTATATGCTGTGCTCCTATGGTGTTATGATAATCTATATTGGTTTTGTCCACAGTTCATAACTCCTATAGCCCTTGTTACAGTCTTTTGTTATAATGTTGGGTGTGTCACGCTTCAGAGGCAGGCTTCTGGCCTTCTGCCATCCTTTTACCTGTCCCAGGGCAGAACTCTAATCTTTCTGATTGTGAGTTCTAAGACACTCCCCAGAAAGAATCCTGCCCTATACTCTAGTGAGAGAGAATGCTTAAGTCATGAAGCTTCCATAAAAACCCAAGAAGATTGGGTTCAGGGAATTTCCATTTAGCTGAACAACACTCGGAGGTTCCTGGAGAGTGGCACACTCAGGAAAGCCATGGGAGCCCTATGCCCCTTCCCCGACACCTTGCCCTGTGTGTCTCACCTGTATCTTTTCTAATATCCTTTATAATAAACTAGTAAACATGTTTCCTCAGTTCTGTGAGCTACTGCAGCAAATTAAACCCAAAGAGGGAGTTGTGAGAACCCCAACTTGTAGTCATTCAGAAGTTCAGGAGATACAGACTTGCAGCTGTTGTCTGGGGGTGTGGGGGGTCAGTTTTGGGGACTGAGCCTCTAAACCTGAGGGATCTGACACTGTCTCCAAGTAGACAGTATCCATAATAGCCACTAAAAATGTGAAAATAAATTTTAAAAAAAGATAGTGTTGGAATTAAATTGGAGAATACCCAGCTGGTGTGCATTGCTTGGTGTATGCAGAAAAACTCCCACATTTTTGGTCACAGAAGTTATCTTCTGTGTTGATCACTGTTGTGGTAAGAGTAGAGGAAAAACAGTTTGAGAGTTTTTCTGAAAATACCCCAGTTAGTCCCTTAGTAGCTGGATTTAGTTATCAGATTGCCACAGTATCACTTATGTTTAATTAACGCTTATGTTACTTAAGGCCCCAAAGTGCAAGAAAAGGGATCTAGCAATCTGGATATGCCAAAGATAAACCATAAAGAGTTTCCTTTAAGTAAAAAGGTGCATGTTCTTGACATAAAAGGGAAACCAGAAATCATATGCTGGGGTTGCTAAGATCTACATTGAGAAAGAGTCTTCTATCCATGAAATTGTAAATAAGAAAAAAAGGCAAACATGTCTTCTGTCTGTAAAATTTTAAATAAGAAAAAAACTCAGGCATTCTTCAGTACTATCTTCAGGTTCAGGTATCCACTGGGGGTCTTGGAATTTATCCCACATAGATAAGGGTGGGGCGTACTTACTCTAACATTCAGTGGGGCTAAGGCCCTCTAAGGAGTTTAAGGTTGTGCCCCAGAGATAATTGCAAACAACAGCACTTTCAGAAGCTTCAAGTTACTGTGTCTCAGCTATCTTAACAGAAAACTAAGATAGAGAAGGCCTTATCTTGGCAGGCACAGTGGCTCACACCTTTAATACCAGCACTTTTGGGAAGCCACTGCGGGATGATGCCTTGAGGCCAGGAGTTAGAGACCAGCCTAGGCAACATAGTGAGACCTCCATCTCTAAATTTAAAAAAGGCCTTATCCTGAAGAGATATACGGTCATGGTTTTGGAGTGGAGTTCTTTGGAGTAAACACCAGTTAAGATGAACAGGAAAAAAAGATTTTAAGAGTATGTATTTAGAGAAATGTCACTAAGCTTGAACTGAAAGGACCAGAAAGAGTACAAAATGAAGAGGTCACTGGGCCTCTACATTCTACAGGTAGAAAACAGGCTGAGAAAACTATTCAGCTATACCATATGCTACCTTTTATGAAAAAGGAAGTATGCTATAGGGCAAAACCAAGAATCCAGAGTTCAGAACCAAGAACCAAGAGAATTTCCAGGCATTGAGTTCTAATCAATGAACTGCTAATACGTGCCTGGTAGGATTTCAGAATTGCCACTAACTGGTGGTTCCAATGTGACACCTATTCTCCTATCCTCATTCTTTTTGGAACAGCAGTGTCTATGGAGGTTATCCCATACCTGTTCCACCACTCCATGTTGGATGGGGCTGTAGGCTGGCAAATAATTTGTCTCTAGTTCACAGGTCTTCAGATACAGAGAAACTATACTTGAGATACTGCACATAAGGAATACTAACTACCCAAGGGGGCCTGATCCATGTCTGGACATGATTTGGATAATGACCTTCTAGACTTCAATTTAATGCTGTAATGGATGAAACTTTTCCATTCACTTTCCTAGGAGAAAGTGAATGTGGTTTGCACATAGGAGGTATGTGGTCAGAGGATGTACCTAGTGGCTGTAAATTACATATGCAAATCCTTTGAGGCTTTTTCCTTCAGAGATAGAGCTTGTTTGCCCTCCTCTTGACATGTGGGCTACACTTAGTGACTCACTTTTAATGAATAGAATATTGTAAAAATGATAGGGTAATTTCTGAAACTAGGTCATAAAAGAAATTGCAGCCTCCTTGCTCACTCTCTCCGATCACTCACTCTAGCAGAAGCCAGCTAACCATGTCTTGAAAACACTCAAGTAAAGAGACCCACATGGAAGAACTGGGGCCTTCTCCCAATAGCCAGGAAGGAACTAGAGTCATCTGTCACCAGATATTTTTAAAAGCAGACCACACCCTCCAGCCCCAGTCAAGCCTTCAGGTGACTGCAACTTTGTGAGACCCTGAGCCAGAACTCAACTATGCTGTTCCGGGATTCCTGACACTCAGGTATTTCTTAAGTTTATGTTTATTTTAAGCTGTTTTGGTGGTAATCTGTTGTGCAGCAATAGATAATATACTTCCTCCCCTGTTTGCACAGTACACAATCCCATTCATCAAAAAACATGAAAAAATGGTACTAAGGTTTTGACATGTATGTTTATACACACCCATACGCACATCCCTCAGACAGCTGTTCTGTCATTTCCTGGACATGGTGTCTCTTTCCACTGTTTTGGACTCTATCAATGCCTGGATAAGATCAAGGAATAACCCTATCTCATTCATATCCAAAGTTCTTCTAAGCCATTAGCCCACATACACGAATACAGGGGAAGATACCAATGAGTCTAATTCATAACGTACAGCAGGGGTCAGCAAACTTTTTTCTGTAAAGTGTCAGGTAGTAAATATTTTAGGCTTTGCTGAGTGTATATGGGTCTCTGGCTCTAACAATGTTTTGAAAATTTAAACTTAGCCTAAAAGCCACCGTTTGCCAATGCTTGCCCTAAAGCTAAGAAAGATTTGTGTCTTCTTAGTGGCAGCCTTGCCACACATTGATAATTGTTCTCATTTCAATCTCATAACCAGGAAGGAAAGAGTCTAAGAGGGCTAACCACTGAAATGGAATTTACTTTTTAAAAATTTATATGATGAATGCTTTTTAAAGACAAAATAACTCATCTACATAACATTTGTTTATTTGTTTAACAGAGTCTTTCTCTGTTGTCCAGGCTGGAGTGCAGTGGGGCAATCTCAGCATACTGAAATCTCCACCTCCCAGGTTCAAGCAATTCTCCTGCCTCAGCCTCCCGAGTAGCTGGGATTACAGGCACACACCACCATGACCAGCTAGTTTTTCTATTTTTAGTAGAGACAGTGTATCACATGTTGGTCAGGCTGGTCTGGAACTCCTGGCCTCAAGTGATCCACCTGCCTTGGCCTCCCAAAGTGTTAAGATTACAGGCATGAGCCACTGTATCCGGCCAGCATTTGAAAGAAAAAAAATCACTGAGATTAAGTAAACTCAATGGTATTTAGAATTTCTCATTCTTTCCATAGATATTACTATGAATAACTGCAATTACAAAGTACATATAACTTTATCTATTGCTTTCTTATTTTACATTGTAGCCAAACTTTGTACTGCAATAGCTCCTATAATTATTACTTTTGATAACTGAAGACTGTCTGTAGTAGGTATATATCTAATTATTTCTTTACTTTCAGTTTGGTTCCTAAGGTTTTATTTGTTTTTGAGGCAGGGTCTCTTGTCACCTAGGCTGGCATATAGTGGTACAATCATAACTCACTGCAGCCTTTCCTGGACTCAAGCCCTCCTGCCCTCATCCTCTAAGTAGCTGGTCAGACTACATGTGTGCACCACCATGCCCTGCTAATTTTTTTTTTTTTTTGAGACGCAGTTTCACTCTTGTTGCCCAGGCTGGAGTGCAATGGCACAATCTCAGCTCACTGCAAGTTCCACCTCCTGCATTCAAGTGATTCTCCTACCTCAGCCTCCCAAGTAGCTGGGATTACAGGTGACTGCCACCAGGCCTGGATAATTTTTGTATTTTTAGTAAAGATGGTGTTTCACCATCCTGGCCAGGCTGGTCTCGAACTCTTGACCACAGGTGATCCGTCCATCTTGGCTTCTCAAAGTGCTGGGATTACAGGTGTGAGCCACCATGCCCCGCCACCCCACTAATTTTGAAAATTTTAGTAGAGACAGGAATTGTACCTGGGAGGCGGAGGAATTTTTCCAAGTTTTGTAACTAGGAATTACTCTCAAATGAGTATTTGCTTATTAATTTTTAAACTATATTCAACTGAGGGGAAACTGATTTTTTTTTTTGAGAGAGTCACTCTGTCGCCCAGACTGGACTGCAGTGGCACAATCTCAGCTTACTGCAACCTCTGCCTAGCAGGTTCAAGTGATTCTCCTGACTCAGCCTCCTGAGTAGCTGAGATTACAGGCATGGGCCACCATGCCCAGCTTAGATTTGTATTTTTAGTAGGGATGGGGTTTCACCATATTAGCCAGGCTGGTCTCAAACCCCTGACCTTAAATGATCTGAAGTGGGGACAGATTTCTATAATTAAAACTCATTTTTTATAATTTATAGAAACCAAACTTATCCTTTTTCTTTAAGTAACTCATGAAGTAATTTGAAAATGATTTTTGGCTGGCCGTGGTGGCTCACGCCTATAATCCAAGCACTTCGGAGGCCAAGGCTGGCGGATCACCTTAGGTTGGGAGTTCAAGACCAGCCTGACCAACATGGTGAAACCCTGTCTTAAAAAAAGAAAAAAATTTAAAAAAAGAAAATGATTTTTATATAGAAATGTCAGGTATACACACTCTCCAAGGAATATTAAATTCTCTTAAAACATTCAGCCTGCAAAATTTTAAATCTTTAGAATTAACTTACCCAAAAAAGTAACAAGAATAAAGACTTTAATAAAAAAAAATGCATCAAAATATTTGGGATTCAGAGAATGCTGTCAACAGAGGTAGGCAAAGGTTTGAATCCACTGATTGACTGAGACGGAGTCTCACTCTGCCACCTAGGCTGGAGTGCGGTGGCACGATCTCGGCTCACTGCAACCTCCACCTCCCAGGTTCAAGTGATTCTCCTGCCTTAGCCTCCTGAGTTGCGGGGACTACAGGCATGCACCACTATGCCCAGCTAATTTTCGTATTCTTGCTAGAGATGGGGGTTTCACCATGTTGACCAGGCTGGTCTTGAATTCCTGAGCTCAGGTGATACACCCACCTCGGCCTCCCAAAGTGCTGGGATTACAGGCATGAGCCACCATGCCCGGCTAGTTTGAATTCTTTATTTAAAAAGAAAAGAAGTAGGTCATGCATAGTGGCACACACTTGTAATCCCAACACTTTGGGAGGCCAAGGCAGGAGGACTGTTTAAGCCCAGGAGTTCAAGAGCAGCCTCAGCAATATAGCAGGACCCTGTCTCTACCAAAAAAAAAAAAAAAAAAAAAAGTAAATCAGAAACATTGATAAAACCAGCACGAATTAATGAGATGAGGAAATACACTTTAATATTAGAAGTGAGAAAGGAAGTGAGATTCTGAGTAGTTAAAACAATATCCTACCCCAAATGGAACTAGTTTTGCTTCAGGAAAGGAAGTTTCTAACAAGAAAGCTGTAAGTGCAACCAAGTAAAAACTTGGATTAGTAAAGAAAAGTAAATGACTGTCTTAACAGATGTTGTAAATTATAAAACAAAATAATTTTCTTTGAAGATTCTAAAAACTGGAAATAGAAATTCTTTAAGTAATACACATTACCTTCAGGGGCAAATCAATAAGGCTCAAAAATGGACACAAATGGCAAGAAGGCAAAGATTACATAGTGGTACTGAATAAAAATTAAAAACTAAAAGTAGACCAGGCATTGTGACTCATACCTGTAATCCCAGCACTTTGGGAGACCAAGGCAGGTGGATCACTTGAGGCCAGGAGTTTGAGACTAGCCTGGCCAACATGATGAAACTTCATCTCTACAGAAAGTACAAAACTTAGCTGGGTATAGTCTGTAGTACCAGCTGCTCAGGAGGCTATGCACGAGAATCACCTGAACTCAGGAGATGGACATTGCAGTGAGCTGGGATTGTGCCACTATACTTCAGCCCGGGCCACAGAGTGAGACTCTGTCTCAAAAAACAAAAACAAACTAAAAATATCCCATTTTACTTATAGTGGAAAGACAATACAGCAACATTGTTTTTCACAAAACATTTTATTACTATAATTGATATTTTGCTTACAATTTTTGGCAACATTAATAAAATAATAAATTTCATCTGAAAGAACAAGCGAGCAAAATAGACCAGAAAATTCACAAAGGGTAATAACAAAATAGTAATCTTGACATATTCAATATATTTGTAAACAAAGTGACATTGCCTTAAAAATATATAGAGGTATCAATAGAAAAAACAGAAAAAGCTCCTGAAAGAACGCACTATATTAATTTTCATTTGGTTGCAGGCACAGAAATTGACTCAAGCTTAGCTCTACTCTAAGACAGAAGCAAAGCCCTTGATGATGATCGCTTTCCAACTTTTTCATGAAAACCTAGGAAATTTAAATAGACTGAAGAGAGAAGAAAAGAGTAGGGAGACGGTAAAGTGCCTTTAAGAGGAGAAAGTTAAAAGGTGGCTGTCGTTTAAAAAAAAAAAAAAAGGAGGGAGATTTCATTGTCAGTGTCATTCTAAGAGCCTTGAAGCTCAATGAACCAAAGGAAGTGTCAAACAATTAAGTGAGGTAGCAAGCCATGCAGGCCAAGGGGAAGGACATTCTACGAAACAAAATAACATGTGCAAAGTCTTTGGATTGGGAAGAATGTGATTTGCTTAAGGAACAGCAAGGCCAGTGTGTCAAAATAGTGCATCATTGGGGAAAACAGTAGAGAAGCACGACAGAGAATGAAATATAGAGGAAGGAGGTAGGCAGGGACCAGATCACTGGAATCTATAGTTGGCAATTAATGACCATATGTACTCCTTAAGAGCATGCTTTAATGAAACAGCAAACAAGTGTTTCTAATACCAACCAATCACTAAAACATACAAATTAAACATTTCATATTTTTGCCAAGAAACAGACTACAGGGGATAAGTATGAAAAGTCTATAGATCTATTTATACACAGTAGGAATATCTACCTGAGACCAGAACAACTGGCACAAACACCCAACTGCACACACATACCCTTTCTTCAACTAAAGAAAGGATTCGGGCTGAAATTTTAGCAAAATTTCTTAACCGAAGCAAAGTAACTGAAAAGGCCTAGTAGTGTTCAAGGTGCAAATCAATTAAGTGAGCATCAGGTAAATAAATACAACATAATCTATGGATCTAAAATTAGAAAATAGATTTCTAAAACGTGGATAATAAAATAAATAAAAGTTTAAAAAATTTAAAAACAAAAAACAAAACATAGATAATATACTCTCAACTTTATTATCTGTACTGCCTTCTACTCTTGTTCTAAGAGGGATGCTAAACTCTTAATTATCTCTTCCCAACTTTTTGTAAAACTCTTAGGAAATTTAACTAGATTGAGGAGAGAAGAACGGAGTGGGGAAGAGATAAGGTGCCTTTAAGGAGAAATCAAGGAAAAAAGGAGATTTCTCCAGACCTATGTCTATAGTCAAGATGCCAAGATTCCTTGATTGGTGAAGACCGGCTGCTAGTCACCTCGGTCAGGGGTGGCACAGAGGATGGCACCAGAACACAACCAGGGAGACAACTTAGGAATCCACAGAGGCAGCCAAGGCTGCTGATGTTCAGGAACTAATATTCAAAAGGTATTCAAGAATTCTATAAAACAGCCTCTGCGGAGAGCAAGGGAAAAATGTTCCCCCATAGTAATAGTACAGATTAGATAGGGTAGATTAAAGAACATTAACTCTAAGTCTTAACACTTACTGAATTAGAGAGACATTTTTTGCACACTGGTGTGTCAAGACACAAACAGCATTAGTGTTGATAAACTGGGAAACTATACATACAACAGAATAACTGTAAGCTGTAATACATTCATGTCCAAGGCAAGATATAAAAGTCACAAGCTTCCCATTAGGGCAAAATACATATGCACAAAAAAATATAAAGCCATTATGGGTTTAAATTTAGTCACCCTGGGTTATTTTTGTGCACTGTATCTTCTGTTCTTGGACAGTCCCCATTCCAGCTTAACAGTAGGAAAACTAAATTTAGCCAAGTCCAGGAACTGGACAGACACCACTTGTTTGGCCCTTTTCAGTTAAAACTTTGGGTCCAATATAGTTCAAATTATAGACATCTTTCAAATTATAGATATCAGAGTGTCTTCCCCTCGGGAAACTTAACTTGCTTTACTGGGGTGGCTGAGAGGAATATGGCCAGTTCATTCTCCACTAATAGCTAGCCAAAAGGGAGAGGAGAGGGAATGAATCAAATTCACCTTTAGATCACAGAACAGGAAGTCAGCTAGCACCAGCAACCATTCTATTAATTTTATTGCTACTTCATTCATCTCAAACCAATGATACATGGCGACTGTTTGATGTCTGCAGCAGCCTCTCACCAAACAAAGGCATTTTACTTTGAATGGTTTGGCTTCCTTGGATATTTTCGGGTTAGGTAAACACACTCTAAAGCAGTGTTCCTTTTGACCTAGCCCCAAGACCAGAATGAATGTATGTCTATCCTTCAACTGGGACAAAGAGCTACTGCTCTCCCTCAACTAACCTTCACTTTCTTGGTCTCTGCTCATGCAGCAGCTTCTCTTTCAATTCCACACCCTGGCTTTTCAGAATCTTTTCAGGTTATTTTATGCCAGAACATCAGAGGCACTTCTGGGAATTCAGCAGCAAGTGGCCAGGGCATAACAAAGCCATTCCAGTCTAACTAGAGTTAACCATGAAATCTTTAATGCATGGAAAAAGCTGAAAAGAAAACTAAGTATTTCAAAAATTCTATGAATTCTGTATATAGAAAGAAGAGCTTTCAAGCTTAGGAGTAACATGAAATACCAAAATAATAAATAGGTGCTCACACATGGTAGGCTGAGGTGGGAGGCTCGCCTGAGGTCAGGAGTTCAAGACCAGCATGGGCAACATAACGAAGCTCCATCCCAACAAAAAGTTAAAATAAAAACTTAGCTGGGTGTGGTGGCTGCACCTGTAGTCCTAGCTACTCTCCAAAGGCTGAGGCAGAGGAATGCTTGAGCCCAGGAGGAGTTCAAGGCTACAGTGAGCTAGAATCATGCCACTGCACTCTAGCCTGGGTGACAATGAGACCCTGTCTCTAAAAAAAAAAAAAAATTAAAATTAAAAAAATAAATTAATACCTTTTTCTCTCTCACACATACACATACACTTTTTATGTGGTAAGATACAGTTAACATGAAAACCAGATGCTTTAAAATACCTCAAAATTCGGATCAAATATTATATATATCCTAAATTTTGTTTTAAAAGTCACATATAATCCCCTAATTTCACTATTTTTGGTGCCACTGAATAATGTATGGTTTGTATTCCTTTTTATGACATTTTAAAATTCAGTTTGAAATACCTGCTTTAAATTTATTGAAATCAGAATTAATGAAACTTTTTTGAAATTTTGCTTTTAGAACTGGGGGGTGATGGTTCGGAGTCAGATGTGCTCACAGTTATGGGTGCTACTTCCACTGATCCTGGCTGAAGAGGTTCCAGCGACACTTGAATAATAACTTTTGTTTCAGGAGGTAATCCTTCCAGTTGTTTAGGCTTCTTAAACATTTGATGACACTGGGTCTTGTGCTCCATTTTCTCCTTGAAAGTTAAAAACTGTAGTCGGCACTTAGAACACTGATGTACATTCTTTCCACAATGGCCCCTATAATGACACATGTATGGTGTTGCAGTTTTGAAAATTTTGAGACAAAAGGGACAAAGCAAATTCTTTGTGTTTTCATGGCATGTTCTAAAATGTGTTTCCACATCAGCAAAGAACGATGATCTGTAATGGCAAACATGGCACACATAGGGCATTTCCCCAGGCTTATGATGGTCCTTCATGTGTTGTAAAAGGACCTGATCTGTTTCAAATGATAATTCACAAATCTTACAGACCGTAGAGGGCTCCTGGGCAGTGTGGACATTTTCGATATGACACTGCAGCTGAAATGGAGTGGGAAACTGACGGTGGCAGTGCTGGCAGGTTATGTGGTTTTCCCAGCTGTCGTTCCTCTGCTTCTCAAATTCCAAATGATGCTTCATGTGATTCATGAACTTAACATTTTTTAGAACTTTCAAGCAGCTGAGGCATTTAAAGGTGGTGTGAGTCTTCTGTTCTGGCTGCCCATCTCCTTTATGCTGTCCATAGTAGAAGTCACTAAGTAATACAATCGGATTTTCTTTCTTGGGATCAAGGCTCTTGTTTTGACTTGCTAGACTCAAAATGTCTGTTTTTGCCAATTCATTTTCCCTATCAAGATTTATATTTATAGGCTTGAAATGCATATTGTCCTTTGGAAAAGCTTCTAGAAAAGGTGCTCCATTTGGAACATGGCTTAATGAGGTATGCACATTGTTTGAGGGTGTACTTTGCTGAGTACTCACTGTATTCACTGTATGAAAGGTATCTGAAGGGGATGAAGCTGAAGAATATCCTTCCATAATTCCATCCCTGAGTTTAGACCTTTTGGGATTTATGCTGTTTACTTCAGAAGTGGAAAGTCGCTTTGATACACAAGGACTTTCACTTATACCTCCTACTGAAAGTGCTGCACTTACTGGATGATGCAATGAACCTGTGAATTTAATCAAAGGAGAAGGTAGTTCTGAAGAGCTATTAGGCACAACTTGTGGTGAACTATTTTTATAATCAGGTTTAGACAAAGGCTCAATAATAATAGGACTATCTGCTGATCTCGATTCAAGTTGGGAAGCTGGCAAGACAGTCACTGCTTCTGATGTAAGGTTCTCATGACTTGTAGGCTGCAATTTGTGAGCAGTGTCTTTTCTAAGATGACCATACTTTCTTCTCCTTGACCATGAACCCGGGGTGACTCTGTTCAAAATGTTTGAAACGACTGGTTTTGAATTTGAAGTCACTCCAACAAAGATTAGCTCAGCATCTTCATTTACATGTTCCACACCAACAAAGATGAGCTCAGCATCTTCATCATCTACTTGTTTGGTTTCTTTTATGTTCTTTTGTGGTTCAGGTTCTTTTTCTTCATCACATGATTGCTCCATTTTCTAATTTTTTTATTCTGGAACAGTGCAGCCACAAGTCCCAATGCTTCCTTGATATAACTGCCACCTAAGTACAAACACACTATATATCAGTAAATACAGAAAAATGCATTATCTTATTTAATTATCTTCCAAAACGCTAAGGTTTTTTATAAACATCACTATTTTACAGACAAGGCCACCGAGACTGAAAGAGAATAAATAACAGCTTAAAGCCTATGATAAAAGATCAGGTTCCTATGAATCAGAATCATGATTTTCCTGTACTGATTATGCTCTCTTCCATTTAAAAAGAAAGAAAAACCTTCCAGCAACGAATCATTAGGCAAAATTATATGGAAAAGGGCACATACTTTTACAAGGGCACTACTGTGCAGTGTTTAGAAACATGGGCTTTGGACTTGGAAAATAAGCTGCAATCCTTAGTCTGCCACACACAGCTGCATCCTCTTTAGCAAGTTTTTACTTTTAAATGTATTTTGCTATCCTAAAGGCGAAAAATCTTATTCCTTAGACTTACAGTAACAGTTGTTTTTTAAAAGCACCACCTACTCAATTACAGTAACAGTTGTTTTTTAAAAGTACCACCTATTCCATGGCAGCTTCTAGTGGAATTGGAAGATTATATTAAATGTACACATCTCTATTGATTGATATATAATAACCTCATAAATATTAATATAGAAAGGACATATTAAATTTATAGGGTTAGAGTACCTACATAGAGCCAACAAACAGTACAGCACACTGTCAAGTGCCAGGCAGATAATCTCATCCAAACTCATGGCCTTCATTATAATCCATTCACTAATGCCACCTGTATTTTTCCCCTCCAGTCCTGACTTACCTACTGAACTTAAATAAAAGTCCCTCCTCCCTCAATCCATCTCAGTTTCTTCTCCATATGGCAAGCAGATTGACTCTGATAAACCAAGTCAGACTGTATCACTGTTCAGCTCAAAACCCACTAATGGCTTTCTGATTAACTAAGAGTAAAAGACCAAGTCTTTCCAATGCCTAGAAGACCACACCACAAACCCCATATACTGCTCCTGTGGTTATCTCATAGTACTCTCCCCTATCCACTTCACTCTGGCCACACTAACCTCCTTGCTATATTTTTATTTAAATTTTTATTTTTATTTTTTAATTTAATTTAATTTTCTTGAGACAGAGTCCTGCTCTGTCACCTAGGTGCTATCTCAGCCCACTACAACCTCTATTAGCCAGGTTCAAGCGATTCTCATGCCTAAGCCACCTGAGTAGCTGGGACTACCGGCGCATACCACCATACCAGGTTAATTTTTGTATTTTAAGTACAGATGGGCTAGTCTCGAACTTCTGACCTCAAATGATCCATCTGCCTCAGCCTCCCAAAGTGCTGGGATACAGGTGTGAGCTACCGCACCTGGCCTTCCCTGCTATATCTTGAACATACTAAGCTCTTTACCTTGCGCAGAGCCCTTATTCCCTCCAATATGAATGATCTTCATTTGGATATCTGCATGGCTTGCTCCTCACTACCTTTAGGGCTCTATTCCAAGTATCCCTCTCAGTGAGGTTCTCAAATATTCCAACCAACCTCTAACCCATATTCCTAATCTCTTTTCCCTTTTCTTTCATCCTCAAGCCCTATCACTGTTTAACATATTATTATTATTGGTTTTCTTTTTTTTTTGAGACAGAGTCTCACTCCGTCACCAGACGCCAGGCTGGAGTGCAGTGGTTCAACATCGGCTCACTGCAACCTCCGCCTCCCGGGTTCAAGCACTTCTCCTGCCTCAGCCTCCCGAGTAGCTGGGACTACAGGCGCTTGCCGCCATGCCCAGCTAATTTTTTTTGTATTTTTTGTAGAGATGGGGTTTCACCATGTTGGCCAGGATGGTCTCAATCTCTTGACCTCGTGATCCGCCCGCCTCGGCCTCCCAAAGTGCTGGTATTACAGGCGTGAGCCACTGTGTTTAACATATTATAATCTTATTTATTTTGATTTTCTACTGTCCGTCCAGTGAAACAAAAAACTCAAAAGGGCAGGTATCGTATCTTTTGTTGACTGTTCTATACCTCGCACAAAGAAGTACCTGGGACAGGACAGACGCTCAACAAATACAAAATTTGTTAAATGAACCAATAAATAGTAACTCTCCTTCATAAGATCCTTTATTTTTAAAGAAGATTATGCTCCATTAATTCCACATTTTGTATGAATTTACTCTGAGAACTTTATCCATCAGAAATTCTGCAGGCCAATAAAGGACTTAAAGCTGCTGGCTTATTACAAATATTTGACCACAAGCAATAGTTAAAAAAAGTTATATGGAGTTCAATTACATAAGCACATACACATAACCACCTTTACTACAAATGCTGCATTCTACTATTTTCTATTTCTTTTTCTTTTTGAGACACAGTCTAGCTCTGTTGCTCAGGCTGGAGTGCAGTGATGCAATCTTGGCTCACTGCAGCCTTTGCCTCACAGGTTCAAGCGATTCTCCTGCCTCAGCCTCCCAAGTAGCTGGGATTACAGGTGACCGCCACCACGCTCAGCTAATTTTTGTATTTTTAGTAGAGATGGGGTTTCACTATGTTGGCCAAGCTGGTCTCGAACTCCTGACTTTATGGATCCATCCACCTCGGCCTCCCAAAGTGCTGAGATGACAAGCATCAGCCACAGTGCCTGGCCTCATTTTTCTTAAATTAACCAATGACCCATGAAATCAGTTGAGCTTCATCACTAAGTCACTACTAGTTGTTTGAAAACTGGACTAATGCTAGCAAAATGTAGGTACTATAAACCAAGGTTCATAAAGCACCAATTTCTAAAAACATATCAAGATTCACTGTATCCCAATATGGACTTTCAAACCATCATAATCAAAATTGTAAAAATTAAACTGCCATCTAATATATGCCATGCACATTGTTTTCATTTTTTTTTTCTTTTTGAGATGGAGTTTCACTCTTGTTGCCTAGGCTGGAGTGCAATGGCACTATCACAGCTCACCGCAACCTCTGCCTCCTAGGTTCAAGCGATTCTCCTGCTCCAGCCTCCTGAGTACCTGGGGTTACAGGCATGTGTCACCATGCCTGGCTGATTTTGTATTTTTAGTAGAGACGGGGTTTCTCTGTTGGTCAGGCTGGTCTCGAACACCCAACCTCAGGTGATCCACCCACCTCGGCCTTCCAAAGTGCTGGGATTACAGGCATGAGCCACCTCAACCAGCCTGTTTTAATTTTAATTAGGATATCAGCATCTAATTTTGTAACATATACACAATATTTATTCCTATAAATATGTGTATCACCTTGGAAGTGAATTTAAAAAGGAATACACCATGCCCGGCCCCTTCCTCATTTATTCTAAAACTATTATTTTGTTTGCCCATTTCTGGTCAGAGATTGTGACAGTGGTAAATGCATGAAGGATACAGGGTGCTGTATCATGAATAGTGATTTACAACTTAATTAGTAGATACACAATGCCAGAAAAAATATAAGGCAGATATGAATAAACTGCTCTTTGGAGTCAACTAAAATTGGTTTATTCTGGGTATACACAACTTCAATCACCTACCTCCAGAATGATGCCACCTAGCCCAGTGTTTCCTAAGCATTACTGACATTTGGGACCAGATAATTCTTTGCTGGGGGCTGTCAAGAGCACTGTAGGATGTTTAGCAGCAACTGTCATCCCTACCCACTAGATTCCAGCAGCAATCCCCCAGTGTGGCAGCCAAAAATGGCTCCAGGAATTACCAAATGTCCTGTGGGGTAACTCCTGACCAAATCCAATCTTCTTCTCAGGATCACTTCCACATTTCCAGTAACCACCTTATAGGTAATTCTAAGCGTATTTTTTAACATCCTCTCTAAAGAAAATATTCTGGCTGGGCGTGGTGGCTCACGCCTGTAATCCCAGCACTTTGGGAAGCCAAGGCAGGTGGATCACAAGGTCAGGAGTTCAAGACCAGCCTGGCCAACATAATGAAAGCCTGTCTCTACTAAAAATATAAAAAATTAGCCAGCTGTCGTGGCAGGTGCCTGTAATCCCAGTTACTCAGGAGGCTGAGGGAAGAGAATCATTTGAACCCAGGAGGCGGAGGTTGCCATGAGCTGAGATCACACCATTGCACTCCAGCCCATGCAACAGTGTGAGACTATGTCTCAAAAAAAGTAAAAAAAAAAAAAAAAAAAAAAAATACTCTAAATCAAAATTATTCATATTTTCCAATATTCTAAAAAATGAGATGATACTCTGACATGGCCATTAGATTTATCTGAATATTAATTTATTATTATTATTGTTATTTTTCTTTTCAAGATGGAGTCTTGCTGTCACCCAGGCTGAAGTGCAGTGGCATGATCTTGGCTCACTGCAACCTCAGCCTCCTGGGTTAAAGCGATTATCCTGCTTCAGCATCCTGAGTAGTTGATATTACAGGTGTGCCATCACGCCCAGCTAATTTCTGTATTTTTAGGAGAGACTAGGTTTCACCATGTTAGCCAGGCTGGGCTCAAACTCCTTACCTCATGATCCACCCGCCTCGGCCTCCCAAAGTGCTGGAATTACAGGTGTGAGCCACTTGTGCCCAGATAATCTGAAGATTAATTTTTAAAGCCCCAAAACATTTCTGACTTACTAAAGTTACATGGAGGGTTTGCAGACAGAGTGAGCACTAAAATGCCTAATTCCTGAATTCTGGTTTTGTCCTCTTGCTGCTAAAAGTTACTTAGTGCACACCTATTTCTGATGATATTGCTCTTAACTGCTTAGTCTCTGGGAATTAAAAGTCTCATTAGATTCATTTTTCACTCTCTATTTTTTAAACCTATTCAAACCTTCTCTACCTCCCAGAAAATGTCAAAGTACCTTCTAAGCCATTCTAAATAACTTTTAGAGCATTGCTCATTTTACCTTTCACGTCCATTCCTACTAACAGCCTCAGCCCAGGTCCCAACTTCTAGGTTTAGGTCCACTGGTTACTTCATTTTTGTACACTTGTATTAGACCCTAAATTGCTGTCTCTTTTATCTGTCCTTCAAATTTTATAACAGACCATCACTAGACAGATCTTAAAACACCACTGTTAATTATATCATTCAACTATTTCTAAGTGTTAAAGGAGTCCTCTAATTCTAGAGAATATTTTAGGTATACATAATTTGGGTTATGCTATAGGCTGAACTGTGTCTCCCTGCCCACCGCCCCAAATTTGTATACTGAAGCTATAACCTCCAATGTAATGGTCCTTTGGGTGATAATCATGTTAAGATGTATTTATGAGAATAGGGCCCTCATGATGTGATTGGAACCCTTATAAGAGGAGATACCATAGACTTTGCTTCCTCTCTTTGTCATGTGAGAACACAGCAAGAAGGCAGTCATCTACTAGTCAGGAAGAGAGCCTCCACTAGGGAACCAAATTGGTCAGCATCTTGATCTTGAACTTCCCAGCCTCCAAAATCTTGAACTTCCCAGCCTCCTATTGTTAATAAACAAAGAAGAAAAAATTAAACTGGATTCAAATAACATTGCTGGACTTCCCAACTACCTGATCTTGGTTAGATTTTTGGCTGCTATCCATACTGATTAACCCTCCATACAACCATCACTCAAAATGAAAAAGAGGAATAGAGCAAGAATCAGGAACAAAGCTAGTAAGTTAATGAACAAGTTCATTAAGAACAAGAGTAGCACCAGACCATGAGAGAGTTTTCTTCTTCTCTAGATATCCAGAGGCCCTTTTCTACAAATGTCTACCAACGGATGAATGAACTCTTATTTTCCAGTTTACCAAAATCTTGAGACACTGGGGTAGGAAGGTTAGACATGCAAAGACATATCAGATCTAAAGGGTCTGTCCTCAAAAATCGACTCTCACCCCCATGATGGGAGAAGCCAATAGGAGGGCTTCAACTCCAAAGAAAGCTGAGAGATCAGTGGATGATAATCCGCCTTCCAGGTGATTTCTGTGTATTCAAACAATGGCCCTTCTAGTAGATCATTGTTATAATAACACACAAGTTTTTTTCAAGGCATCAGTCCCTGTTGAGTAACTTCTGTGATTAGATTTTAGGCCACCAGGACTCCTTTGGTACCTATCTCTACCATCTTCCCTTGCCTATCACTTTCTTCACCCCACTGCTGCTTTCTCAAAATCCTGCCCTACCTCCCTCACTCTCCTATCTACAGTACTCATCCCCTACCCCACCAATAACTCTACACATTTGCTGCCTTAGAATTGAATGCCCATTAAACACAGATCCTTGGGGTAAATGTGAGTTTTATAGGACCCCTTAAAACTGAAGCAAACATTTGTATTCCATCCTAGGGCAACTAAAGAAAACAAAAATAACTTTTTAATAAATTTTTTTAATAAATGCTTTTTCAAAAATAAGCTGAGGATGGGAGAGTGGTGTAAAGTAGGGTTGAAACTAGCCTGAGAAGCCAGGCGCGGTGGCTCACGCCTGTAATCTCAGCACTTCAGGAGGCTGAGGCAGGCAGATAACCTAAGGTGAGAAGTTCAGGACCAGCCCGGCCAACATGGTGAAACCCTATCTTTACTAAAAATACAAAAATTAGCCAGGTGTGGTGATGGGCAGCTGTAATCTCAGCTACCTGGGAGGCTGAGGCAAGAGAATCGCTTGAACCCAGGAGGTAGAGGTTGCTGTGAGCCAAGATCATGCGACTGCACTCCAGCCTGGGCGACAGAGCAAGACTTGGTCTCAAAAAAAAAAAAAAGAAAAAGAAAAAAAAAAAGAAATCTACTAGAAGGGCTATTGTTTGAATGCACAGAAATAATCTGGAAGGTGGGTTATCATCCACTGATCTCTCTGCTTTCTTTGGAATTGAAGGCTTCCTATTAACTTCTCCCATCACGCCGGTGAGAACTGATATTTGAGGACAAACCTGTTAGATCTAATATGTCTTTGCATGTCTAATCTCCCTACCCTAGTTAGAGTTCTGCATGGGATCTACTTTTTTTTTTTTTTTTTTTTGAGACAAGAGTCTCACTCTGTTGCCCAGGTTGGAGTGCAGTGGCGCAATCTCCGCTCACTACAACCTCCACCTCCTGGGTTCAAGCAGTTCTCCTGTATCAGCCTCTGGAGTAGCTGGGACTACAGGCACACGCCACCACACCCATCTAATTTTTGTATTTTTAGTAGAGATGGGATTTTACCATATTGGTCAGGCTGGTCTCAAACTCCCAACCTCAGGTAACCCACCCACCTTGGCCTCCCAAAGTGCTGGGATTATAGGCGTGACCTAGTGTGCCCAGCCTGGGATCTACTCTTTTTTTTTTTTTTTTGAGACAGAGTTTTGCTCTTGTTACCCAGGCTGGAGTGCAATGGCGTGATCTCGGCTCACCGCAACCTCCGCCTCCTGGGTTCAGGCAATTCTCCTGCCTCAGTCTCCTGGAGGAGGTGGAAGCGGCAGTGAGTTGAGTTCACGCCACTGCACTCCAGCCTGGGCAAGAAGAGTGAAACTCCATCTCACATACAAAACAAACAAACAAACAAAAATCCTCTCAGTTTTAGTGAAGAAACTTGACTCTGAACTATCAGACCACTTTTAGTTTGAACTGCCATGCTGTCAAATCTCTTTTGTAGACTCTTCTGACCAAGATTCTACTCACAGGAGGAAAGGAAGGGAAAAGGGAAAAATGACTGATTTTCTCTGTTGCTTAAGAGTAGATCCACGGCCGGGAGCGGTGGCTCAAGCCTGTGGTAGGTGGAAGCCTCCTGAATAGCTGGGATTACAGGCGCATGCCACCACACCCAGCTAATTTTTGTATTTTTAGTAGCTTCAAGGTTTCACCATGTTGGGCAGGCCTGTCTCGAACTCTTGACCTCAGATGATCCGCCAGCCTCGGCCTACCAGAGTGCTGGGATTACCGGTGTGAGCCACCATACCCAGCCTAAAGCTGAGCTTTTTTTTTTGAGACGGAGTTTCGCTTTTGTTACCCAGGCTGGAGTGCAGTGGTTCAACATCAGCTCACTGCAACCTCCACCTCCTGGGTTCAAGCAATTCTCCTGCCTCAGCCTCCCGAGTAGCTGGGACTACAGGCACGCGCCACCATGCCCAGCTAATTTTTGTATTTTTAGTAGAGATGGGGTTTCACCTTGTTGACCAGGATGGTCTTGATCTCTTGACCTCGTGATACACCCGCCTCGGCCTCCCAAAGTGCTGGGATTACAGGCGTGAGCCACCACGCCCAGCCAAGCTGAGCTTTTAAAGTACTTGGAGAATGATTTGAAGAGGGGTTATGGAGGACCACAAAAAAGACAACTAAAAAAACGCCTAACAAAGTCAATTTGTTAAATGCTCAGCAACAGGGTGAAGTTAAGGGGAATGGCAGAATAAAGACCTACAAATAGCTGCTCCTTCAATAAAAGCAAAGAGAACATTAGTAAAAACTATAAAAATCACATTTTTCGAATCCTGGAAATTAACAAAAGCTTGTGAAAAATCAAAAAATTTTAGTGCAAAATGGTTTGGCAGTTCCTCAAAATGTTAAACATAGACATGATCATACAAATCTACTTCTAAATATATACTAAAAGAAATAAAGGTACTCAAGTACATATATACATGTTTATAGCAGCAATTCATAATAACCAAAAGGTGGAAACAACCTAAATGTACATCAATGGATGAATGCATAAACAAATCATGGTATATATATATATATATATACCCACACACACACAATAGACTGTTTATTCAGCCATAAACAATATACATGCTACAACATGGTAAACCTAAAAACAGACCATATAAAAGAAGTCAGGCACAAAAGCTCACATATTGTACGATTTCATTTACAGGAAATATGAGAAATAGATAAATCCATTGATATTAAACAAAGATTTGTGGCTGCCAGAAGATAGGGAAGGAGAAATGATGAGAAACTGTTTTATGGGTAAAGGGGTTTTATTTGGAATGATGGAAATATATCAGAACTATGATAGAGGCAGCACATGTACAATATTACGAATACACTAAATGTCACTAAATTGTTTAAAGTGACTGATTTTATGCTATGTGACTTTCACCTCAATGAATTATTTTTTAAAAATAAAGAGGGTATACTACAGAAATAAAGAGAATTATAAAGGAATACTATGAAAAATTATCTGCCAACAAATTAGATAACCTAGATGAAACAAATTCCTAGAAAGACAAGAACTAATGAACTGAGTCAAGAACAGAAAATATGAATGGATCCAAAACAAGAGATAAGAGTTAGTAATCAAAAAACTTCCCAAAATAGAAGCCCAAAATCAGATAGCTATGCTAGTAAATTCTTAATATTAGAATTATTGGAATTAATTAATTTTTGGAATTTTTGGAATTCTCAAGTTTTCTGTCTGGAGGACAGAAAACTTTTGCACATCATTCTACGAGATTAGTTATTACTGATACCAAAATCAAACCAAGAAATCATACAAAAAAGAAAACTACAGGCCAATATCCCTTATAGAGGGAAAAATCTCAACAAATATTAGCAAACAAAATCTAACAACATATCTAATGATTACATACCATGACCAAGTGGGATTTATTTTAAAAATACAAGGTTGGTTCATTCTATGAAAATCAACTAACATTGTATCATTTTAATAAAGGACAAAACCCACACCTGTCTAAAGAAAAATCACTTGACAAAAGCTAACATCCTTTTATGATTTGAAACAAAAAACAAAATGACTAGGAACAGAAGGGAACTTTCTCCACCAGACAAAGACATCTGTATGAGACTCACAGCTATTAAAGTATCATTACTTAATGGTGAGACTGAAAGTTCCCCTGTCCCTAAGATCAGGAACAAGACAGATGTCCACTTTCACCACTTCAACACTGTACTGGAGGTTCTACAGCCAAGGTAATTAGGCAAGAAAATGAAGCAAAAAGCATTCAGATTGGAAAGGAAGAAGTAAAACTATAATGGAGATGACAAATACAAGTAACTCAATTTTTTAAAAGGCAAAGAACTTGAATAGACATTTCTCCAAAGATGATATACAAAAGACCAAGTAAATATGTTCAGCGTCATTAACCATAAAAGAAATGCATATCAAACCCACCATGAGATACCACTTCACACCTATTAGGATGGCAACTATTAAAACAAAATTGTTGGAAAGAAATTAGAATCCTCACGCACGGTTACTGGATTGTAAAATGGTCTGACTACTATGGAAAATGGTACAGAAGTTACTCATAAAATTAAAAGCAGAACTACCATATGTTCTATCAGTCTTACTTCTGGGTATACGTCTAAAAGAATCTGAAAGCAGAGTCTTGAAGAGATATTGGCACACCCATGTTCACAGAAGGACTATTAAAATAGCCAAGAGGTATAAGCAACCCAAATGTCTACCCAAAAATGAATGAATAAATAAAATATGATATATACATACAATGGAATATTACTCAACCTTAAAGAGGAATAAAATCAGGGGCGAGTGGCTTTGCTGGGTGAAGGTGTGTCAGAGTTCAGTGGCTGGATGTGATTGGTGATTCGCAGCATCGTTGTATAAACTCACAGGTCAAAATGCAGATCTTCGTGAAGACCCTGACCGGCAAGACCATCACCCTGGAGGTGGAGCCTAGTGACACCATCAAAAATGCGAAGGCCAAGATCCAGGATAAGGAAGGCAGCCCCCCGACCAGCAGAGGCTCATCTTTGCAGGCAAGCAGCTGGAAGATGGCCGCACTCTGACTACAATATCCAGAAAGAGTCAACCTTGCACCTGGTCCTGTGTCTGAGAGGTGGTATGCAGATCTTCGTGAAGACCCTTACCGGCAAGACCATCACCCTGGAGGTGGAGACCAGTGACACCATCGAAAACGTGAAGGCCAAGATCCAGGATAAGGAAGACATCCCCCACCCCGACTAGCGGAGGCTCATCTTTGCAGGCAAGCAGCTGGAAGATGGCCAGACTCTTTCTGATTACAGCATCCAGAAAGAGTCGGCCTTGCACCTGGTCCTGTGTCTGAGGGGTGGCTGTTAATTCTTCAGTCTTGCATTCGCAGTGCCCAGTGATGGCAATACTCTGCACTACAGCCATTTGCCCCAACTTAAGTTTAGACATTACAAGTTTCAGTTATAGCTGAACCTGTTCAAAATGTTAATAAAGGTTTTGCTGCATGGTAAAAAAAAAAAAAAAAAAAAAAAAAAGGAAGAAAATCCTGTCACATGCTACATGTTTGAACCTTGAGGATATTATGCTAAATAAAACAGAGCAGTGACAAAAAGACAAATATTCTTATATTTATATGATTCTGCCTGCATGAGGTAACTAAAATATTCAATAGAAACAGAAGGTAGGGGCCAGGAGCAGTGGCTCATGCATGTAATCCCAGGAATTTGGGAGGCCAAGGTGGGCAGATCACCTGAGGTCAGGAGTTCGAGATCAGTTTGGCCAACATGGCAAAACTCTGTCTCTACTAAAAATACAAAAATTAGCCGGGTATGGTGGTGGGCACCTGTAAACCCAGCTACTCGGGAGGTTGAGACAGGAGAATCACTTGAACCCAGGAGGCGGAGGTTGCAGTGAGCCGAGATCACACCATTGCACTCCAGCTGAGCAACAAAAGAGAAACCCCGTCTCAAAAAAAAAAAAAAAAAAAAAAATAGCCAGGCATGGTGGCACATGCCTATAGTCCCAGCTACTCAGGAAGCTGAGGCAGGAGAATCAATCTTTTGAACCCAGGAGGCAGAAGTTGCAATGAGCAGAGATCACACCACTGCCCTCCAGCCTGGACAACAGACCAAGACTCCATCTCAAAAAACCAAACCAAAACAAAACAAAACAGAAGGTAGAGTAACGGTTAACAAGGGCTAGGGGCAGAGGAAAGGGGTGAGTCAATTGTTTAATTGGCATTGTTTCAGTTTTGCAAGATGACTACTAGAGATCTGCTTCACATCAATGCAAATACACTGGAAACTACCGGATTATTCATTTTAAAATGGTTAATGTGGTAAATTGAATGCATTTTTACCACAATAAAACAATTCATTTTAAAAACAGGCCCCAGCTGGACACGGTGGCTCATGCCTATAATCCCAGTACTTTGGGAGCCAAGGTGGGTGAATCAGTTATGGTCAGGAGTTGGAAACCGGCCTGGCCAACATGGCAAAACCCTGTCTCTACTAAAAATACAAAATTAGCTGGGCACGGTTGTGCACACCTGTAATCAAAGCTACTTGGGAGGCTGAGGCAGAACTGCTTGAACCCAGGAGGCAGAGGTTACAGTGAGCCAGGATCACGCCACTGCATTCCAGCCTGGGCAACAGATTGAGACTCCATTTCAATTGAAAAAAAAAAAAACAAAAAACAGAGGCCAGACATGTTGGCTCACGCCTGTAATCCCAACATTTTGGGAGGCTGAGAGGAAGGACTGCTTGAGCTCAAGAGTTCTAAGATCAGTCCAAGCAATATAGTAAGACCCCTTCTCTAAAAAAAAATTTTAAAATACAGGCACAGTGGCTCATATTTGTAATCCCAATATTTTGGGAGGCTGAAGCAGGAAGACTTAGTGAGCTCAGGAATTTAAGACCAGCCTGTACAATATAGTGAGCCCCTACCTCTACAAAAAATTTTTAAAAATCCGGGCATGGTAACCTATGCCTGTGGTCCCAACTACCCAGGAGGCTGAGGTGGAAGGATCTCTTGAGCCCAGAAGGTGGAGGCTGAAGTGAGCTGTGATCACGCCACTGCACTCCAGCCTTGGTGCCAGAGCAAGACTGTCTCAAAAAAAAAATATATATATATGTGTATATATATTATTATTTTTTTATTTAGCTGGCATGATGGCACATGCCTGTAGTCCCAGCTACTAGGGGTGGAATGAGGTAGGGTGGCAGCTGAGATGGGAGGATCACTGGAGCCTGGGAGGTCAATGCTGCAGTGGGTCTTAATTGTGTTACTGGACTGCAGCCTGAGCAACAGAGTGAGACTCTATCTAAAAAACAAACAATAAAAAAATGAACTAAGGATTTGAACACTTTTCCAAAAAAGATACACAAATGGCCAAGAAGCACCTGAAATGCAACGTAATTACTCATTAAGGAAATGCAAATCAAAATCACAGTAAGCTATTACTTCACACCCACTAGGTTAGTTATAACCAAAAACAATCTCAAGTGTTGCAAGAGATGTGCGGATATTTGAACCCTCATATACTGCTGGTGGCAATATAAATGGGTACTTTGGAAAAGTTTGGCAATTGCTCAAAATTTAAATTTAGAGTTACCATATGACCCAACAGTATCAATCCTGGGTATACATCCAAGGTAACTGAAAATATTACATATATATATATAAGCTAGCTGGCATAAACCATAATGCTGCTACAAAGTGCAAACAACCAAATGTAAATTAATTGATGAATGAATAAACAAACTGTGATATATCAGTGCAATGAAATACTATTCAGCCAAAAAAAAAAATGAAGTTCAAATAGGCCTACAATACAATGTACCTTGAAAATACACTAAGTGAATAACGCCAGACACAAAAGGCCACATATTTTATGATTTTACTTATGTCCAGAATAAGGCAAATCCATAACGACAGAAATAAAGTAGCAGCTGCCATGGGCCGGTTGAAAAGAGGAATGAGGAATATAGTAGGTTTGAAAAACGACCCCCAAAATATCAGGTCCTAATCCCTCAAATTTATAAATGTTATCTTACTCGAAAAAGGATCTTTGCAGATGGGAAAATTATCCTGGACTACACAGGTAAGCCCTAAATGCCATCACAAGTGTCCTTGTAAGAGAACAGAGGGAGATTTCACACATACTCTAGGAAAAAGTGACTAGAAGACAGAAGCAAAGATTAGAGTGACATGGCAACAAGCCAAGGAATGTCACATCCACAAACTAGAAGGCAAAGAATGGATTCTCCACTAGAGTTTCCCAGGGGAGTATACCCCTGCCAGCATCTTGATTTAGGTCTCGTGAAACTTATTTTGGACTTCTGACCTCCAGGACTAAGGGAGAATAAATTTTTGTTGTTTTATGCCACCAAGTTTGTGATAATTTGTTATAGAAGCCATGGGAAAGTAATATAGAAAGTGACTGCTAATGGATACAAGATTTCTTTAGGGTTGATGAAATGTCTTGGAATTAGATATTGCTGATGGTTATACAATTTTACTAATATGTAATACTAAAAACCATTCAGTTTCACACTCTAAAGGGTGTATTTTATGGCATATGAATTACATCTCAAAGAAAAAAAATGCCTAGCAACAGGCTGGTATAACCCTTCATCTCCCAGCAACTGCTGCTAAATTTTCTTTTTTTTTAGATGGAGTTTCACTTTTGTTGCCCAGGCTGGAGCGCAATAGTGATTCTTCTGCCTCAGCCTCCGGAGTAGCTGGGATTACAGGCGTGCACCACCCCCAGCTAATTTTGTATTTTTAGTAGAGACAGTTTCTTCACATTGGTCAGGCTGGTCTCAAACTCTTGACCTCAGGTGATCTGCCCACCTCGGCCTCCCAAAGTGCTAGGATTACAGGCGTGAGCCACTGAGACCAGCTGCTGCTAAATTTTCAAAGCACCATTAAGTAGCCTCAATTCCTAACAAGGGTTAGGTAATTAGGATAATGGAACAACGCAAGCTAATCTAGCCAACAAAAAGAATTAAGCTAGTAGCAGGTGATCAATTCATAAACTGTAGTGGGAGTCATACATTCCCAAGGATGGAATAGTTATATCTCCTTGCAGAGTGAACACTTCTCCGATACCAAGGACTTGGAGGACCAAATAAACTATACGTAGGATTACCAAATACGCTGGTATGACCAAGGCAGTTGCAGTTTAAACTGCTGTCTTTGTGTAATTATGGATAGTTGCCACTCTTCAGTCTTTAATAAGTCCTTTAGTTTAGATGATAAATTATATAGTCAACCCAGTTATCAGGGATCTAGAGGTTTCAAAAAGCTGTGAGAGCATATTCTATGCAGGCTAGATAGCGACTATCATGACTCCCTATGTAACTTCGATCTCTACGATTGGAACGCTCATTGGGACGCTCCCAGGGAAAAAATCCCAGTAAGACTTCCGCAGAGTATTCACATTTTGTTTCAAACTTATACAACACCAGTACTTAAGCTCAATTCTCAGAATTGTATCATTCAGTATTATCCAAGTGACTGATTAATTTATACACTGAAGGGAAAGAACAAGGAATGTAAATTTACAAGTATAAGAAGCTAACAAAGAATAAGATTAAAATAGCTTGTGCCCACATTAACTGTTAAAAGCCAAAAGGTAGAATGTTCACAATTCTCTTTTCACATATAAAATTGACCCTAATGTAATATTTTAATATTGCTGCATGAGAATTGAGTTGGTGGGGGAGTACGTTAAAAAGTTAGGGAGAAATTGTTCCTCTACAGAAAGACCATTATACAAGATGTGTAGCCAAACATACATGTTTGATGTTCAGATGTTCGCTATTTTGGCGGAACTATAGCTATAAAATGTATTGAATCAGTAGAATTAAAACATAATTCCAGTCCACAAAAAACTAAGAGAGAAATTATACAGGAATGATCAAGAATCTGCATAGCTCTGATAATCTCATGACTAGAGAGAAAAGGGATGGGGAAGAATCAAGGTGGCATTTGAGAGAAATTTAAGAAGACGATTCATTCAATAAAATTTGGTGGGCCAACAAAGTGTCAGGTGCTGGTCTGGGGATACAGCAGTGATCCAAAGACCTTCACTTCAGGGAGCTGACATTCCAGAAGGGGCAGTCAGAAAATAATGTTTTTAAACAAAAGTAAGATGGTTATATAAACACTAAGGAGAAAAATAAAGTAGGAAATGAAAGCAGGTTGACATTCATATAACATGAATATGGCTATCTGGAGAAGAGTACTCCAACAAAGGGAACAGCAAACACAAAGGCTCTGAGACTGGAGCACTTAACACATGTAAGGACTGATCAAGAAAGAGGCTAGCATGGTGGGCCCAATAAAAAGGGTGACAAGTTAGAAATGAGATAAAAAATAAACTGGTTGTGGCAAAGAAAAACCAAGATCATGTAAACCATTCTAAATTCTTCAGCTTTGGCTGGGCGCAGTGGCTCACACCTGTAATCCCAAGTGCTGGTCTGGGGATACAGGAGCGATGCAAAGTCCTTCACTTCAGGGAGCTGACATTCCAGAAGGGATAGTCAGAAAATATTTTGTTTTAACAAAAGTAAGATGGTTATATGAACACTAGGGAGAAAAATAAAGTAGAAAACTTTGGGAGGCCAAGGCAGGTAGATCACGTGAGGTCAGAAGTTCAAGACCAACCTGGCCAACATGGTAAAACCCCATCTCTACTAAAAATACAAAAATTAGGTCAGGCACAGCGGCTCATGCCTGTAATCCCAGCACTTTGGGAGGCTGAGGCGGGCAGATCACAAGGTCAGGAGATGAAAGCCATCCTGGACAACATGGTAAAACTCTGTCTCTACTAAAAATACAAAAATGAGGCTGGGCGCGGTGGCTCACAACTGTATTCCCAGCACTTTGGGAGGCCAAGGAGGGTGGATCACGAGGTCAACAGATCAAGACCATCCTGGTCAACATGGTGAAACCCCGTCTCTACTAAAAATACAAAAATTTAGCTGGGCACGGTGGCGCATGCCTGTAATCCCAGCTACTCGGGAGGCTGAGGCAAGAGAATTGCCTGATCCCAGGAGGCGGAGGTTGCAGTGAGCCGAGATTGCGCCATTGCACTCCAGCCTGGGTAACGAGTGAAACTCCGTCTCAAAAAAAAAAAAAAAAAAAATACAAAAATGAGCTAGGTGTGTCAGCATGCATTTGTAGTCCCAGCTACTCGGGAGACTGAAGCAGGAGAATTGCTTGAACCCAGGAGGCAGAGGCTGCAGTGAGCCAAGGTGCCACTGCACTCCAGCTTGGGAAACAGAGCAAGATTCCATCTCAAAAAACAATAATAATAATAATACAAAAATTAGCTGGGTGTGATGGTGGGCACCTGTAATCCCAGCTATCTGGGAGGCTGAGACAGGAGAATTGCTTGAACTCAGGAAGCAGAGATTTCAGTGAGCCGAGACCCCATGACTGCACTCCAGCCTGAGTGACAGAGTGAAACTCCATCTCGAAAAATAAATAAAAACAAATTCTTCAGCTGAGTGTGATGACAGATTACTGGAAGGTTCTGAGTGTGAAGTAATATGATCTGACTTTCATCGGGATTGCTCTGGCTACTGTGTGGAGAATAGACTATAGAGAGTTAACAGTGGAAGCAGAAGACAAGAAACTACCAAAATATTATAAATAAAAGATGATGGTAGTATCAAACAGGGTGGAAAAATGGAGATACTAAGAAGTCAGACTCTAGATCAAAATCTAGAAGTCCCACAAGGTTCATTGATGTATTGGGTTTGGAATGTGAAGGAGAGGAGGAGGACACATGAGAGGTAATGCTGAGCAGGTATATCTACGAGATCAGAGCTCAGGGAGAGTTCTGGGATAGGTACTTAAATTTTGAAGTCTTCAGTATGTATCATTATTTAAAACACAAGACTGGATGAGATCACTCAGGGAAAGAGGTCTGAGATCCAAACCCTGGGGCATTCCATCGATTAGAGGTCATGGAGATGAGAAGGAGCTAGTAAAGAAAGTTAAAAAGAAACAATTATTTGCAGCCATTCAAGTGAGAGGAGAATCAAGAAAGAGAAGCATCCCAGGAAGGAGAAAAGGAACAACTCTAATATATGCTGCCAATAGATCAAATAAAATCAAGAAAATCAACTAAAACTGGCCGATGGATTAAGCAAAGTGGAATTCATTGGTGACCTTTACAACAGTGGGTTTAAGGAAAAATGAGAATAGGAAATAGCAAATATGGACAACTCTGGAGAAATTTTCCTGTAAGGACAAGCAAAATCAGTATGTTTGCTATGTTAATGATCTGGAGAGACAGAAAAACTTAACCCTAGACAAAGAGAAGTCTTGCTAGAATAATATCCTTAAATAAGCAAGTGCACATGGAGAGGTTTCGGCCTTACCAAGAAGTCACATTATTTACCCAGAGTAACAAGACAATGCTTTGAGATCATATGGAAAAGGGTTAAATGGAAGATAAATGGCTGTGGTAGCCATGCTCCAAGATGGCCCTAAATGAATCCCACTTCCTAGAATTCACACAGTTGTAGCCTTCTCCCACACTGTAACAGGGATGGCCTGTGGGACCAGGGACCAAGCACATACAGCAGGAAACGATGGTATGCCACTTCTTAAATTAGGTCATAAAGACTCTGCCTTTCTTTATCTTGGGTACAGGTCTCTTGAATCATTTGCTCTGAAGTAAGCCAGCTGCTGTGACATGCGCAGCCCCATGGAGACACCCTCACTCAGTGAGGCTCTGAGGCCTCCTGCCAACAGCCCAGTGAGTGAGCTTAGAGGCGGATGATCCAATCCAAGTCAATTCTGCAGAGACTGACAATCCAGCCAAAAGTTCAACTACAACCTCATGAAAGACCCTGAGCCAGAACCAGCAGCTAAGCCACTCTTGGATTCCAGACCTTCAAAAACTACAAGGTCATAACATTTTTTTATTTTAAGCTACTAAGTTTTGAGACAATTTGTTACACAGCAATTGATAACTAATACAATGGGTCTCACTGAGCTGTAATCACAAATTGCTGGGCACAGAATTCACCTATAATTTCGCCTACTAGCATGCATGACTTCAGGTGACCTTCCCCACGTCCAGCTGCATGGAATTACCTCATGAAATACAACCCTTGAGAAAGAAGGTATGATAAAAGAAGTCGGCTTTATACAACTTAACATCCATGATACTCTTACTTTCTTTCTTTTTTTTGAGAGGGAATTTTGCTCTGTTGCCCAGGCTGGAGTGCAGTGACGCAATCTCGGCTCACTGCAACCTCTGCCTCCCAGGTTCTAGCGATTCTCCTGCCTTGGCCTCCTGAATAGTTGGGATTACAGGCATGCACCACCCCACCCGGCCAATTTTTTTGTATTTTTAGTAGAGACGGGGTTTCACCATGTTGGTCAGGCTGGTCTCCAACTTCTGACCTTGTGATCTGCCGGCCTCTGCCTCCAAAAGTGCTGGGATTAGAGGCTTGAGCCACTGCACCTGGCCAGTTACTTTCTTTTTCAAGAGATCTGGCAAAAGAATGCCACTACCTTCCTCTCCTTTCTCAAGAAAGCAATTTAAAGGGTTCCCGAATTACTTACATCAACAATTGGCCTGAACTAATCATACACATTCAGATTCCCTCAGTAAAATATTAAATACTAAACAGGGGGCCAGGCGCGGTGGCTCACGCCTGTAATCCCAGCACTTTAGGAGGCCAAGGTGGGCGGATCACAAGGTCAGGAATTCCAGACCAGTCTGGTCAAGATAGTGAAACCCCGTCTCTCCTAAAAATACAAAAAATTAGCCGGGTGTGGGGGTGTGCACCTGTAATCCCAGCTAGTCGGGAGGCTGAAGAAAGAGAATTGCGAGAACTTAGGAGGTGAAGGATGTAGTGAGCCAAGATCACGCCTTTGCACTCCAGCCCGGACGACAGTGTGAGACCTCAGCTCAAAAAAAAAAAAAAAAAAAGCCGGGTGCAGTGGCTCACGCCTGTAATCCCAGCATTTGGGAGGCCGAGGCAGGCGGATCACGAGGTCAAGAGATAAGAGACCATCCTGAGTAACATGGTGAAACCCCGTCTCTACTAAAAACACAAAAATTAGCTGGGCGTGGTGGCGCGCGTCTGTAGTCCCAGCTAGTAGGGAGGCTGAGAAGGAGACTGCTTGAAACCGGGAGGCTGAGGTTGCGGTGAGCCGAGATCGAGCCACTGCACTCCTGCCTGGCGCCTGGCGACAGAACAAGACTCTGTCTCAAAAAAAAAAAAGTACTAAACAGCCATGTTTTAGCACAGGAAAGGGCAAGAGAGCGAAACTGAAGGAAAAAAGATACAACTTTGGCACTTACTGAGGAGACCTCTCTCTTCTTACCTCAAGTTTACACGCAACTTTTAAGAACTTGAGCTATTCCAGGAAGGAGAAGGTCACATCCTTGAAGGTAACCAGAGAGAAGCATTAGTTACCTACATGTTAAAAGAGTATTTTAGATCCCACCGCCTGCCTGACATTACAATGTGGGTGTTTTGGCAGTCATCTCACACTTAGCCAGAACTTCCCCCACTTCTGTTCCTCCAATCTACCCTTAGTAAAGGAAACATCCCACGCGCCGAATGCCCATATCGAAAGCCTCCAAATCACCCTAGGTCCTGGCTCTCACAGGAGGGCCTCCATTAGGGTTCCGGGGGGTGCGTTCAGAGTCCCGGGAGCCACGCAACAAGCAAGACAAGACGCTGCCGTAGAGGAGAGAGGCGGATACATGTAAATGCCTTAGGGGGTCTGGGCCTACAGATCTCCAGAGAGAGGGAGGGCCTGGGGTTACAAAACAGGTTTCAGATTTTTAAATATATTGAGCGCCAAAAGAGACCCCGCGGGGGCGATGGGGGAGGGGAGCGCACTGGGAGCCAGGAAAGGCCCCTTCTCCAGAAGCCTGGGCCCAACCCGGGGTGGGGGCGTCCGCGCGGGGGAGGGGAAGCTGATGTGCAAGCAGCGCCGGCCGAGGTTAGGGAAGTAGGTGCGCGTGAGGGGACTGAGAGACCCGCTTCTGCCCTCACTCTCAACAGAATGCGGCTGCACCGCAAAGGCCGCTTCGGCAGCGCACGTCCAGGCGCGGTGTCGCGACCCGCAGGGCTGCGAGTCGCCAGAAATCCCTCAAGTTTCCCCTCAGGGAACGCTGAAGCCGCGCCACGCCCCCGTCCTTACCGGTCTCAGTTGCTGTTCCTGAGCTGCCGGCCACGCACGAGTCCCGGAGGCGCTCCCAGGGAAAAGCCGGCGGCGACTACGCCTCCTCAGGCCCCCGGCGCCGCCAACGCGCACGCCTCCACAGGCGCGCGTCCAGTGGAGACCTGCGATTGGCTGCCAGGTGCGGGCGCGAGGTCGGCGCGGCCAGCTGGGCGCATGCGCGCGCTGTGATGCCCCTGGTGGCTACTGAAGGACGCGGGGTTAGGTTCAGAGGGAGGAGGGCAGCGGTAATGCCCCTGAGGCTCTGGAAGGATCTCTGGTAGTTAGGGCTCCAGAGCTGAGGTGGCCAGGGCTTGGCGCCGGAGATGGGCTTCCAATCCATCAGGGGATAGTTGGCCCACTAGTAGTCCAGCTGTTATAATCCTAAGGTGTGGTCCCTTGGCTGACTGTCCATGCTTAAGGGATCTTGACGAAACAACTGAGCCTTACGTCTGTCCTCTGCAAGTTACATCTGGGCCAGTCGAATCCAACCTGCCACCTGTTTTTGTACAGCTGGCAGCAAGCTTAAGAACAGATTTTACCGGGTTTTTTTTAATGGCTAAAAAAACAAAAGGAGAGTATTATTTTGTGGCATGTGAAAATTGTATGCAATTCAAAATTCAGTGTCCATAAATAAAGTTTTATTGGAACAACAAGCATACCCATTCCTTTAGGTATTGTTTTCCTTTTTTCCTGCTACAACAGCAAAGTTGATTAATTGCCAAAGACCATGTATGAAAAGCTTAAAATATTTACTATCTGGCCCTTTACAGAAAGTTTGCCCACTCTCAATTTGTTTGCAGCGTTTGATTTCTTTTCAAATTAACCAATTCTGCCAAACGTCTATTTTAGCAACCTTGTTTTTTAGGGGGCAGTGTTTATAGCTTTTGGTTTCATTAATCTATATCATTTTCTTCTTTATTTCATCTATTTCTTCCACTCTATTTCCTTTCTTCCTGTCTTCATAGGCTTGCTCTGCTACTCCTCTTTATAACTTTTAGAGATAAATGCCTACCTCATTTGCTTGTAAACTCTTTCATTTCTCTTGTATTTAATGCTATAGATTTACTTTTAAGTGCCAATTCAACTGCGTCCCACCAGTTCTGCTTGGTAATATGTTCATTATTCTTCAATTAGTTATGTCCTAATTTTCCTAGTGATTCTTTCTAACGCAAGGGTTATATAGCATATGTCATTTATTTTTGAAATCTGTGAGAGTTTTTAGTTATTTTCTAATTCTAGATCCTTGAGGAATTGCCAGTCTTCCACAAATAAGGCACATGAAAGATAAACCTTAATGTACATATATACACCATAAAACCACCATCCAGATGCAAATATGGGACATTTCCAGTGCCCCAGAACTTTTCCCGTATGCTTCCCGGTCGACAGCCCAGGTAGGAGGGGGCAAAACTTGAATAGACATTTAATTTTTAAAAAAATATTCAAGTAACCAATAACTATATCATCTCAAGACCCATTATTCATCAGGGAAATGCAAATTAAAGCCACAGTGAGAGACCATTACAACCTCAAGAGAAGGGCACTTACTAAAAGGACTGACAATACCAAGTGCTGGATCAGTAGCAATGGAATTCTCAATATTGTGGTGGGAATGTAAATTGTTTCAATCACTTTGGAAATGTTTTTGGCAGTATCTACACTAGAAAGCTAAATATATGCAGTTCCAGCACTTCTCATAGCTAAATATACCCATGAGAAGTGACTACATGCTTACCAAAAGACCTGCACAAGCTCATAGCAGCTTTATTCAAAACTGGCAAAGAATCAGCCTCAAAGTCCATCAACAGTGAAATAGATTAATGTAAATCTACCATCGTCAGTCAACAAAGTTCTACCCAGCAATGAAAAAGAATGTGCTACTGCTACACAGAGCAAAAGTTCATCTTGCTTATTTTAATTTTAATTTATTTTGAGACAGAGTCTTGCTGTCACCCAGGCTGGAGTGTGTGATCTCAGCTCACTGCAAACTCCCTCTCCCAGGTTCAAGCGATTCTCCTGCCTCAGCCTCCCGAGTACCTGGGACTACAGGTGTGCGCCACCATGCTTGGCTAATTTTTCTATTTTATGTAGAGATGTTGGCCAGCCTGGTCTCAAACTCCTGACCTCAATTGATCCACCTGCCTCAGCCTCCCAAAGTGCTGGGATTACAGGTGTAAGTCACCATGCCCAGCCATCTCACTTATTTTAAAAAGCCAAAGACAAGAATCTTTGTGTGATTCCATTTATTTAAAGTTCATAAACAAGTAAAACCTCTATGGTCAGAATAGGGGATACTTTGTTGGGAGGATTTAGCTGGGAAAGGGCACAAAGACTTCACAGCTACTTCTTGATAATAGGGAACTGATGTAGATGCTTGTTAGCATCTACAGCCACAATGCACACAAGGCCTAGCCTCACTTCTGCCTTTCAGAACTCCTGGCAGTGAGTAGAACATATTTTCAGCTAGAATCCTTGCTGCAGGGGAGTCTGGAATCTCTAGTGTTCATAGTCATCTTTTTAGTTTTTACAGGTGACAGCTGAGGGTTGTCACCTGTAACGTTGCTCACAATAATGGAAGCCACATCACTTGAGCCTGGCTGAACTGAAGTTCGAATAATAACTTTTGTTTCACGAGGCAACCCTTGCAGTTGCTCTGGCTTTTTAAATGTGTGATGGTTCTTGGTTTTGTGCTTTGTTTCCTCCTTCAACGTCAAAAACTGCAGCCGGCACTTGGAACATTGACGGACTCTCTTCCTGCTATGCCTCCAACAATGATTCATATATGGTATTGCAGTTTTGAAAATTTTGAGACAAAAGGGACAAAGCAAATTCTTTGTGTTTTCATGGCATGTTCTGAAATGTGTTTCCACATCAGCAAAGAACGATGATCTGTAATGGCAAACGTGGCACACATAGGGCATTTCGCCAGGCTTATGATGGTCCTTCATGTGTTGTAAGAGGACCTGATCTGTTTTGAATGACAATTCACAGATCTTACAGACAGCAGAGGGCCCCTGAGTGATGTGCACACTGTCAACGTGACACTGTAGCCGGAAGGGAGTGGGAAATTTCCGGTGGCAGTGCTGGCAGGTGGTGTGGTTTTCCCAGCTGTCATTCCTCTGCTTCTCAAACTCCAAATGATGCTTCACGTGATTCATGAACTTAACATTTTTTAGAGTTTTCAAGCAGCTGAGGCATTTAAAGGTGGTGTCAGTCTTCTGTTCCAGCTGCCCATCTCCTTTATGCTGTCCATAGTAAAAGTCATTAAGTAACACGATCAGATTTTCTTTCTTGGGATCAAAGGTCTTCTTTTGACTTGCTAGACTTGAAACATCTGTCATTACCAGGCCATCAAAGTCATTTGCTCTTTCAGGATTCCCAAGATTTAAATGTGCCCTTTCATTAGCATCAGCCCAAGGAAATGTTACTCCATTCTGAACATGGTTTGATGAGTTGCAG
The DNA here is from genome assembly GCF_049354715.1 of Callithrix jacchus. Taxonomy (NCBI): domain Eukaryota; kingdom Metazoa; phylum Chordata; class Mammalia; order Primates; family Cebidae; genus Callithrix; species Callithrix jacchus. The sequence goes on from NC_133502.1 coordinate 194,104,148, forward strand.
ACCCCCTGTGAGGGTGCATTTGTGCTTATAACAGGAGAGTTATCTGAAAGGACTACAGCTAAAGAATGTATCCCTGGGATTCCATCCCTGAGTTTAACCCTTTTGGGATTTCTGCTGTTTATATCTGAAGTGGAAAGTAGCTTTGAATCAGGAGAATTCTCATTTCTGCCTTCTCCAGAGACCACAGCTTCGACTAGACACTGAGTCCCTGATGGGAGTGAATCTGAGGAATTGGGAGAGACAACTTGTGGTGAGCTCATTTTATAACCAGGTTCAGATGAAGACTCCATAACGACAGGACTGTCTGTTGATCTTTCCTCAGATGGAGAAACTGGCATAATGGCTTTTGCCATAGAAGTCACATGATTGGCAGGCTGCGACACGTGAACAGGATCTTGACGGAAATGGCCTTTTTTTCTTCTTGAATTTGAGCCTGGGGTGACTCTGTTCAAAATATTTGAAATGACTGGTTTTGAATTTGAAAACACCCCAACAAAGAGAATTTCGGCGTGTTTATGTACATGCTCCACCCCAACGAAGATCAGCTCTGGGTCTTCATCACCCTTGTCCCTCTGTTTGGATTCTCTCAAATTCTTCTGTGGTGATTCTGCTTCCTTACACAAAAAGACGTCTCCCATTTTCAATTAACTTCTTGCTTGAAGCCACTGGTCCCTTCAACTTCCACAGCTGTCTTTTTATAAGCTGCAACCTAAGTGCAACCATGTGACAATAGTCAATATTGACTTCAAAAAGCAAAAGCATTACTTTATTGTATCCTCCCTTAAAACACTGAGATAACTAAGGCTGGGTGCGGTTGCTCACGCCTGTAATCCTACCACTTTGGGAGGCCGAGGTGGATGGATCACCTGAGGTTAGGAGTTCAAGACCAGCCTGGCCATCGTGGTGAAACCCCATCTTAAAAAAAAAACAAAAAACAAAAAACACTGAGATAACTATTAACATCACTATTTGACACATCAGAAATAAGGCTTGAAACATTTAAATGGCATGATAATTTCAAATTTACCTCTCTCTCCTTCCCTGGTCTTCTGCCGCTGTGAGGCAAAGGAAGCAAGATTTCAGAAGGTGCAGATGGAACATCTCAGCGTGCTTGCCTCTTTAAATTTTGCACCCTAGATACCTCACTCATCTCCTCCTCATCCCATGTGTACTCGCTCACATGTCTAAAGTTTCTAATCAACTTGAACAAAACTTCTCTGAAAACATTCTGTTCCTAGCCTGAGCAACATAGCAAGACCCCATCTCTACAAAAAAAAAAATTAAAAATAAAAAAATCATTAGCTTGGCATGGTGGTACACAGCTGTAGTCCCAGCAACTTGGGAGGCTGAGGCAAGAGGAACACTTGAGCCCAGGACTTCAAAGCTATGATCATGCCACTGTACTCGAGCCTGGGCAACCAAGTGAGACACCATCACATACCCAAAAAACCCACGACACACACACACACACACACACACACACACACACACACACACACCCTTTCCTGTTCCTGTAATGTTCCTTTTCTCAGTAAACCCAGTTGCTCAGTCTACAAACTTCAGAGTCATCCTTTACCAGACTTTCTCTCATATCCTACAGCCAATCAATTAGCAAACCCAGTCTGCTGAATCCTCTAAAGATACCCAGAATCTATCTACTCCCTTCTGTACCCACTGCCACCTCCTGCATGGAAGGTACCATGTTCTCTCCCTGGATCGTTGCGTAAGTTGCCTTGTCAGATCTCCCCGTGGTGGCCCCAATGCCCCTGTTAAAATATACAGGAGAGCATGTAAGTTTTCAATGACTTTCCATGTCATTCTTAGGAAATACCAGTAAACTTAAAATTTCCCCACAGAACCTTCGGTCATCATCGCCCTTGCTAATTCCTCTCTTGCTCTGCTGTAGCCATCCTGAGCTCCGTGAGTCTGGAACACACCAGGCCTTTTTCTTTTTCAGAACTTTTATTGTTCCCCGACCTTGCATGCCTCTTTCCCCAGATTAACCTCATCTGAGGTCCTTGTCTGCCAGAGGCCATGGTTCCTCTCAGCAAGGATTCCCCCACCACAATATCAAAAATCACAAGCTCCTTAACTCATATGTTCTAACCCTCAATGCTATTTTTCAACTTAGCATTTTCACTGCCTGCCACACAATATGTAAAATATATCTTGCAAGCCCAAGAGTTTGAAGTTACAGTGAGCTATAATTATGTCACTGCATCCAGCCTGGGTGACAGAGAAAAGGAAGCCTGTCTTTTTTTTTTTGAGATGGGGTTTATCCATGTTAGTCAGTCTGGTCTCGAACTCCCAACCTCGGGTGATCCACCCGCCTCGGCCTCCCAAAGTAGATGCTATGTCTTAAAACAACAACAGGCCAGGTGAGGTGGCTCATGTCTATAATCCCAGCACTTTGGAAGGCCGAGGCGAGTGGATTACCTGAGGTCAAGAGTTCGAGACCAGCCTGGCCTACATGATAAAACCCTGTCCTCCTAAAAATACAAAATATTAGCTGGCAGTCGCCTGTAATCCCAGCTACTCGGGAGGCTTAAGCAGAATTGCTTGAACCCAGGAGGTGGAGGCTGCAGTGAGCTGAGATTGTGCCATTGCACTCTAGCCTGGCTAACAAGAGTGAAACTCTGTCTCAAAAAAAAAAAAAAAAAAGATCTTGAAAGACTAGCTTGAAAAAAAGGACAGGCAAAGTGGCTCATACCTGTAATTCTATCACTTTGTGAGGCCAAGGTGGGAAGACTGCTTGAGGTCAGGCGCTCGAGATCAGATTGGGCAACATAGCAAGACGCTTCTCTGCAAAAAATTAAAAAATATGACTTGTTTCTTTCCTGTGTTTACCCACTACAGCGTATGCCACATGAGGGCAGGGACTTGTGTTTCATTTACTCCTCAGCTTCTAGAGCAATGTCTGTCACACTGTACATGCTAAATCTTTGTTAAATAAATCGTAGCAGTTATTAATATGATCATGTAGGTGTACAAGAGGCTCTAAGCCATTATTCCAGGATCTGTAAGCATTTAATGAAACCCAAATTCAAATGATTTAACATTGTTGTATAAAGGAGAAGGCAAACCTATGTGTATGTGTGTATAAATTAAAACAAATACCTTCACCTTCACCTTATTACAAGGGATAGGCTCTGATACCTTCTTTTTTTTTTTTTTGAGACGGAGTTTCACTTTTGTTACCCAGACTGGAGTGCAATGGCACGATCTCGGCTCACTGCAACCTCCGCCTCCTGGGTTCAAGCAATTCTCCTGCCTCAGCCTCCCAAGTAGCTGGGACTACCGGCGTGCACCACCATGCCCAGCGAATTTTTGTATTTTTAGTAGAGACAGGGTTTCACCTTGATGACCAGGAGGGTCTCGATCTCTTGACCTCGTGATCTACTCGCCTCGGCCTCCCAAAGTGCTGGGATTATAGGCGTGAGCCACCGCGCCTGCCAGGCTCTGATACCTTCTATGCCATATTTTATTGATTGTACGGTACAGGCTTATATTTCCATTTTAACATCTCTAAATCAGATTGCATCTCATCAGTATGAAAACACATTTCATAATTTGTTTTTGCAGAATATATTCTTATTTTACAGTGGAATCAAAAATGATGTATCTCAGATTCTTTTGTGAGGATAAGGATATGTTTGGGTTTTCACTTGTGTGAGATGTGCCTCCCTCAGACCTTGTTATATCAGCACGTTTCCCATTGGATGTAAAAACAAAAAAGAGAGAGTCATGTATCTTTTATGAATGATGGCATCTTAGGGTCAGTCAAAACTCCTATTTCTTTTTGTAAGCTGACAGCCCACTAAACTTACTTTGTAGTTCACTAATGGGATATCAGCAGCATTTTGGCAAATAATGGTTTAAGACAGGGATTGGAAAATTGGTCCTTCCCCTGTTTTTGAACAGGCAGGAAGCCAAGAATGTTTCTTACATGTTTAAGGTATTATTTTCCTACTTTTTTTTTAACTATTAAGATTTTTTTAAACTTTTACATTTTTTAATTTGGGGGAATAAACAAGCCAAAGGAAGCCAAGCACAGCGGCTCATGCCTGTAATCCCAGCATTTTGAGAGGCCAAGGTGGGCAAATCACTTTAGCTCAGGAGTTCGAGACCAACCTGGCCAACACGGTGAAAACCCACCTCCACTAAAAATACAAAAATTAGCTGGGCATGGTAGTGAATGCTTGTAATCCCAGAATCTCTTGAACCTGGGAGGTGGAGGTTGCAGTGAGCCAAGATGGTGCCACTGCACTCCAGCCCGGCCAACAGAGCAAGACTCTGTGTCAAAAAATAAAAATAAAAATAAAAAAATTTGAAAGCAAAAGGAGTATTTTGTGACATGTGAAAATTATATAACATTAAAAATGTCAGTGTTCGCCTTAAAGTGTTGTGGAACCAGCCACGATCATTTGTTTAGTGCTGTTGTCCTGGCTGCTTCTGCACTTCTAAGACAGAGTTGAGCACAGCAGTCTTCCCTTACCTTCAGGGCGGATGTTCCAAGACCGTGGATTCGTGAAGCTGCAGATGGAACCAAATTCAATATGTACTATGTTTTTTCATATTTATACATATACCTGTGATTGCATTTAATTTATAAATTAGGCACAGTAAGAGGTTAAAAATAATTTAACAGAATAATTATAACAATATATTCTACTAAAAGGTATGTGAGGCAGGGTGTGGTGACTCACACCTGTCATCTCAGCACTTTGGGAGGGTGAGGCTGGGGATCACCTGAGGTCAGGAGTTTGAGACCAGCCTGGCCAACATGGTGAAATACCGTCTCAACTAAAAATACAAAGATTAGCTGGGTGTGGTGGTGTGCGCCTGTAATCCCAGCTACTTGGGAGGCTGAGGCAGGAGAGTCACTTGAACCCGGGAAGCAGAGGTTGCAGTGGGCTGAGATTGTGCCACTGCACTCTAGCCTAAGTGACCAGAGTGAAACTAAGCCTCAAAAAAAAAATTAATTTACATACCTAATTAGTTAATTAAATTAAAGGTATGTGAATGTCGTCTCTGGCTGACAAAACATTTTTATGTACTGTAAATCGTGACAACCTCAGCTTATGATTTTTTTTCTTTCCTTATTATGCTGAAAACTTTCCCATTTTTACATAAAGGGAGCACTTTACAGCTTCTCTTTGGCACATTTGAATCACCAGCATTGCTATCTTTGTATTTTGGGGCCATTATTAAGTAACATAAGGGTTACTTGAACACAAGCACAGAGATACCAGCAGGACAGTCACTCCGATAACTACAAAGGCTCTTTAGTGACTAAGGGACAGAGAACGCAGACAGTCAACAGCATAGGGACCCAGGACAAAGGGAGGATTATCATCCCAGGGCAGGGCTGACTCAAAATCTTATCACACTACTCAGAGGTCTGACGACTTAAAACTTGTGAATTGCCTACTTCTGGAATTTTCCAATAATATTTTGGAACCGCAGGTAACTGAAACCACAAAAAGCAAAACTGTGGATAAGGGAAGACTACTGTAGTTGCAGCAGAGAATCGCAATGCCTAAAATATTTACCATCTAGTCCTTCAAAGAACAAGTTTGCCAACTCTAGTTTTAGAGAAGCAAAATGAAAGATACCATCAGCTCACCAGTTCCTAAAGTTGCGTGTGCATCCAGATGATTCAGTGCAGCTCAGTATGTTCTACTCTAAGCCACAAGGGAAAGCAAAGTCGCGGCTTCCTTGTCTCCCAGCTCCCAGAGAAATTTGTCCAGTGACCGGCAGCACTGTTGCCGCGGGAGCTGTTCGCGCTGTTTCCAGGCTGGCATGCAATGGAGCGATCTCGGCTCACGACAACCTCCACCTCCCAGGTTCAAGCGAGTCTCCTGCCTCAGCCTCCCGAGTAGCTGGGACTACAGGCATGCGCCACCACGCCCGGCCAATTTTTGTATTTTTTAGTGGAGACCGGGTTTCTCCATGTGGGTCAGATTTGTCTCGAACTCTCTCGACCTCAGGTAATCTGCCCGTCTCGGCCTCCCAAAGTGCTGGGATTACAGGCGTGAGCCACCACTCCAGGCCAGTCCCACTCCTTTTAAGTCCATTAAAACCCAATTATTTTCCAGTCACGTGTCTGAAGCAGTTTATCCTGACTGGATTTTCGGTTGTTGTCCAGCTTGATTGCCAAAACCTTTCCTCCAATTGCACTCAAAGGAAAGAATGAGGGTCGGGTTTCAGGGCCACTCCCAGGAGCTGCCTTCCAGGTTGGCTCAGCTGGTGGTGGGCGTCCTTCCTCCTCTTTCCCACCTTCTCTGGAGTGTGCCTGGGCCCTCAGCTATTGGGGGTCAGAAAGGATGGGATACCCAGTTGGGAGAGTCCACATAAAAGGCAGATGTCTTTCCAGTTGCAGGAAAGTGCTCACAGTTCACTCCAGCTGCAGAGAATAAAACCTGCCGTTGTCCAGGGAGCCCCAGGGGCAGAGTGGGTCTCACTGCCATAGCCCTTGACGACTGGGTTCCCATGGGATTTCGAGGTGTCCTAACAGGGTCCTCACTCTGAGTCTTCAACAGCTTTCCCTAAACAGCAGCCCACTCCCTTCTTAATCCATTTCCAGGGGTCAAAGGTCTAATCCTGGTTTGCTCCCCTCTCCTCTCACTTCTTTCCCTACCTCTCTCCCTCCCTCCTCCTTCTTCTCTAGAGCCTCCCTGGAACCTTCTCCATTGAATTTCAGGCCGTGAGGGACTGTTCTTACAGCCTCTGCAATACAGATTAGGAAGCGGGGGAGGGGGAGCCTCAAGAGTCCCTTGTCAGGAAGAAATATTTATATTTCCACTCCCATTCCAATGCAATGCAATCAAGTATCAAAATTAAAACAAAAATCATTTGCAAATTAAAATGTTCTAAAGTACCATCTCCTGCTAAAACTTTAAAAATATCTTTCTGGGTATTTTTACTTCTACTACTTGGAAGACTGAGGCAGAAGGTTGCAGGTTGCAGTGAGAAGAGATCACACTACTGCACTCTAGGCTGGGTGACAAAGCGAGACTCTGTCTCAAAAAAAAAAAACAACAAAAAACCTTTCTTGGCCAGTGGGCCAGGCATGGTGACTCATGCCTGTAATCCCAGCTCTTTTGGAGGCCAAGACGTGCAGATCCCTTGAGCTCAGGAGATTTGAGACCAGCCTGGCCAACATGGGGAAACCCTGTCTCTATTCTTGATAAAGTAAAATACAAAAATTAGCTGGGCATGGCGGTGCACGCCTGTAATCCCAGGTACTCAGGAGGCTGGGGCAGGATAATCGCCTGAATCCGGGAGGCAGAGCCCAAGGTGGTGTGAAAGTGTGTGACACAGGGTCTTTAATCTTGTCTAGGGGCTGGGGAAAGGCTGCTTGAGGGCATTGCAGGTAGCCAAGGGCATGCCTCTGCAAAGCAAGGTGAAATGAGGCCGGCTGCTGAGGTACCCCAGCCGTCCCAGCTACTAAAGGCTGAGGTGGAAAGATCTTTGAGCCCATGAGATCCAAACCAACCTCAGCAAAATATCGATACCCCTTTTTCTACAAAATTTTTTAGTCCCGGCTACCTGGGAGGCTGCAGTGGGAGGATTGCTTGAGCCAGGGAGATGGAGGTTGCAGTGAATTATGTTTGTATCACTGTAGTTTAGCCTGGGCAGAAGAGAGAGATCCTGTCTTATTCATTCATTTATAAATAAGTAAATAAGCAAGCAAAGTTAAATGAAGTGCAAGACTTAGACAGTAAAGTCCTTCCAGGGGGCCAGGTGTGGTGGCTCATACCTGTAACCCCAGCACTTAGGCGGAGGTAGGCAGATGGCTTGAGCCCAAGAGTTTGAGACTAGCCTGGGCAACATGGCAAAACCACGTCTCCACAAAAAAAATACAAAAAATTTAGCCTAGGTGACAGAGTAAAACCCTGTCTCAAATAAATAAATAAATAAAAAGAAAAAGAAAAAAAAGGAAAGAAGAGAAAGAGAAAAAGAAGGAAGGAAAGAAGGCCAGGAGCGGTGGCTCATGCCTGTAATCCCAGAACTTTGGGAGGCTGAGGTGGGCAGATCACCTGAGGTCAGGAGTTCAAGACCAGACTGACCAACATGGAGAAAACCCTTCTCTCCTAAAAATACAAAATTAGCTGGCATGGTGGTACATGCCTGTAATCCCAGCTACTTGGGAGGCTGAGGCAGGAGAATCTCTTGAACCCACGAGGCAGATGTTGCAGTGAGCCAGGATCTCACCATTGCACTCCAGCCTGGGCAACTAAAGAGAAACTCTGTCTCAAAAAAAAAAAAAAAAAAATGTGTATTCTACAGAACTGATATTCACTCCTTCTTTTTCTAGAAGCAGAATCCTACTAAGAAGATTCCAGGTAGCCTAGGCAAGACAAAGATCTTCCTTTGTCACCCAGGCTGGAGTGCAGTGGCATGATCATAACTCACTGCCACCTTGAACTCCTAAACCCAAGCAATCCTCCCACCTCAACCTCCCAAGTATCTGGCACCACAAGTGCATGCCACTGACACCTGGATAACTTAAAAAAAAATTCTGGGCCAGGCGCAGTGGCTCACGCCTATAATCCCAGCACTTTGGGAGGCTGAGGCGGGTGGATCATGAGGTCAAGAGATCGAGACCATCCTGGTCAACAAGGTGAAACCCCGTCTCTACTAAAAATACAAAAATTAGCCAGGCATGGTGGTGCGCGCCTGTAGTCCCAGCTACTCGGGAGGCTGAGGCAGGAGAAGTGCTTGAACCCAGGAGGTTGTGGGGAGCCAAGATCGCGCCATTGCACTCCAGTCTGGGTAACAACAGCGAAACTCCATCTCAAAAAAAAAAAAAAAAAATTCTGTAGAGAAAGGGTCTCACTTTATTGCCCAGGCTGGTCTCAAACTCCTATACTCAAGTGATCTTCCTGCCTTGGTCTCCCAAAGTGCTAGAATGACAGGCAAAAGCCACCATGCCTTACTGCTATTCAGCCTTAAAATCTTTTTTTTTTCTTTTTAAAGACAGGGTTTCACCATATTGGTCAGGCTGGTCTCAAACTCCTGACCTCAGGTGATCCGCCTGCTTCAGCCTCCCAAAGTGCTGGGATTACAGGCGTGAGCCACCACGCCCGGCTCAGCCTTAAAATCAAAGGAAGTTCTGTTATTTGCAACAACATGGATAAGCCTGGATGACATTATGTCAAGTGAAATAACACAGACATAGACCAATACACAGCGTCTCACTTATATGTGGAATCTAAAAATGTTAAACTCATAGAAGCGGAGAATAAAATGGTGGTTACTAAGGACAGGAGGAATGGAGGATGGGGAGAAAAAGGTTAAAAGGTACAAAGTTTCAGTTAAACAGGAGGAATTATTAGTTTTGGAGACCTAATGTATAGTATTACAGCATGGTGACTATAATTAATAATAATGTATAGTATATTTCAATATTGCTAAGTGTGTAGATTTTAAATGTTCTCATCACAAATTTAAGTATGAGGTGATTGCTATGTGAATTGGCTTGATATGTTAATTGACTTGATTTAATCTTTACACAATATGTACACATATGTTTATAATGTTGCACATCATAAAATATATACCCAATTGTCATCTGTCAGTTAAGATTTGAAAGAAATTCATGATCTGGGCACTAAGTATGCTTAATTGTCATTGCTTCAGTAGACAGACCTAGAAAATACAGTGTACTCATATTTCCATTTAAAGTTAGTGCCATGACAGAGATTCTTTTTTCATTTTATATTATTTGTGGGAAGCAAAAAAAGTTCCTCTTTAAAGTTTCCTTTCTTGTTTAAGAAAAATTCATAAGTGTTAGAAATAATATTTTGATGTAAACACTTTCTTCAAAAGCCTTCTTGACTTTCTGCTAAAAGCCCTGTCCTATGTAACTGTTAGACATCCTTACAGGCATGTAGTCCATTCTATGTCCTTGTGCGATATCCAAGATATCTGTGCTGGACGTGCTCACAGGCATGTCCCAGCTCACAACCTATGTCCCTTCCTTATTCGGACTTCCTTTTTTTTGCTCTCTATTGTTTTTACCTGATTAGAAAAGTTTCAAGTTATTAGCCAATTGGGTTTTAGTTTAGATTGTGAGGTTTGGCTCCAGCCAATGGAGATCAGACACAGCAGTAAGGACAACTCCAAATGCGTAAGAAATAAATACGTCTGCTTTCCTTTGTTTGTTGTACTCTTGTGGCAGGATTGCTAGTGGGAGTACCCTTTCTGCAGGAAGTAAAAAGAATCACTTTGCTGAGAGATCCTTTGTCCCAGTACTAATTTTTCTTTGCAACACCAAAAAGAAAAATTTTATACACAACATTATTTAATTTATTTATTTTTATTTTTATTGAGACAGAAACCAAATCTGCCAACACCTTGATCTCTGACTTCCAGCCTCCAGAGTGGTGAGAAAATAGACATCTGTTTTTTAAGCTGCCCAGTCTGTATGTTATGGCAGCATTATCAAACTAATATACTCTGCAAAATGGGAGCCACATCATGCATAGGTAGGGGGTGTGCAGGAATAGCTCAGCTCCCAGGTGACTCCTGGACACAAACAAATGCCCTTAGAGTAGGTTTCTTTTTCCTTTTTTATTTTTGGAGCTGGGGTATTGCTCTATTGCCAAGGCTATAGTGCTGTGGTGTAATCACAGTTCACTGCAGCCTCGATGAGGTTTCACCACATTACCCAGGCTGGTCTCGAACTAGGGCTCAAACAATTCTCCCACTTCAGCCTCCCAAGAAACTGGGGCTATAGGAATGTGCCACCATGCCTGGCGAACTCCTTTTTCTTTTTTTTTTTCAGAGATGGGAGTATCACTCTTTTGCCTAGACTGGTCTCAAAGTCCTGGCATCAATTGATCTTTCTGTCTGCCTCTGAAAGCACTGGGGTCGTTAATGTTAGGTGTGAGGCTCCCACACCTGTCCAAGATTTTTTTTTATTACACCAATCTACCCTGATCTTCCAAGAAACAGCCTTCTCCCACTTTGTGCTATTTCCTAGAGACCAATGCTGGTAGGGACTCCCTCTCAATTCTCTTTCTGCCCCCAACCCCCTTGATATCTCTCCTAAACTGTGAAGGACAAAACCTCGAGGACACAAAGAGATCAATTTTCACACTGTTTCAAAGGCTAGGGGAATATCTGTGTTCTGTCTGGTATAGGTAAGAAAATAATAAAAACAATAACTGTATACTAGAATGGTCTGAACGCTAATGGCCTAATATAAGAAAAGAACTTATAATATGAAGTTACAAAGAAGCAGAGGGTGTAAGTTCAACATGGTCTACAGATGCTGGGCAGGTCTGCTGGGGAAAGATGGTTTCCATGGAGAAGGGAAAGATGCTTTCTGCAGACTGAGGGGAGAGGACAAACTTTTCAGGTAGGCGTTGGGCCTGTAGCCAATAATCTGACTAGAAGGAGAATTTTAAAAGGGGAGTCTATTCTTCAGTTTTCTCCACTTCTAGAAGGTCTTCACTATGAGCCTTGGGCAAGTGGGCTCCCTGGAACCGGGGAGAGGAATGTGTAGTTCTGACTTTAGGAAAGCCAAAATTGGGAGGGGGGTCTTGAGCCACCTCTTAGCAGTCAAAATGGGGATACTCTCAGGCAACAGGCTGGGCTCAGGAAATTACCTGCTCTCTTCCTTCTTGTTATGTGTAAAAGTTTTCTTTTTGGTAAAGCAAAGAAAAAAATAGTATTGGGGCAAAGGATCTCTCAGCAAAGCGATTCTTTTTACTTCCTGCGGAAAGGGTAACCCTGTTAGCAATCCTGCCATGAGAGTACAACAAACAAAGGAAAGCAGACATATTTTTTCCTTATGCGTATGAGGTTGTCCTGACTGCTGTGTCTGATCTCCGCTGGCTGGAGCCAGACCTCGCAATCTAAACTAAAACCCAATTGGCTAATAACTTGAAACGTTTCTAAACAGGTAAAAGCAGTGGACAGTAAAAAAAAGGAAGTCCAAACAAAGAAGGGACATAGGCTGCGAGCTGGGACATAGGCTGAGTGCCTGTGAGCACGTCCAGCACAGATATCTTAGTTAAAGTACAAGGACACAGAATGTACTATGTGCCTGAAACTATGTCTAACAGATACATAGGATAGGGCTTAACAAAGAGCTGTTAGCAAAAATCAAGAAGGCTTTTGAAGAAAACGTTTAAAACAAACTATTATTTCTAACACTTAAAAATTTTTCTTAAACAAGAAAGGGGCTGGGTGCAGTGGCTCAAGCCTGTAATCCCAGCACTTTGGGAGGCCGACGCGGGTGGATCACGAGGTCAAAGACTGAGACCATCCTGGTCAACATGGTGAAACCCCCTCTCTACTAAAAATACAAAAAATTGGCTGGGCATGGTGGCGTGTGCCTGTAATCCCAGCTACTCAGGAGGCCAAGGCAGGAGAACTGCCTGAACCCAGGAGGCAGAGGTTGCGGTGAGTCGTGATCGCGCCATTGCACTCCAGCCTGGGTAACAAGAGCGAAACTCCGTCTCAAAAAAAAAAAAAAAACACAAGAAAGGAAACTTTGAAGAGGAACTTTTCTACTTCCCATACTTCTTCCTGCAGGAGTCCCATGCGTACCCATTGTTTATCTCCAACTTGTAAGTGAGAACATGCAGTATTTGGTTTTCTGTTTCTGAGCTGGTTCACTTAGGATAGTGGCTCTTGTTGCCCAGGCTAGAGTGCAATGGTGTGATCTTGGCTCACCGCAACCTCTGCCTCTGGGTTCAAGCAACTCTCCTGCCTCAGCCTCCCGAGTAGCTCGGATTACAGGCATATGCCACCACGCCCGGCTAATTTTTTTTTTTTTTAGTAGAGACAGGGTTTCTCCATGTTGGTCAGGCTGGTCTTGAACTCCCCACCTCAGGTGATCCATCTGCCTCGGCCTCCCAAAGTGCTGGAATTACAGGCCTGAGCCATCGTGCCTGGCCTATTTTGTTTTGTTTTGAGATGGACTCTTGCAGTAACACAATCACGGCTCACTGCAACCTCCACCTCCTGGGTTCAGGCGATTCTCCTGCCTCAACCTGCCCATTAGCTGGGATTACAGGCATGCACCACCATGCCCAGCTAGTTTTTGTATTTTTTGGTAGCGACAGAGTTTCACCATGTTGGCCAAGCTGGTCTTGAACTCCTGGCCTCAAGTGATCCACCTGCCTCAGCCTCCCAAAATGCTGGGATTACAGGCGTGAGCCATTTATATTTCTTTTTTTGAGACAGGGCCTCACTCTGTTACCCAGGCTGGAGTGGAGCAGCACGATTACAACTCACTGCAACCTTGAACTCCTGTGTTCAAGTGATCCTCCTGCCTCAGCCTCTCAAGTATCTGGGACCATAGGTGCATGCCAACATGGCCAGCTCATTAAAAAAAAATGCTTTAGAAGCAAGATGCAGCATTTTTCTTCCTTTACTTGCAGCAAGCAGCTAATAACCATTATCCTGTGCTGGACCATCCATGTTCTATGTGTTCTAATATGTGCTTTACATAAATTTTTTTTTTTTGAGACGGAGTTTTGCTCTTGTTACCCAGGCTGGAGTGCAATGGCGAGATCTCGACTCACTGCAACCTCCGCCTCCTGGGTTCAGGCAATTCTCCTGCCTCAGCCTCCTGAATAACTGGGATTATAGGCATGCGCCACTGTGTCCAGCTAATTTTTGTATTTTTAGTAGAGATGGGGTTTCACCATGTTGACCAGGATGGTCTCGATCTCTTGACCTCGTGATCCACCCGCCTCGGCCTCCCAGAGTGCTGAGATTACAGGCGTGAGTCACTGCACCCGGCCCACTTTACATAAATCAGCCCAGGTGAACCTCACTGTGAGATTACAAGGTACGTATTCTTCTTCTTTTTTTTTTGAAGTGGGGGTCTCACTGAGTCACCAAGGCTTGAGTGCAGTGGCTCATGTCCGTAATCCCAGCACTTTGGGAGGCTGAGTTGGGAGGATACTTTGAGCCCAGGAGTTCGAGACTAGCCTAGGTAACATAGGGAGACCCCATCTCTAGAAAAAATAAAAATGGGGCTCCTTCCTTTTACCTTGTTGCCTTTCTGAGAGCAAGATGGGTCACCAGCAGCTGTACTGGAGCCACCCACAAAAATTCGGCCAGGGTTTTCGCTCTTGTTGAGTTCGTTCAAACCGTCACGGTTTGATCCGGAAATATGGTCTCAGTATGTGCCGCAAGTGTTTCCATCAGTAAGTGAAGGATACAGGTTTCATTAAGTTGGACTAAATGATCTTCAAAGGATTATCCAAGACATCTATCATGAAAAACCATGATAGTTCTTTGTACATAAAATAAACATTTTTTAAAACCCTTCAAAAAAAAAGAAAAAAGAAAAACATAACCATGCATGGTGCCATGTGCCTGTGGTCCCAGCTACTTGGGAGGCTGAGAAGGGAGGATCACTTGAGCCTGGGAGGTTGAGGGTACAGTGAGCCAGGATTGTGCTACTGCACTCCAGCCTGGGTGACAGAGTGGGACCCTGTCTCTAAAAAGAGAGAGAAAGAGAGAAAAAGGAGGGAGAGATTTTAAAATATGGCAAAATGTGCCCACAAGCTGATGGGCCTATTTCTGTTTCTTTGTTTGTTTGTTTTTTTTGAGACAGCGGGTCGTTCTGCTGCCCAGGCTGGAGTGCAGTGGTGCAATCTTGACTCACTACAGCTTCTGCCTCCTGGGTTCAAGTGATTCCCCTGCCTCAGCCTCCTGAGTAGCTGGGATTGCAGGTGCCTGCCACGACACCGTGCTAATTTTGTATTTTTAGTAGAGATAAGGTTTCACCATGTTGGCCAGGCTGGTCTCAAACTCCTGACAAGGTTTCACCATGTTGGCCAGGCTGGTCTCAAACTCCTGACCTGGTGATCCACCCACTTTGGCCTCCCAAAGTGCTGGGATTACAGGTATGAGCCACCACACCTGGCCTGTTTCTGTTTCTTACAGGGTTTAGGGTAGGAGACTTCAAGCAGGGGAAACAGAAGAAAAAAGGTTGAAGGGCCCAGCTGCTGTGTGTGTGGCAAGATAGGAAGTTGCTGACAGTCTGCAATGCCAGCAGCATGCATGGTTATCACCACGACAGAGGCCTCAAAACAGGCTCAGAGCAGCTGTGTGCTGGCACTCACAGCTACATGGAGATAGAGCCTGCCCCTGGGCCTTAGTGTGTGGCCTTCTTCCCAGGTGCTTCTTTGGGAAGCTGTGCAGTGAGGGAGGTAAGGCAGCCTGAGGGCAGGACATGGTAGCACAAGAGGATTGGCAGGCAGGAGCACTGATTGCCCAGGGATTGTAGTGTCAACCTACACAATATGACATCTCCCATCCTTTTGGATAGATCTTCTGTAGGGTGGCCTCTGCCTACCACAACTCCCCAATCTGACATTGATTAATCTGCTTTCCCCTAAATGTTCCCTAGCACCTGCCATGAGTTTGTTCACAATTGGGACCCCAAATCAAGGGCGTCTCACTGGCTGACTCAGCTTAACACCTCGTTGATAAGTAGGTGGGCAGACACTTACCTGGAAAAAGTAATTTTCTCACTGATAGGACCACAAGCTGATGTCCTTTTAATGTGGGTACAAATACTAAACAATTATGAGCTTAGTGTCTTGCTAAAAGGAATTTAGATTTTTTTTAACTTAAAAAAATACGCAAAATAAAGATGGGGTTTCACCACGTTGGTCAGGCTGTTCTTGAACTCCCGACCTCAGGTGATCCGCCCACCTTGGCCTCCAAAGTGCTTGGATTACAGGCGTGAGCCACCACACCCGACCAGAATTTAGATGTTTTTAACAGGCCATGATTAACTTCAAAAAGGGGCTGAACCTGGTGGGATGGTTTGGTGAGGCCCAGAGGCTCGGTTCCAGCTCATGTGGAGTACTGGACATCCCCTTCCAGCACAGGGGGTCTGACTTGTGTATAGTCAAGCCCAAAACTGGCACAGCCACAGGCCAGGGATGGAGGCTTTAGAGTCCACTAGAAAACAGGGAGGAGTCTAGCGTCTCAGTGGGTTTAGTAGTGAGGGCTCCTGTGAAGAACTCTTGGCTTAGGAGTGTTCATTATTGGCCCCTTCCTTAGTTATGTTCCAGGCCCTGAGTATGTACCTTGCATGCTCTGACCCTTTGAACACCAAAGAAATAAGCAAGGAGATAATAGATGCCCCAAAGAGATGAATGGTGCTGTGAGATCTGGGAGCTGGGGCCTGGTCCAGCCTATAAGCACCATTGATGAGCAGTGTCTTATTTAACCAGCAGCTGGAGATTTCCTGAGGTTTAAGTGGGAAAGCAGGTTCATATACTACAAGACACCAGATGCTTCATACTGCTTCTCTTTATTTCCAATTTTTTTTTTTTACAACAGTCCACACAGGGATTACCTCCCACATGTACTTTCCAAGCCAGAATCCCCCTTTAGAAATTCAGATTCTATTTCTAACTCTATAGGATGCATCTCCCCAAAGATTCCATCAACTCCTCAAGTCAACATCTGTCCACCCCCAACTTCCCCTTTTTTCCCTCGCTCACACTGAACATTGGTCTCAAACTGTGGCTGTTGTGTTGCTTCAAGATGCACTTGAATCCTGGGCTTCAGTGTCCAAGTATGCAGAATGAAGCATTTGACATGTGCACCCAGCTAGGCAGGCATGAAACAGGGGCACAGGATGGGATCTGGGTCATAGAAGGTTCTGTCACCACAGTGAGGACAGGGGGTGGCACTGAGCCAGACCATGCCAGGCCGCCCCAATTCGCATAGCAACTCCCTAAGCCTGGTGTGCAGATAGGCAAGTCTCCCCAGGTCGAGGGTGCCATTGATGTCCTCAAAGCTCTCCACGGGGACAGGATACAGCACGTGGCTCAGATTATTCAACCCGATGATGTGGTGCACGAGGCTCTCCAGGACAGATATGGAGATGGGATTCCCGCAGAAGCTGAAGGTGGTAAGCTGGGAGCAGTGGCTCAGGGAAGGCAGAAGAACAAGGAGCTGAGTATCCACGATTCCACACTCATCTAAGTCCAGGTCCTGGAGGGTGGCGGAGGTTCTCTCTAGCAGAGCTTGGAGGAGCTCTGGATTTATCTCGGTCAGCATGACCCCACTTAGACTCAGGACACTCAGCTGACTGATGTTGGGGCTCTGGGACAGATGTGTCACATCTTCTTCTGAAAGCCAGCAGTTAGTTATTGAGAGGGTTTCCAAGGGGTTCATCATGCATCTGCAAATAGACAAAGCAGTTAGTGCAGGGGAATGGAGGCAGCGGGGTGGGGAGACTGGAGAGGCCCATTTCACCAAAACCCAGTCTTCCTGATGATGGTTAACCCCCAGGATGCCATGTTGTAAAGGAGCATTCAAGTGAGTACAAGTTCAGGTGCAGCCCTTTCTCCATTATTTGCTGTGTAAGTGGGTAAAGTAAACAAAAATCTCAAACGCTCCCTTGGCTAACCTGTGAGGTGCAGGGTCCATTCAACACAGACCTCTTAGGTGCTGTGAGCATAAACTGAATTGAGAAAGAATGCCTGATCTGATGTCTCAAGCAAGAAAGACCACCAGTGAATTTTAGTATTTGAAGACAACCAAAAATTCTTTCAACTCGGGCTGCTTCTGGGCACTGCATGGGCCCCAGTCACCTGTATCTGTGCCTGATGAAGCTACTGGGGAGTATTCAGAGGACAAACCTGGGCAAGGTCAGCAACATCCAAAGGGGGTTACCAGGCCGCAGGGCTACCTTAGATCACTGTATCTGCCTATTAATTTGTGCAATTCTTCACTCTTGTTCCTTCTCCCACATCTTCAGAATCCTGCATTTCCCACATATTACCTTAAGTGGAGTTCTAAATCACCCTTTATAGACAAGAAATTTGAGGCGGGTTTAGAGGCAGCAGCTCATGTTGAGAAGCTGGTGAGCACACAGCTTACAACGTCAAACCTTACCTTTCAAGGGCTTTCCCTTCTTCAATGCCCTTCTTGCTTATTTCTGGTCATCTTAGGCATCACTTCCTAAGGAAGAATGCCTAAAGGCACTCTTGCCAGGCCCCAACCTCCCATTACAGAGTTTTCTAACACGGAGTCACTGTTAATGGCATCCATCCTAATGTATACCTCTAACCTTTATGAGTAGTAGTTATGTGATACCATGCTTGGGAACAGAGTGGTGAACAAGATGTGTTAACTTGTAGTGAGTTGCCCACTCCTGCATTATTGGTAGCTGGCACATAGAAAATGTCCTTTATTGTTTACTGCAATAAAGAAGGGCTTGCTCTGTCCTGTAGAGAGACCTCACCATACCTCACCTGAGCAACTGATCCAGGTGGCCTCTGAGGAAAAATAAAGAGTCCACGTAGAGCTCCTCGAGGCAGTGGAGATTGAGGAACTGAGAGATGAACTGGGCGATAAACTGCTCCTCCTTCTCCGGGGAAATGAAGGAAGCCGGATGGATGTGGGCAAGGAGCAGTCTACGCAGATTACTCATCTGGCTCAGGTGAGGAGAAAATTTCGCCAAGGTGGGTAGTTTCCAGGTGCAAGTCACTTCCAAATCTTCAATAGAGTCCAGCTGCACCATTTTCAGGATCATCTTGATATTCTGCACAGGCATTGCAAAAATCTTCAGCTTCTTACAGCACAGGTGTAGTACGTCTTTCTTTCTCCTCACTATCTCAATCAGGTGGATGAACAATTCATCATAGGCACCTTCCTTGAGAGACAGGTCTACGAGAACCTCTATTGGAATAAAGCGCTGCTCTGCCTCTGTGCTCGAACCATCTACTTTTCGCTTCTTTCTCATGGGCTGAGCTGCTTCTGGCTCTGGAAATGAGCACAGACTGACCCTTTTTCCAGACCACACGGTCCAAAAGTCTTGATGAGAATTCTTTCGTAAATCCAGCACTTTGAGTTTCCACCTCCTGGGGGAAAACAGGTAATTAGCTGAGATGCTTTAAGATCAACTCAGAATAAGGCTATGAGTCTCATAATGTAGCTAAGAACCAAACAGACATCCACCTTAGATCTGCAGTTTTACTCTATACTCCAGGCTTCAGATGCTCCCTTTCCCACGAGGATCCTGAAATCCTTCCTGGTCCCCACTTCCCGCCCCACCAGGAAGAAGCAGGTGCATGTTCCTTCAGATACCTCTGCATTTGAATCAGTGCCCAATGTCCAGAAGCCCATTCCAAGAGTGACCCCTGCAGTGGCCCCAACGCCTTCCTGAGCTTCCTTGTTGGCACCATTGGAGCCTCTGGCCCAGTCTGAGATCCCCTACACTCTGTGACCCCAGCTGCATCCTGCTCAGGTTCTCAGGGCCCTACAGCAAGCTGCTGGATCACACTTACCTGGGGCGAACCTCCTGGGCAAGCAGCACATCAACTCCATCAAGCACAGCTTTGAAGGTCTCCACGTGAAGCTGCTGTCCCTTCATCAGCACTCCCAGAGGGAGGCAGGTGAAGGGCCAGGCCTGCACCATGGCCTTCAGGGTCTTGTTGTGTCTCCCATCAAAGGCTGCCGTGAAGAGCGGCGGGAAGAGCTCCCTGGGGAGCAACTCCAGGGCAGCGATGGCCAGGGACTCATTCTTCAGCAGGCTCTGCCCCGCCAGGTCCACCAGTCTCCGTGGGCTCGTCCACATGCTCATGCTGATGAATCGGCTCTGAATGTAAGTCTGAGAAAACATGCGGGGAACAAGGCATCCCTCTCAGGCCAAGCGCAAGCGACTCTATCTTTTCCTTACCCTTCTGAGGAACCAACTTAGGGCCAAAGTCACTGTGCTAGCAACAGCAGAGGAGTTTTCAGTTTACCCTGATTGCATTCTGCAGTCGTTGGCCACAAAGGCATAGCTCTGCTGGCACCAGGATGAGCATCTCATCAAGCGTAGAGGAGGGAACAGGATGACCACTGGCCCTATCCTGTATCTACCCACTACTCTATTTAATTCTAGTTCCCCTGGGAAGTGAGAACAAAGGAGCCTGAGAGCTGA
The DNA here is from genome assembly GCF_049354715.1 of Callithrix jacchus. Lineage (NCBI taxonomy): Eukaryota > Metazoa > Chordata > Mammalia > Primates > Cebidae > Callithrix > Callithrix jacchus. The sequence continues at coordinate 194,124,075 of NC_133502.1, forward strand.
CCCTGCTCATTTTGAAAAAAAGTTTCTGATGATCACTCAAAGACAATTCAAACTGGACTGTCACATAGCCCAGGACAGCCTCCTTCTCTGGTCCAACAAATAAGCCAGATGGGAGAGATTAGAAACACAGGCACAATGCACAATGGGTGTCATTATATTTCATGAAAAAAATTTAAATGAGAAAACTACAGAAGCAACCCAACAGTATTACACAGCATTTGGAAGTAAAATTAAACACATTCTGAGACATGCATTTTAAGTGCGTCTCTTTTATGTATATTAGAGTTACTACTTTGACATGGAAATCAGGGGAGCAAACACTTTACAGTAAAATGGAGTCTGTTTCCTTTTCCCTAAATCCTTACTTTTTAAAAATTGAGTGGATACCTTAGCTAATCAACATATGTATTATCTCACATACTTGGGGTGAGAATACTTAAAATGTACTCTTAGTGATTTCATGTATTCAATACGTTGTTAACTACGGTCACCATTTTTATACTAGGTCTTGAAAACGCCTACTCTCTCCAGCACAGTGGCTCGTGTCTACAATCCCATCACTTTGGGAGGACGGAGGTGGGAGGATGGCTTGAGCCCGGGAGTTCAAGACCAGCAACACAATGAAACCTTATGTCTACTAAAAAATAAGAAAATGTCTTTAATTCCAAAGCATCTGAAAAAAATAAATCTATGGAATATTTTTAAGCTTTTAGTTAAAAAAAGGCTAATTAGCAAATCACAAATCATTTAAAAAAATCATCAATGATGCAAATTATCATTGCTTGCCACACACTATTTAAGGGTAATAAAGTAAAATTCCAACTAATTAGATGTCTTTTATTTTCAAAAAAAGGTGTTTAAGAAATTAGTTTAAACATATACAAAATGGCAGAAATCAAAATTTGGGATTCAATACAAAGAAATAATAAATGTTCGAGGTAATGGCTATGATTAATTACCGTAATTTGATCATTACCCACTATACGCATAAACTAAAATTTCACATGTACTCCATAAATATGTACAATTATGTATCAATTAAGAAATCAATCCAATAATAAAATAAAAATGTTTGGGATTAAGGCAGAACTACATTTAGAGGCAAGAGCAAAGCCTGTTCCTTTGTAAGGAAAGAAAAATGAAAACTGTCTAAAAAGCATCGGCCCTCATGGCCGGTGCAGACCCTGGGCTGACAGTGGAAAGGAGGCAGTGGCCACAGCCTGATGACTCCCCAGACCCAGGTGTGGTGCAGAAGCCATCTACTCAGACCTCTGGGAGGACCACAACTTTTGACTCCAAGGCCTCTGGGTCCCTCCTCTGGCCCCTCAGAAGCTATTATAGGCTTTTCTGGGCATACCTCTCCTTTCAACTCCATGCTGCCAATGGGAGAGCCAAATCTGATTACACTCCTGGATCTCCAGCCAGTGAATCCTGATGGGTTTATTTTTATTTTTTACTTACTTCAGGTTCAATGGATTGCATGGGATGTATATCTATTTACAAAAGGGAAATAAAAAGTCAACAAAACCACCCAGAAAGTATAATTGTTGGGGGAATTTTTGGCCACATCAAAATTACCCAAATATTCCAGTTAAGAGACCTTTATGAAGAGCGTCATGTCATTCCCCCTCCCTACTCCCAAAAAATACTCAAGTATCAAATTGTCACTTAGACTCTATGTTCCCTAACACAGCAAATCACGTGCCTACTCAGGGAGAAACAGAGGTACAACAGAGGGATGGCTGGGCTTCCAGACTTTGAAGGTCAAGGCTGTCCTGAAGGAAGCTGGGTCAAAATTACACTACAACTGGGAGTGAGAAGTAAGGGTGGGACTGGGCATTTGTCATAGGACTGAGTGGATCACTGCCAAGTCAGATATGTTTTGTTTGGGGAACTGAAAAACTTTGGCCTGGATGGAGAAATTAAAAAGGGGAATGGCTAAGGAAGATATGCTCAGTAAAGCCAAGGTAATCACTGAGGCGGGGGAGGTGGGGGTCGGTCTTGGTCTTCCTCCCTCCCTACGGGGAAAGGATGCTTTCTTCCAGAAAGTCAGGATCCTCTTGGCAAACAGTCTTGACCAGATTAAATCTAGGAATGTGGGCTGGAGAGGTGGGACAGAGGGTCATATTGGTGACCAAACCTAGGATGGCAATGTTTTCAAGTCTGAAAGCCACTGTGGTTTCTTAGGAATTTTGGAGCCAGGGAGAGAAATAAACAAGAGCCCAAAGCACACATCCCTGCCATGAAGTTATGAGAAGACATTCTCTTTATGATTAGGTGTCATCTTCCACACTGGGCTGTTCACAGGCAGCAGGGCATGCCTTTACCCAAAACATAATCTCCAATGGCCGGTCCCTTCCTATTACTAATGTTCCCATACTTCAAGAAAACAGCTGATTCAAATACAGCCTCAAAAAGCCTCTTCTTGCCCCTAAGTTTCTCTGGTATAGAGAGTCTCATCAGTGAGATACTATTAGGCATATCAAATATACTCAATTTTTTCTCTCTTTCCATGCTAGGCACAGTGCACAAAAATCAACACATTTTCTCTCACAAAAACTGAAGTTATATTTGGCATTTAGGGATCTGCTTAGGGATGATCCCTATCCTGGGCCTGATCACATATTGGCGCTTTTGAGGTTTCAGAACGTCTCACCCCAAGAATTCTCCAGGCCATTCTCTGCCTCATGCACTGTGATATCCCCACAATTCTCATATTCTACTGGCAAGTGTCTAGCTAGGGATGTGTTGGGGGGCCTGGCTTTGTTTGCCCTGGCTTGGGTGAGAAGGCTGGAATTCATTGAAGGGTGCTTTCCATTTTGGTTAACTCTCTGGAGACTACTTTCTCCAAATTTTTACCATCAACACCAAATGGCCTTTGTGAAAATGGGGTTAAACTACAATGTGCTCTACATTGTCTTTAATTCCCAGGCAGTCATCTTTACTCTTCAGCTGCAGGAGACTCAGATTAGTAACTAAAGTCATTGTCAATGTCCCTAACCATTAAGCACCTTCTGGGCACAGCAAAGGTGGCAGCAGTTCTCATTACCTCAAGTAGCCTTCACAGAAAATCTAACGTTCATTGTCATTTTCATGTGTAGTCTTTTAAGTCCTTGACTCTGTGTGGGGAACAACTTGCTCAACTCCAGGCAGGCAGGAACTGGTACCCCTTATGCGAGGAGGGGTTTACAAAGATCATTTCCCTCCCTAACAGACAAACAATCTCAGCGTTAACAAAGAGCTGACTGATTGCCGGGCATGGTGGCTCATGCCCGTAATCCCAGCACTTTGGGAGACCAAGGTGGGTGGATCACCTGAGGTCAGGAGTTCAAGAGCAGCCTGACCAACAAAGAGAAACCCTATGTCTAGCCAGGCGTGGTGGCGCATGCTTATATTCCCAACTACTCGGGAGGCTGAGGTAGAAGAATCACTTGAACCCAGGAGATAGAGGTTGTGGTGACCCGAGATTGTGCCACTACACTCCAGCCTGGGCAACGAGAGCGAAACTCTGTCTCAAAAAAACGAAAAAACAAGAGCTGACTAGTAAGTTTCACATAAACCATGGGAAAATAGAAAATCTGCACAAGTCCAAAAGTTAGGGAAGTTTCTATGGAACTCCAGCTTCCAGGAGATCCAAGGAAGGAGGAACTGCAATGAAGTCTGAGCTGTGCAATTTCCCTGAGGCAGGAGACACTCCTCTGTCCAGCTTCACACTGTCTGCTTGTCCAGTGCTAACGGAGAAAGCAGCACCTGAGCACAATTGCACAAAGGTGCTGTCCTTCCTCCCAGTGTCAGGGAAGAGTGAAGAGACTGGGGCCCAGCATGACTCCTAGGGTCCAGGCATGAACTGGGGAAACATTTCTGCATGTTCTGTTCTTATGGTCCTTGCGGCTGCACAGGCCAGAGTGGCCTCTGAGTTCATCACAGGGGTGGCCCTCTTCTCTAGTCACAGAATCCCAATGGGGACCACGAAAGTATCTGCCCTGGGTCCTTCAGGTCTTTCAAATGTTTCTGTGCATCTGATTTGCCTCTCCTGGCCTGTGCTGCCCCAGTGGTCCTCTCCTTCTGCATCCTGGAATGTCAGACTACTTCTCCTGGACTCTGGGATGTGACTGAAATGCTGGAAGATACCCATCCACTGGCATTTACAGAAATCAAAGGATTCTCCCTAATTCCACTGAGCTATTTTGGAGAACACGACAAGCCACAAGGTGTTGGGGATAAAAAAGCCCAGCTGTTTTTCTGCATCCAGAGGCACTGCGAATGCAGGAAGATGCTCCCCCTTCTGGGTGCCACAGGAAGATCCTGACTCCTCTGGTCTGCTGAGGGCTGGAACCCAGTTCCCATGCCAGCAACTCTCCCTTTGAGGTTATTTTCCCAGCCCTTGAACAGAGAAGATTCTAATGGAATCCAGGAAGTCTTTGATCTCCAGTCAGGTCTCTCATTAGCCTGACATATTTTGCCCTAGATGCCTTTTTAAGAATTTTACATCTCTGTTGACCCTTTCTGCCCCCTCCAGTACTCAATGGGGTTTGGTTTCCCTTCAGATGAAAAAATCTCTAGACTAAACATGACAAGGTCACCTTGGGTACAGCCAGTTAATCCCATGGGATGTGTTTCTCAAGGCACAGTGTGGAGGGTAAGAGTCTGCTGTCATTCCAGGCTCAGGGGAGGAGAACAGTGATGCTGGACAGGGAATGGTCCAGAGCTGCTGATGTGGAGCCAAGATAAAAGGAGGAGAGCAGAGCAGAAGGCCAGGACTCCTGGCTCTCAGACAGCTGTGTCCCTTAAAAGCTGATAACTTGTGAGTCAAGTGGGGACACTGTGGGCATAGTTTGGGGGATGGGAGTGTCCTGAGGGCCTGGTTTTGTTTGCCTTGATGTGGCTGAGGTGTCAATGGGATTGACTGTTGCACCACCCCATGGCACAATCAGACCAATGGAGAGTATGGGGGAAAGAGTGGACTATCAACCCAGAAGCAGAAATGAGAAAGAGGTTGAAAGGGAAGGAGAAGGACTCAGTCTTGGCCTCCGGGCCAGAGAATGATGCTCTCTGGGACTTTTCCACTTCCTCCTCCTCACTCGACAGCCTCATCGGACTCTGCTTTTCAGGAAAGAGCCAGAGAGACTGCAATCTGGTACTGTGTCCTGGTCTCCAGCTAACCCTCAATCTCTAGGCCACAGGGGTGATAGTAGCCGAGTATAAGCAAGGTGCATCAGGCTGTCTGGCACTTTCCACTGGAACAACAAAGGGGAGCAACAATCCTCAGGGATCCCAAGGGCACTGGCCTCACAATGGACTGAAAAAAATCCTCTAGGTCCGTGTTGAGGGCTGGTAGGAAGCACTGGGGCAGGCTGGCCCTGTGGACATACTTAATGTTAAGTGTCTGGTACAGCTGATCCTCTCCCCTTGATTTACTAAAACCTCTTACTGAAACCTTGGGGTCTATCAACTGCTATTTGGGGTGACAAGGAGGAATACCTAGTCATTATCTTCCTCTCCGGGTGTCTCTGAGGCCTAGACCTTCTATTTCCTATTTTTAGACAGTCTTGCTCTGTAACCCAGGCTCTGGGTTATAATCTTGGCTCACTGCAACCTCCACCTCCCCAGTTCAAGTGATTCTCCTGCCTCAGCCTCCTGAGTAGCTGGGATTACAGGTGCCCGCCACCATGCCTGGCTAATTTTTCTATTTTTAGTAGAGATGAGTTTCGCCATGTTGGCCAGGCTGGTCTTGAACTCCTGACCTCAAGTGATCTTCCCGCCTATTTGATTTTGCTGTGACCATTACATATGTTTTTTTCAAAGTACTAATAACTCTGTTAGTTATAAATGTACAAAGAAGTGAAAAAAATAGCAAAACTAGTTTGTTGAGCATACTGTGATATAAATATTAAGAATCAAAATGTTTTACTGCTTTGTAAAAAACTTATCAAGAGGTCGGGGCACAGTGGCTCACGCCTGTAATCCCAGCACTTTGGGAGGCTGACCCGTATAGATCACTTGAGGTCAGGAGTTCGAGACCAGCCTGGCCAACATGGTGAAACCCCGTCTCTGCTAAAAATGCAAACAATTAGCCAGGCATGGATGATGACATGGGAATGCACCACCATGCCCGGCTAATTGTTTGTATTTTTAGCAGAGACAGGGCTTCACCATGTTGTAGTCCCAGCTACTTGTGAGGCCGAGGCAGGAGACTCGCTGGAACTTGGGAGGCAGAGGTTGCAGTGAGCCAAGACAGAGGGACTCTATCTCAAAAAAAAACCAACTTATCAAGAGTAGTATGAACAGTGCCTGCCCCCTTCTTCCAACATGAAGTACACAAGTGTTCTGTGTTTTGAACGGTGACACTGGGAAGCCTGGAGAAGCTTCCAGCACTTTCCCCTTTGTGCCTTCTCACGACACGTCTCTGAGAGTGCCTTCAGTGTGAAGACTTTTGCCGTGGTCCCTCTGGGACATCTTCATCCTTTCTGTCACATCCATTTTCTTCATTTACTCTGCTCTAGAGATGGAGAATACAAGCCTAAAGCTGAATAAGCTGGATTCTGTCTCACAACGATGGGGTAAAATAACTCCTCGTGTCTGGTAAAGCTTAAAAACTTACCAAAGCATTTTGCTTTCCTAGGCTCATTAATGCCTCACTCAAGATACACAGTCCAGCAGTGGGCTTATTGAGTTTTCCCTTCTGGGTGCAGGTAACTAGTGGTCAGGAAGAGTGATGTGTGTGTATCTGAACTGCAGCGCAGACCATGGGATGGTGACATGGGAATGTAGCCCCCAGCTCCTGGTCCAGGGTTCCCTACAACTGTGTGTTTGTGCCAGCCTGCCATGGGTATGGCTGGAGAAGTGAGTTAAAATTGGGATACCCCATTCTGTATGTGGCTGCCACAGATAGGGTCAGGGATGAGAGCAGCAGCCTCCATATAGGTGGTATCCCTCACCTCAGTCCAGGGAGACAGCAAGTCTATGTTTAGCAGAGAGGTCTGTGGACTCTGCCAGGTCTTCCAGGAGGATGAGGAAGGGGGGCATGATACTCCCAGTAAAAAAAAAAAAAAAAAAAAAAAAAAAGGGCCGGGTGCGGTGGCTCACGCCTGTAATCCCAGCACTTTGGGAGGCTGAGGTGGGTGGATCACGAGGTCAAGAGATCGAGACCATCCTGGTCAACATGGTGAAACCCTGTCTCTACTAAAAAGACAAAAAAAAAATTAGCTGGGCATGGTGGCGCATGCCTGTAATCCCAGCTACTTGGGAGGCTGAGGCAGGAGAATTGCCTGAACCCAGGAGGCGGAGGTTGCGGTGAGCCGAGATCACACCATTGCACTCCAGCCTGGGTAACAGGAGCGAAACTCAGTCGCAAAAAAAAAAAAAAAAAAAAAAAAAATTACCCCAAATCTGCACTCACTGCCTTGAGGCACCTTAGCCCAGTAGCTCTGTTCGCCTGGGGTTCCAGACTCAGAGCAACTCCTAGGAACACCCCTTGCCAGGGAGGAGGAAGTAAACGCACTGGTGGCCTCAACCCCCAGCTCTGCATGGAGGCCCTTCCAATCTCTGTGGCAGGGATAAGAAGGGTGTGGGGAGCCCAGAAGGCAGAGCCCTGGGGCATCTCATTCTTCTCTCTGCACAGGTGAGAGACACTAAGGAGGTGATCTTCTGACAGCCCAGGACTGACGAGCTACCTGGTCAACCAGGGCTGACCCTTCTCTGTTCGCCCAAGCTTCCCTGAGGTCATGACCTCGACCCTCTCCTCTCTGCAGCATGCACCCCTCCTCTCAGGGTCTTGGGTTCAGTCTATGACACAGCCACTCTTGAAGCTAGGGTTTTGGGATGCAAGGTTACCATTTCCTGTTCTGAAGGCAGTAGCACCACTGGGGGTTATATATCGGGTGTCTGGATACCAACAGCTCCTGAGCACGGCCCCACAGTCCCATGCACAGGGTCGTCCTTGAGCCTCTGATCCTGGCATGAGTCTCCAGGCTTCTAGCCAGATCACATGTTCTCCCTGATCTCCCCAGGTGGCACCCAAAGATGAGGTAGTGCAATCTTGTTGCTCACTTTGCAGGACCAACACTACCCCTACTGGCCCAAGGCCAAGGGGCAGTGAGACACAGCCTCCCTGAGCTCACGCTCTGACACCACTACAAAGTGCGGGCTTTGGTGGCTGATTACCCTGGTTCTGAATGTAATCATGGCTTTGGCAATAAGGTCCCCAACACATTAGGGTTTTTTTTCTTTTTTTTTTTGAGAAGGAGTTTTGCTCTTGTCACCCAGGCTGGAGTTCAATGGCACAATCTTGGCTCACTGCAACCTCTGCCTCCTGGGTTCAAGCAATTCTCCTGCTGCAGCCTCCCGAGTAGCTGTGACTACAGGTGTGCGCCACCACGCCTGGCTAAGTCTTTTTTTTGTATTTTTAGTAGAGATGGGGTTTCACTATTTTGGCCATGCCAGCCTTGAACTCCTGACCTCAGGTGATCTGACTGCCTCGCCCTCCCATAGTGCTAGGATTGCAGACATGAGCCACTGTGCCCAGGATAGGGTTGATTCTGATACAAAAACAGCAGGACAGGATGAGTGAAATGCCCTTTTGGGGACATGACCTGAAACTGTAAAAGCAGGCCCTGCCTATTCCTCTACCGTGAGGAACTCAGGATGCAGCTCCCATCTGGCTCCTGAGTGACAAGGACAGAGGGGAACAGGGCTTCTCTGGGCACCCGAGACGTTTCAGGGGACTTTCTTACCCGCAAATGCCTTCGTTCCATTTTGAAGCAATTCTGGCTGGCCTCAGGACCTCCAACACTTGGATTTCTAGGTCTCAGTCACCTGCTTCCACGCATGTTTGAGAGCAATAATCAAGATGCTCCAAAAACAAGGACACATGTATAATATTGACGAAACAATGGCCTCCTGTGAAAACCTCTGCAAATACTGCTGAGGAAACTGACAACCGGACACTAGATACCGCCCTTTCAGTACAAATCTCTAGCTCCAAACCTTAGCACCAGTGTCTCCTGGGCTCAACCAGTGGGCAGGAGGAACAACAGACCATGTGTTCCGTCACAAGTGACCCCTGTGGTCAGGGACCCTGACTACCGTCCTGCAGCCACATTTCTGTGTCTGCTCCCGCCTTCCTAAGATGCTTATGCCACTGGGTGGGCCATTCCCAACCCCCAGCACCTTCAGAGGGGCCGAGTCCCAGAGCACCTACCGCACTTCGAATGTGCACCCACCCTGAGGAGCTCCAACCACGAGCACCGCTGCCACGATTCAAAGCATCGCTACAGACACACCTCCTCAACTGTGGCCAGTGTTCCAGGGCAGGCGGCTCGGGGTGACCAAGAGGGGCACATCATTTTCTTTGGTCTTCGACCCATTTCCAGAGAGAAAACAGGGACTGGGGACGGGGGTGGTGCCAGGGCACAAGCCCAAGGTCACCCTGTGGGGCAGCAAGGACTCAGGGCTTGAACTCACGTTTTTCCAAAGATAGTGCGCCACGCAGCGAAGTTGCTGGAAGGAAAGAGCGAGATGGTAACTCAGCAAGCGCCCTAGCGGCAGCGGGGGGAACAAGCAGTCCCGTCTGACCAATCCCCGTTTCTCATTCCTTCCCGGTTGAAATCTTACAAGATCCAATAGGGTCAGGACTGGGAGGAGGAGGGACAGAGGGGGTAGGAGAGAAGGGGACACGTGGCGGGCAATGAGATAAGACAATGGGCAAAGAGGAGGGCAGATGAGAGTGGGAGAGGAGGCTGTGGGGGAGGGTCAGGTATGGGGGAAGGGAGATAGGATGGGAGAGCGTTGAGGAAAGGTGACAGGGTAAGGGGTGGGGATGGAGGATGGGGAACAGGCTGGGGGAAGGGTGGGGATGGGAGAAGAAAGACAGTGGGGGGAGGCGGGGGTTGGAATGGGGGAAGGGAAATTTCAGTGCAAATCTCTAGCTCCAAACCTGAGCACAAGTGTCTCCTGGGCTCAACCAGGGGGCAGTAGGAACACAGACCATGTGTTCCGTCACAAGTGACCCCTGTGGTCAAGGACTCTGACTACTGTCCTGCAGCCACAGGGTGCCTACACCTTCCTAGGGGCTGGGGGTTGGGGATGGCCCACCCAGTGGCTTAGGCAGGCCGGAGTAGAGGGTGGGGGAGGGGTGGAAAAGGGAGGAATGGAAACAGAGGGTGGGGGAGGGGTGGGGAAGGAATGGGGATGGGGGAGGGAGACAAGGTGGGGGAGGGGTGGGGATGGGGGAAGGAGGACAGAAGGTGGGGGAGTGGTGGGGAGGAATGGAGACAGGGTGGTGGAGGGGTGGGGATGGGGAAGGGAAACAAGGTGGGAGAGGGGTGGGGATGGGGGAAGGGAAACAAGGTGGGGGAGGGGTGGGGATGGGGGAAGGGAGAAAGAGGTTGGGGAAGGGGTGGGGATGGGGGAAGGGAGAAAGAGGTGGGGAAGGGGTGGGGATGGGGGAAGGGAGAAAGAGGTTGGGGAAGGGGTGGGGATGGGGGAAGGGAGAAAGAGGTTGGGGAAGGGGTGGGGATGGGGGAAGGGAGAAAGAGGTTGGGGAAGGGGTGGGGATGGGGGAAGGGAGAAAGAGGTTGGGGAAGGGGTGGGGATGGGGGAAGGGAGAAAGAGGTTGGGGAAGGGGTGGGGATGGGGGAAGGGAGAAAGAGGTTGGGGAAGGGGTGGGGATGGGGGAAGGGAGAAAGAGGTTGGGGAAGGGGTGGGGATGGGGGAAGGGAGAAAGAGGTTGGGGAAGGGGTGGGGATGGGGGAAGGGAGAAAGAGGTTGGGGAAGGGGTGGGGATGGGGGAAGGGAGAAAGAGGTTGGGGAAGGGGTGGGGATGGGGGAAGGGAGAAAGAGGTTGGGGAAGGGGTGGGGATGGGGGAAGGGAGAAGGAGGTTGGGGAAGGGGTGGGGATGGGGGAAGGGAGAAGGAGGTTGGGGAAGGTGTGGGGATGGGGGAAGGGAGAAGGAGGTTGGGGAAGGGGTGGGGATGGGGGAAGGGAGAAAGACGGTGGGGGAGGGGTGGGGATCGGGGAAGAGACAGAGGGTGGGGGAGGAGCGGGGATGAGGAGGAAGATGGGAGGGTGGCAGAAGGGGGTAGAGGAGTGTTGGGGACGGGTGAATGGGTGACTCCTGTGGCCTTGCCCCCAGGACAGTAGCGGGGGCAGGGTGGAGAAATGGGGTATAGCTGGTGAATGGAGAGGCAGTGGGGAGGTGGGGGACTGGCTGGGAATGAGGGATAGGGGGTTCTGTGATCAGGGAGAGGTCCACGTATGGACCCTGCCCTGGTCCTGTGCTTCTATGGGCCCACCTTTCTCTCAGTGGAATGCAGGGTGCAGGGGCCGGTTCCAGCGTACCCTGAGCGGAGGCCCTCACCCCATCCCGTCCCGCTGGTCTAGAAAAGACGCCGCTGCCCTTGGCCGGGTAAATCTTCATATTTACCTGTATTTACCTACTTCTGCAACCCCCCAGGGCTGAAGAGACCCCCCCACCGGGATTCCATTTACTTGTGCTCTGTGTGGAGCGCGCGTACTTCCCTCTGCCCGCGAGTCAGTTTTCCAGAACTTTCTGAGGCCTGCGCATGCGCCTCTCGCCTCCCCGTGCTTCCGCATTCCACAGAAATCCACGCTTTCACGCCACACCCCTTCCCCGAGCCTCCAGAGGACCCGGCCCTGCTTTCCCTGCATTCAGGGCTGCTCTTTTTGTCGCCAATACATACCTGTTGATAGGTCACACCTGGGGAACGGGTGCGGTGTCCCGGAGCGGTGCCACGGCACTGCGGGCCCTGCTTCTGGCAGTTAGGCAGCTATGCCCTGAAGCCTCGCGGGGATCCCATGTCTAGCGCCAGCAGGGGGCACTGGAGTCAACAGGTACTGTACGCAAAACCCACTTCCTCCCGGGCCCTCTAGGGGGACAGTCGGGTTTCTGCAGAGATGGGGAAGATTTTTTCCGGGTGGGGGAGAGGGAGGGGCTAGGACCCAAGCGGAAGGGCCCTATATTCTCGGCTCAGTCCATGTGTGCCGGCCTCCCTCTCCCCTCACCCGGAAAAGTGCTTTGCCCAGCTCCAGGAATCTCATTGGGTTTTTTGAATTGTTTTCTCAGTCAGGCCTGGGAAGTACTCAGCCTCCACAAACTGTTTTCCTGAAAGGGGGACCCCAAATCTCCTGCCATAGGCTATGATGATCATGGTGACTAAAGAGCAACAGGCAGTGTGGTGAGGCTGGCTGTCTTTTTGTGACTCTGGCCTGCCATTCCCTGACGGATTCCCACGATAGTGAACATAGCTGCGGGTTCCCAGCTGCACAGATGGATGAATGCGCGAACAAAACATAGGTACATACAAAGGAAGTCTTTATATTGATCCAGATTCGACCAGGGATTGTAACATAGAATGGGACTGATAAGGCTGGGCGTGGTGGCTCACGCCTGTAATCCAAGCACTTTGGAGGCCAAGGTAGGTGGATCACCTGAGGTTGGGAGTTCAAGACCAGCCTGACCAATATGGTGAAACCCCGTCTTTAAAAAAAAAAATAAATAAAAGAATGGGGCTGATAAAAACCATCGTGTTTTCATCTTGAAGATGGAGACTCAGCCTCCCCCTCTCTGCTTGAGGCATTCAGCAAAGGTTTGTCCTTCAGTGGCTGTTGATGTTCAGAGATTTACAGTTTCTGACTGTATAAAGTTTAGGTTGAAAACAAAAAACAAGAAGACCATTATTTTAAAGTGGCAGTCGTAGCTAATCATCTCAAGACAGCCAAGGCAGCCCCCTGGCAGGGTTGCCCAAGACTCCTTTTCTGAGACCTGAGCAGGGAGCAGCCATGGGAGCTTGAAGGGTCGGAGTTCAGGACATGGGAATGGGCTGCACACATCTTGAGGGAGTACGGTGCTTGTCCAGTTTGAGAAGGGAAACAAACTGGGGCAGAGGGGAGGCTGAAGAGAAGGCAGCAGATGGATAGTGTGGGATTGAAAAGGGGATCCATTTGAAGACTGGCCACCATTATTTATTTTCGTCATCTGATTGCTGTTGCTCCACTGAGATTGATGCGGGGAGTGGAGCAAATGTCAGGGAGGGGAGAGAAGAAAGTGAACATGACCCGCGTCCTGCCTCATAGGACAGAGCGTGGTCATGGAAGTCCACAGAGGACAGATAGAAAGGAATTATGGCATGGCCAGGTTGCCGACAAGAGGGAGAGAGGAGGGAGGAGTGTGGAGGATCCCTGCGGAGTGCTGTCAGTTGAGGCTGGTCCTTTCTTTTATGGTGATGGATGTGTGAAAGTTGCCGATACCAAAATAAACTTACCTTTTGTTGACACTAACTAAAACCCTGAGGATATGGAAGGGAAGGGCTCGTGCTTACATGGCTGAGATAAAAGCTGTCTCCAGTAGCCAAGTGTATTGGCTCACCCCTGTAATCCCAGCACTTTGGGAGGCCAAGGTTGGAGGATCCCCTGGGGCCAGGAATTCAAGACCAGCCTGAGCAATTTAGCAAGATATCACCTCTATTTTTAAAAAGGAATGGCTGTCTCAGGGCTTCCTGAAATAACTTTGCAAGACATTCCCATTTTAGGACCACAGCAATTTAGATAAGGTGTTTTTGAAAGAACACCTGCTGGCCAGGTGTAGTGGCTCACACCTGTAATCCCAGCACTTTGGGAGGCTGAGGCAGGCGGATCACCTGAGGTCAAGATTTGAGACCAGCCTGGCCAACATGGAGAAACCCCATCTCTATTAAAAATACAAAGAATTAGCCAGGCATGGTGGTGCATGCCTGTAATCCAAGCTACTTGGTAGGCTGAGGCAGGAGGATCACTTGAATCCTGGAGGCAGAGGTTGTGGTGAACCAAGATTGTGCCAATGCACTCCAGCTTGGGCAACAAGAACAAAACTCGTCTTAAAAAAATAAAGAAAGAACACCTGCCTAGGGACTGCATCTCCACCAATGAACTGATATCAGCTGTGGTTTTGAGTCTCCATAATCAATGAACTCTGTTTCGAAGCAACTTATGTAAAACTCTCCTTTTGCTGGTATAACCTTCTCTTTGCCCTCCCCTCTTCAGATGCATATGCAGCTCGCCATAGCTATGTATCTTAGGTAATAATTCTTCTTTTCTTTAAAAAAATTTTTTTTGTAAATGTGGGAATTAGAAAAGTTCCTCTTCAAAGTTTCCTTTCTTGTGGAAGAAAAATTCATAAGTGTTAGAAATAATAGTTTGTTTTAAACACTTTCTTCAAAAGCTTTCTTGCATTTTTGCTAGAAGCCCTGTCCTATGTAGCTGTTAAACATGCTTGTATTTTAACCAAGATATCTGTGCTGGACGTGCTCTATGCCCTTGTATTTTAACCAAGATATCTGTGCTGGACGTGCTCGGTGCCCTTGTATTTTAACCAAGATATCTGTGCTGGACGTGCTCTGTGCCCTTGTATTTTAACCAAGATATCTGTGCTGGACGTGCTCTGTGCCCTTGTATTTTAACCAAGATATCTGTGCTGGACGTGCTCTGTGCCCTTGTATTTTAACCAAGATATCTGTGCTGGACGTGCTCTGTGCCCTTGTATTTTAACCAAGATATCTGTGCTGGATGTGCTCATAGGCATGTTCCAGCTCACAGCCTATGCCCCTTCCTTATTTGGACTTCTTTTTTTTGGTCTCCATCGCTTTTGCCTGTTTATAAAAGTTTCAAGTTATTAGCCAATCGGGTGTTAGTTTAGATTGTGAGGTCTGGCTCCGGCCAGTGAAGATCAGACACAGCAGTAAGGACCACCCCAAATGTGAAATATGTCTGCTTTCCTTTGTTTGTGGTATTCTCATGGCAAGGTTGCTAGTGGGAGTACCCTTTCTGCAGGAAGTAAAAAGAATTGCTTTGCTGAGAGATCCTTTGTCCCAGTACTAACTTTTTTTTGTGGCACCAAAAGAAAAATTTTATACATAACAGTAAACTTATTTTTATACTTTTATTTTTTGAGACAGGGGTCTTGCTTTGTCACCAAGGCTGGAGTGTAGTGGCATAATCATAGCTCACTGCAGCCTCCAACTCTCTAGCTCAAGCAATCCTCTCACCTCAGCCTCCTGAGTAGCTAAGACAACAGGCATGCACCACCTCACCTGGCTAATTTATGTATTTACTTTATTATTATTTTTTTTTGTAGAGACAGAGTCTCACTGTGTGGCCCAGGCTGGTCTTGAATTCTAGGCCTCAAGTGTTCCTCATACCTTAGCCTTGCAAAGTGCTGGGATTACAGACATGAGCCACCATGCCCAGCCTATAATTCTGTTTTCTAATTCCTGAATAAATTAAACAATTTGGAGGTGTTTTTTGTCTGATGGTTCTTTTTGATTGACAGTTGGAATGGGAGAGGAACACTGTGAGAGCAAACATCAAGCGCTTTGCTAAGCTCCAGGTGCTTTTTTGGGACAGGACACACAAAATGCAATCAGATATCTGTAATGTTTGATTTTTTTTTTTCAGGTTTCCTGAGGTATAATTGACAAATAAAAATTGTATGGATTTAGGCCGGGCGCAGTGGCTCAAGCCTGTAATCCCAGCACTTTGGGAGGCTGAGGCGGGTGGATCACAAGGTCAAGAGATCGAGATCATCCTGGTCAACATGGTGAAACCCTGTCTCTACTAAAAATACAAAAAATTAGCTGGCCATGGTGGCGTGTGCCTGTAATCCCAGCTACTCAGGAGGCTGAGGCAGGAGAATTGCCTGAACCCAGGAGGCAGAGGTTGCGGTGAGCGGAGATCGCGCCATTGCACTCCAGCCTGGGTAACAAGAGCGAAACTCCGTCTCAAAAAAAAAAAAATCGCATGGATTCAAGGTGTACAATTCATATACATTGATACATGTATACACTAATCAACTTAGTTAACACATTTTTCACCACAGTAGTCAACGTGTGTGTGTGTGTGTGTATGTGATGAGTAAACTTAAGATATGCTCTCTTAGAAAATTTAAATTAATAATACAGTATTATTAACTATAGTCACTATGTTGTATATTAGAGCCTCGGGACTTACCATCTTTTTTTTTTTTTTTTTTTTTTTTAGACAAAGTCTCTCTCTGTTGCCTAGGCTGGAGTGCAGTGGTACCATCTCGGCTCACTGCAACCTCTGCTTCCTGGGTTCAAGCGATTCTCCTGCCTTAGCCTACCAAGTAGCTGGGATTACAGGCACCCACCACCATGCCCAGCTAATTTTTTGTATTCTTTAGTAGAGACGGGGTTTCACCAAGTTGGTCAGGCTGGTCTTGAACTCCTGATCTCAGGTGATCCGCCAGCCTCAGCCTCCCAAAGGCTTGAGCCGTCACACCTGGCCTAGGACTTACCACCTTATAACTAAAATTTTGTAGTCTTTGACCAACATCTCTCCATCCTCCCACCCACAGCCCCTGGAAACTACCATTCCACTCTGCTCTATGAGTTCCACTTTTTATTTTTCTTTTTTTCCCTTTACTTAATATTTTTGTATTTATTGTATTACCAAATAATGTCAAAAGAGTTCCACATACTATTAGCTCATACAGTATTTGTCTTTCTGCATCTGGCTAATTTCATTTAGCATAATTTCCTCCAGGTTCATTCATATTGTTGCAAATGACAAGATTCTTCCTCATTATTCTTATTATTTATGACTGATGATGTCTGTCTGCAATATTTGAAAAAAATGCAGGTCACATGAATAATGATCTAATGTAATTCTGTATGACCATAACATTCACTCACACGCATATTTGATTGTCAGCTTCTGCAACCAGCATTTTGAAACCAGAATTCTTTGTCAACGCTTGTGAAGAATTTTGTAAAACGTACCACCCAGGATGACAGTGTTCCCTGTTGGCAGCAGGACTGTTTCCACATAGTAGGGCTATGCTGGGTGCAGTGCAGCCAGGCACATTGTGCCCACAGGCCAGTCTGTACTGCTGACTCTTATCCCTGTGCTTGGGAAAACAATGTTCACTGCTGAGTCTATATCTAAATTTGATTCTCAAGAAAAGGGTCATTCATAGCTGTTGGACACTGAGTCATATAGAGGGACAGACGGTGGCTGGGGAAACCTTATCTCTGATGTGCATAAGGGGTTAGATCTGCTGGTGGAACAGGAAGATGAAGAAACCTGTGGCTCTAAACCTGGAATTTCCAGCCCTCCATCTCTGCTGTCCTTGGCCCTCTCATCTGTAAGCAACTTGGAAAGGTGGACCATGTAGGTTACAGGTGAAGGAAATTGGGAAGCTTTCATGTTCTCTCTCATCTCCCTTGCTTATATAACACACTCTTCTACACCTACTTTATATTAGAGTTTCTGCTCTACAAACATGCCCAAACTCTAGAGACTTTTGAAAGTGCGAGGAATGCAGGAGCTCGTTCATCTAGAGACTTTTCTACCACTAGAAACAGTGAACACATATCTGCAAGGCTCAGAATTTCAAGTGACAGGATTTGAGGATTTAAAAGAAAACTACATCTTTGAATAAACCACAAAGCAAGAGGGAAGCTTCACAGGTTTCCCTGCTTCTTGGGTCTCAGTGAGGACCGATTCAGCTAATCTCAGACTCTTAAAAGACCGCTTGGGAGGTCTGCACTAGGAAACTCTTTTCAGTACAACTTGGGGCAGGTAAGGGACCCTTGCTCTTATATTCTGCTGCCTGATAATTTTGCATCCAGAGAAGAATGAGGCCCTGTGAGTATAGGAAGATCAAATTCCACAGTCAAGGTCTCATCATTCTCCCATGACACCCCTAGTTCTGCATTTCCAAAGAAGAGCATCTTCCCAGCATGAAGACCCAGGAACAAAGAGGGAGCTTCTCACACGGGTGAGCAGGACAGAAGCCACCTTGGTCAGCAGAAGGAAACTTGCCCAACTCACATCTGACCCAGAATCAGCCACACCCGTGCAGTATCACCTGCATGTGAACATCGTGTATTTGCTCCATGAGTAAATACCTTGTGTGATTCTTGGGTAAAATCCTACCAGTGGTGACATTTCTCTGCCGTTTGCTTCGACTGATGTATTTTGTAATTCACTTTAGGACACTTGAATAAGGTAAGCATGTCAGGTGTCAGATGTATTGAATAGGAAAAGCAGAGGTTTCTTGTATCAATGCTTGTGGCTTGCATTCAGGCCCATACCTCATGGAAATGAGAGAAACAAAAGAAAATGATACTCCACTCAAAAAAGTGCTGAGAAATCCTATTGTGTTAATATATCTACAACTTATTAACTGTGCTAAAGGAACATTAACTTAGGTCATTTTTATGGGAAGATCCCTAATGCTCAAACATTATATTAAAAATACTTCAGTTTAAATGATCATTAAAAGGCCGATGTTTGATTCAAATCTGGAGTCTTTTGCTTTGGGTGTTCTAATCAGCCCGTGCGCGCAGGGAGCTGGCTGCCTTCCCAGGCCCTGCCTGGCTCCATGTTTAAGTAGAGCAGGACTCCCCACAGGCAGCTGTAGGAACTGAGGAGGGGAAACTGCATCACGGATTCACAAATTTGGCTCAGGATTTTCCCAGGTCCCCTCTCCAAGCCCAGGCTGGTCCCACGACATTCAGAAGAGCTCATCATTATGGGTCTAGGACTTCCCTGGTCCTGCTCTCCTTTCTTCCTTTCCCAGTGACCTTGGAATTGTCACTCTGTCTCACAGGATCTTTCTTTCCCTGTCAAGTGCACTCCCTAAATTCTCTGCTCCTGGGTCAGCAAATCTCTAGAACTTTAGAAAAAGCAGTGCTGGGTCACCCACATGGGGCTGCAGAAAGCTGGCCCAGGACCAGACACACAGGCAGCAGGCTAGGTCCCCACAGGGCTGCGTGGTGGTCACTAGGTAGAGGGGAGGGACCAAGAACCACTCCCCTGAGTGTCTTCAGGGCCATGCGATGTAGAGAGGGGCTGGGACTGGTCTGGACTCATGTGAACCACACATGTCCCCACACAGTACCGTCTTCCTGGGGGTCACGAATGATTTTGTTTGCTATGCTGTCCCAGATCACCTAATTTATTACCCTTTAATTTTCCACACTACACATCATTTATGTCTCTGAATTCTTCACTTGTAAGCAAATGTCACATCTGACCCGAACTGGTTTACGTCGCACATCCCTTTCAGGCTTCCCACTGTCTTTTTGGGTCCTCACACACCCAAGACCCTTCCCTGCAGGGCACGCAGGTAGCTCCTTGGACACAATTCCATCACTTGTTTCTCCACTCCTTGCTCAAAGGAGCTCCACAGACTCTCGTTCAGGGAGGCTTCTCCAACCAGTAATCTACAGCAGTCGGCCAGTCAACCTCTGTCGGAACTTTCCATGATTATCTGCATAAAGCCTACGATTCCACGTTTATTCTTCTATTATTAATTTGTGGGTGGATTTATTTCTATTAATCATTGCATAATCAATCAGAAATGCTTTTTCACTGCAAGGACACATGTGGCAGGAAAAGCGAGCATTCAACTTTCTCTGACAAAAATAAGTCTGCACGTACTTGGTGGTTTTTCTCCAGATGCTCAACAGTTCCATAGGAACCTCAAATGTTTCTAACTTTCCATTCCCTTTCAATGTGATGTTGACTTTGCTTTCATTGTCGTTGATTATGACCTCTGCATGGCTGCTGCAGCTCCGGCTGTCACATGCTTGTTCAAGAGGAAAAGCATAGCACAAATCCAATCTAGTCCTTCACAAGAGGGAACAAAAGTTCCCTGAGAAGAACCTCAGCCATCTGATAGTTACACCCCATGAACCAACGCTGAGCTACATGGTCGCTCCTGGCAGGGAGAAAACTGGAAATTTGCCTGGATTTCAAGTGAATGGAGGAGATGACTCACAGGTAGAAGGTGGTAGGGAGTGTCTGCTGGGTCTGTAAACCCAGTGTGCCTACTGCACTGATCCCACAATACTGGGATCTGGTGGCTACTCTCTGGAGTGGCCACCAGATGGCAGCAGAGAGTATCTGGCAAAAACACCTGGGGATGGAGTGAGCCTGAGCATTGGAGATGCTGACATGCAGGGAGGGTCGATGGCCATGACCTGAGACCTGGAAGGAAAGAGATTCTTCTTGGAGTATCTGTCCTTGACACTGATGTTTACATTCTTCTGACTTCCTGGTTCTCAGATCTGTCTCTTGTAGATGGTGCTTATTTTTCTGACACAGATTCAGACACTTTGCCACGGTCACACGTGCCATCCCATTCTGCAGTCACACATGTCCCACCTCCCTGCCCTTTGTTCTGGGAGCTCCTGTCCTGAAGACACAGCGGCTTCTCCTTCCCTGCCACTCCTCCACATTCCCGACTCTGTCCTGGGATCCTACCAAATCACAGCTCTTGATTTCTTCATGAGGCATAAAATACTTGGTCATTAATCTTCTGTTGACTTAAGTTTTCATCCATTGATACACTTTCCCGGCAACTGAAGACAACTTAGTTATAATAAACATTCACTTCCAGAGTCTTGGAGTTTGAAGCCTCCTCTCATTCCTTCATGAAGCAAATGTTTCCTTTACCTACTGATCTGTCCCTGTCCTGAAAAGCACCCTGGGGATACTGAGGCACAGCACCTATGACCTGGCACTACAACTCACAGCCAAGGTAGAAACATACCGCATCCCATGGATCTTCCAAAACTCCGTGTCCACTTGTAACCAAGGAATTTCATTCTTCCCTAGCAGTGAGGAGCTGTGCCCTCGGGTGGGGCCTGTACCTGTTCAAAGCTTGTGCTGAAGAGTGGGGATAAAGGGGTTCCCGCACTGGGCTCTGGAATGTGTCTTCAAAATGGATTTAAGCCCAGACATCTCATGTCTGACATAAAATATTTATGCTCAGGATATTACTAGAGAAGCAGAAACAAGTTACCCACCTGCCACCTGAGGCAGGATGAAATAGAGGAGGGGACTGTGGACTCCAGGTAACTTCTCCATCACCACTGTGACTGTAGCAACCTCTTGAACAGGGTCAACCACCATCCCACAGGACCAACTTTATATCCCATAGAGAATACAGAGAAATTCATCTCTGAATTTTTCCACGACCAACCCAACCCAGGAGCAAGGCTGGGCACAATCTGGGTAAAGATGTGAGCCCAGACTGTGGGACCAGTGGGTGAAGAAGAATCCCATGGGCTCAGAGGGTGGGTAAGCAGGGGTCATCCCTTCTCTCTCTGTGTCCCTTAGGGCTGAGCCCTGCTCTGGAAACCACAGAGCTCCTCCAGCAGCTGCTCCTGACTCTGCTGATTTGCATCACGGGCTGCTCTCTCAGCAAGGGGATAAGAGAGGCCTGGGAGAAACCTGCCCAGCCTGGGCCTCAGGAAGCAGCATCGCCGGTGCCTCAGCCATGGCCTGGACCCCTCTCCTCCTCGGCCTCCTCGCTCACTGCACAGGTGCTGCCCCCAGGGTCTCACCAAGCTGCCCAGCCCCAGGGCTCTGGGTCCAGCGTGGCCTTGACTGAGCTCAGCAGGGCCCTGCCTGTGGTGGGCAGGGTGCTCGTGACCTGCTGCAGGGGAAGGGGCTGGCGGGGCTGAAATTCCCCACGCTCTGCTCAAAGGCTTGTGAGAGCCTGAGGGGTTGCCCCTGCTAGGAGAGAGGAGTGGGTTTTCAGGTCAAAGGCTCCATGCAACAGGAAAGTCCATGGGCCACTGGGACTGGGGCGGATTGCAGGGGATACCCTAAGGGTTCACAGACTCTCTGGAGCTTGTCCAGGACAGGAAAGTAAGAGATTTCAGAAAATGTGTCTCACCTGCAACCCAACCTCTACTTCTTTTTTTCAATCTTTGCAGGCTCTGCGACCTCCTATGAGCTGACTCAGCCACACTCGGTGTCAGTGGCCCCAGGACAGACAGCCAGGATTACCTGTGGGGGAAACGACATTGGAAGTAAAAGTGTGCACTGGTACCAGCAGAAGCCAGGCCAGGCCCCTGTGCTGGTCATCTATAGTGATAGCAACAGGCCCTCGGGGATCTCCGAGCGATTCTCTGGCTCCAACTCTGGGAACACCGCCACCCTGACCATCAGCGGGGTCGAGGCCGGGGATGAGGCTGACTACTACTGTCAGGTGTGGGACATAGTAGTGATAATCCCACAGTGACACAGGCAGATGGGGAAGTGAGACAAAAACACCCTCTCAGCCTCTGCCACCCTCTTGCTCCAGCCCTGGAAGGCCTGTGAATGAAACCATGAGTGAATCTGGATCAGTTCAACTTGGTCTGAGCTCCCAGGCTGCCCTTCCCTCCAGCCCCCTCCAGGAGTCTGGATCTGAGCTCCCCAGGCTGCCCTTCCCTCCAGCCCCCTCCAGGAGTCGCCACCGAGCATGCATCAGGCATAGACATGGCCTGGAAGGACCAGAATCATCTGGTGACTTGGGGCTGCTGTGTGAGTTAGAGAATGAGGGCCCGGTGGAAAGACAGACACAACCTCTGTTCACTGTCTTGTCCCTGGATGGTCATATGGTGGGGATGGGGCCAGTCCTTAGACCACCTGTCTGGATCAGGCCCCAGAACTGTTGCCCAGCGCTGCAGAGGTCCTGGGCCCCAGGCTGTGGCGGCCTGTGACTCCCAACAGAGCAAATCAGAGGAGGGGACACTGTGAAGTCAGCCCAGATCCCCTCTTCAATGTGACCACCTAGCTCTGCTGAGAACCCAGCAGCTCAGAGCTGAGCCCTCACTGGGAAGGGCTCTTGGTTGCAAAAAGCTTCCTCAAGTTTATGTCCCTTCTCAGAGGGGTTCAGTTTAGTGAACCAAGATCTCAAGTCCCTGCCTCAATTAAGATGCCACTGAATGAAGGGGCTCCCAGCTCTGGAGTTCACTATGTGGATGCCTGAGGCCTCAGTGCCAACCCCATGATGAGTCAGGTCTCCTCCTGCCCAGTGTCACCTCCTGACTCCCTTCTACATCTTCTGTGCATGGAAATATCCACCCCAGAGTGGGATTTCAGTGAGCCCCATCTAAGATGGCCTGGAGTTCCCAAAAATGGGCCATCAGGGACCCAAGGAGGCCACGATACACTGAAAACTGGTTTCTGTCCTAAATTTTCAGAGTAAATGTTGAAATGCTCAATCTGACGGTTCCTTGAATTTTTATGCGATGAAAAGGGAGCCTGACATACCAGGTACTCTGGGCTGAGGGAAAGTTGGAGTCGGATCTCCACTTAGGGAAGCCTGGGGCTGGTGGAGCAGCCTCACCCCATGCAGGGACCACAGATGCACCCACAGGGTGAGCTGCAGGATGGATGCTGCCCACCTCCACCCTCCATATCTTCTGCAAATGTTGCTCCTTTCCACAACGCCAACCAGATTTGTAGATGTGATGAACCACGTAAAACACATGTCACTCGTCGTATCAAAAGCCACTGCAGGCCACCCTGGTCAACAGAAAACCCATTCACATCCTTATAAACTACACAGTCCCCAAATAATTAATCTCCTGAAAATAACAATAACAATAGACATGAAAATCTATGTAATACATCTCGTAATTTCATGCTGATAATGTGAAAATGATAGTATTTTGCTTAATTGACAAAATATACTATTATATAAATTTACTTGCCTTTTCTTTTTATATTTAATGTGGTGACTAGACACTGGGGGTCACAAGTGTGTCACACCGTTATTGGACAGAGCTGCCAGGACTGCTTCAGGTGACAAGTGCTGTCGAGTACCCTCGTGCAGGAAGCCCATCTCCACCAGACGACGTAAGTGTGAACCCAGGAAGAGGCACTGGGACAATAGAGAGGAGAACCTGCTTATGCAGAAGACAGTGCCCTTGGGCCCTGCTCCTGCTCCATCCTACGTGAGCCACATCCATCTCACTGTGGATCATTTTGTGCCCTGCTGAGCTCATGACTGGGGGGATCTAGCAGGTCTGGCTGTGTGGTCACTGCTGTCTCACATGGTTCCGGATGTAACAAAGACCACGAACATAGAAGAGGTTGTTTTCAAAAGGTAAATAATTCTCTACTGCACATGACATAGACTTGCTGCTAAATCCCATGGGTCTACAGTAGGATTCTCCCCTGAAGCTTTGCCTTAAGCACAAGGTTTCAGTTCCTGTGCCCAATCCCCTGTTATGATGGAGTCTGCTAGTTTCTCTGGCCCAACAGCAGGACACTCACACCCCTGCCTGCACCTGCTGTGGAGCCTTTCTTGGCCCCAAAACAATGGGTGACACAGTTCTCAGACCCATGATTTATGGTGTCAGTATTCAGGCCTCAGGGGTCCCTGATGGCTTCTCTGGCTCCAGGTCTAAAAACTGCCTCCATGACCATCTCTGGGCTCCAGGATGGGGATGATGCTGATTATTACTGCAGCTCATATAGGAGAGGTGACACTTTCCACAGTGGTCCAAGTTCATGGGGAATTGAGACCCAAACTTGCCCCTGGCTCTCAGGCCCTCCCTTACTCTGAAGATGGTTCTTCACCCTGTGCTAGGGGCTTCCTGTAGCACGGCCTTGAGAATTCCTCTCCCTCAGCTCCTCTCCTTTCTTACCAAAAAGTCCAAAAGGAAACCTGCTCTGTGGTTTCCCATCCACAAATAACACTGCAGCAAGCATCCCTATGCAGACCACTTAGAGTTCATGCATGCATATGACCACAGGATAAATTCCAGAAGTGAAATTGCTGGATCAAAATAATGTGCATTTGTGATTTTACCCATTGTTTTCACATTGCCCTCCACAGGGGATCTACCAGTTTACAATGCCAGTCCTAATATCGATTGAAATTTATTGGGAAAAGTGCCAATTTTTGCCAACCTATCAGATACAAAAAGTTATCTTGTTACACTTTGATTTTTGATTTTTCCTGTTTTGCTTGAGGTTGAGCCTTTACTATTTCAGTGCTCATTGTTTTTTAGGATTTGGTAAACTTTTCTTAAATGTCTAGATAAGAAGCATTTTAGCGTTTGCCACACACAAGTCAACGTTGGGGGTAATGCATAGGTACTGATAGCACTGTAATCATTCAACAATATAAAATATAAAAAATTAAAATATAAAAACCAGTATCAGTTCTGAGACCACTAAAATAAAAGGTGTCAGTCCAGGGGTGTCCCATAGGATGTGGTTTAACGGTCCTGGTTTGTAGGGTCATTTGAACTTGGAAAATTGCACCAGCGTGTGTTCTGGGTGGAGATCTCCTTGTGAGGGTCACTGTATTTCACCTCCTGTAGTGGCCTGAGGTTTTTCTTTGGATAAGAACATACGTGGACCATCTATTTGATTGGATCTTCTGTATGCTCAAGACAGCCGTGTGTCACAGGCTTATGACTTTCATCCTCATCCATTTCCTCTGAGTTTCGTGAGAGCTTTAGTAGATCAGGAATAGAGACTCCTCGTAGGTGGTAAATTCCAGGGAGTGGGTGTCGCAAATGGGCAAGGAAGCTCGCACCAAGTCAGGAATGATCCAGTGAGGGCTGAGAGAAGAAAGGTCTTAACATCAGCCTTGTAGCTGAAACCAAAAACACACAAGATCATTGGCGTTCTGAGCATCATAAACGAGTGAATAAATGAAGTTCCAGTTTTAAATGTATTGCAATTTTTTAGAGCACGTAGACTGTGAAACTCAGAATGTAACCATGGGATAAAGAAGAGACCTCGAGTTTTTAAGGATGGCGATAGTGGAAATATGTTATCCTGCAAATTATCATTTTGTGTAAAGGAATATTTTCCCTTTCTTAAATGGAGGAAATACCTTCTGAAACCTCCTTCTCTCACACTGTGAATGCCTCATTAAGCCACAGATAAACTGTAACGGGAAGGAGGAAACAACTGTCCTTTTACATAACCATTTAGAGCTTTCTTCATTTGCACACCAAAATGTTGATGCTCAATGCTAACATTGGATTTAGTAATTTCATATGCTTACGAGATTTCAATTTTCTTTGGGTTATGTTATTTCTGTGTATGATGTACCTTAGTTACCTGGGACATATTCTGCTCTAAAAACAATTCAACTTTTTTTCTTTTATTTTCTGTATCAACTATGGCTCTTTCCCCACGCTGTCAGAAATAGCCCATGGCTACTGCTTATAAAATTCAGTTTTGTGATCATTTAAATTATTATATACTCTAAATTATCTTAAGAATGCCCAAATGTGAATTTTTTTCACATCTAACTCAAAAATGTTGCTGATGTTAACTCACTTTGTAGTTCTATCTTAATGAAGTAGGAGTTTACTTTTCTGGACACCCAGATGATAACAGGAGACTGGAGATAAAACCCCCAAAAGCTGTTTTCCTTTAAAGCCTCAGGATAAGTCACCCTGGAGAATCACCCACACTTGATATGAATGATACATAAATTAGAATTAGGTCTTAGAGTTGGTGTTTAGGAGTTGGGCTTTTGGGGTGAGGTGAATGTTTTTGCAAAGGAGAAAGACATGAGTTTTTTGGAGTCCATAGGCTGGGGAAGTTATTGACTAAATTCTGTCCCCCAAAATTCATCACTGAAACTGTAACACAGTGTGTGACCAAAATTGCACATAGGGTTCTTAAGAGATGACTAAGTGCTATTGATGAAATTAGGGCAGATTCTTATGCAATCTGACTGGTTTCCTCCTTGGAAGACAAACTTTGCACACACAGAAATGAGACACCAGAGGTGAGCGTGCAGAGGAAAGACCATGTGAGGACACAGCAAGGGGGCAGTGACCTGCAGGCCAAGGAGAGAGGCCTCAGGGGAAAACAAACCCACCAACACCTTTATTGTGGATTTTCTAGCTTCTAAACTGGGTGAAAATAAGTTTCTGCCATTTAGGTCACTAGCTCTTCTGTATCTTCTTGTGGGAGCTCTAGCAAATAAAAACAAGATGGACTGAAAGATGAGGGAGAAGGAAGAGATGGAGCAGGGCTCAGGAGGTGGGGCAGGGCTCAGGAGGCGGGGCAAAGCTCAGGAGGCGGGGCCGGGTGCAGGAGGCAGGGCAGGGCTCAGGAGGCGGGGCAGGGCTCAGGAGGCGGGGCAGGGCTCAGGAGGCGGGGCAGAGGCGGGGCAGGGTGCAGGAGGCGGGGCAGGGTGCAGGAGGCGGGGCAGGGCGGGGCTGGAAGGTCAGGCTCTGAGGTGCATCTCCTGGATGGAATCTTGACTCCACTCACCACTGTCTGGAAAAATTGGAAAAAACATTTACCCTCCTAATAATGATTCATTAATAAAGATGGACTTTGAGCATAGGGCTCCCATCATCCTATTCCATATTATAAAACTCTTCTTGAGGTAACTCTTGTAAAACCCTCCCCATTACATCTGGCATGTAATATAGGCTAATAAGCAGCCCTTCTGAGTGATCTAGGGATGTACAGAGAATGCCATTCAAGCTGTGTGCACTAGGGGGCACTGTGAGGTTTAGTCTGAGGCCCCTAATGAGTCCAAGTCCCCTGGTAATGCTCAAGTGCAAAGGGCATGACTGCTGCTTCCTTTGAGGCTCTGTTTGGTAAATCTGAAAACACAAACACACTCGGTCCTTCTTCTGATCTTGAGAAATTGCTCAGAGAAGGCCCTCAGGCTGAGGGCTCAGACAAGAACCAGGACAAATATTTCAGGGAATGGAGAACAGATTTGCATCCACTCTCACCAGAGCCACCTAACAAGACACAAGAATAAAGGAAGTAGATTTGCATGAAGAGCCTCCCCTTCCTATGATAAGAGAGGCCTGGAGGTTCCTCCTTAGCTGTGGGCTCAGAGGCAGAGCTCTGGGGTGTCTCCACCATGGCCTGGACCCCTCCCCTGCTCACCCTCCTCACTCTCTGCACAGGTGCTGCCTCCCAGGGCTCACTCCATATTATCACAGTAGCTGTGTCAGCTGACCCTGAGCTTCAGCTCAGCACAGGGAGTGGTGTAGGGCGGGAGGCTCTGGAGGTGAAACCCTTATCCTCACCTCTCCTGTCCTCTTTTGCAGGTTCTGTGGTTTCTTCTGAGCTGACTCAGGACCCTGCAGTGTCTGTGGCCTTGGGACAGACAGCCAGGATCACCTGCCAGGGAGAGAGCCTCAGAAGCTATTATCCAAGCTGGTACCAGCAGAAGCCGGGCCAGGCCCCTGTGCTGGTCATCTATGGTAACAACAACCGGCCTTCAGGGATCCCAGACCGATTCTCTGGCTCCAGCTCAGAAAACACAGCTTCCTTGACCATCACTGGGGCTCAGGTGGAAGATGAGGCTGACTATTACTGTAACTCCTGGGACAGCAGTGGTACTTATCCCACAGTGACACAGACAGATGGGGAAGTGAGACAGAAACCCCTTCCCTCGCTGTGTCACCCTATCTCTCCAGCCCCAGCAGGACTGTGAACAAAGCCATAAGCAGGGCTGGCCCAGTTCACCTGGATCTGAGACCTTCAGGCTTCCCTCCTCTCCAGCCCTCAGTCAGGCTCTGCAGAAGGTGGGTTGGGATAGGATTTGAGGCTGGAAGGACTAAGCTGTTCTGCTGTAGTCTGGACTGAGTGTGTCTTGGCTCAAGATGACCTGAGTGGAAGGACAGTAAGAGGGAGACAGGCAGCCATGGAGTGTCCATGGTCTCTGGAGTTCCTCTTGTGTGGTGACTGGATCTAATGCAATGCCTGTCCTCTGTGGCCCAAATACCCTGGATTATTTCTCTGAACGACTCATGTTTAGCTGAGACCCTCAAGCCCCAGCTCTATGCATCCTAATGTTCTGAACAAAGTCTTTCCTAGTGAGCACTGTGGTATCACGTGGCATCCCTGACTTCCCACAGCCATTTCCCACTGAAAAATGCCATTGAGTGCAAATAACAGCTTCCTGCAAAAGTGTGCCTCCTTCAGAATGTGGTTCTAGAGCAATGACTGCCTGAGGCCTTAATCCCAAATCCATGCTTTAATTTAGGATGACCTTAAAACACCTCCTAGCTGAATGGTCAATTGTAACATATTCCCAGGCACGCCTCCCACATTTCTCTCCTGTGAGTATATCCTGAAACCCTACTGTATGGAACCCTCACTCTCAGAGTAGGATTCTAGGGAAATGAAAAATTGTAAAAAAAAAATGAAAACATCCTAGTGGGAAGAGTATCAAAGAGGAGGCAGTTGCACACGAAGAGAACTCTGAAGTCTGCAAATATTTATGCACTAATGAGCACTTGTGTGTAAAGAAACTCCCTCTGAAAGAGAAAAGAACCACCTAAAGACACTTGAGGGAACACCCCACAGAGAACACACACACACACACTCACACACACACACACACACACACTACAGTCACAGAAGAAGGGCCTGAGTTACATGGCATGAGGTTGGCCCATCGGAAGGAAGAAGGAAGGAAGGAAGGAAGGAAGGAAGGAAGGAGAAAATTGTACTGCTAATGTATTATTTGGCAAGCTGCTCAGTGGAACACCAAGATATTCGTGTGTGTGTGTGTGTGTGTGTGTGTGTGTGTATTTTTTTATTGCATTTTAGATTCTGGGGTACATGTGAAGAACATGCAGGATTGTTGCATAGGTACATACATGGGAATGTGGTTTGCTGCCTCCATCCCCATCACCTATATCTGGCATTTCTCCTCATGTTATCCCTCCCCAACTCCCTACCCCCACTGCCCCTCCCCTAGTTCACCCCAACAGACCCCAGTGTGTAATGCTGCCTCCCTGTGTCCATATGTTCTCACTGTTCAACCCCTGCCTATGAGTGAGAACATGCGGTGTTTGATTTTTCTGTTCTTGTGTCAGTTCGCTGAGAATGATGGTTTCCAGGTTCATCCATGTCCCTACAAAGGACACGAACTCATCGTTTTTTTTATGGCTGCATAGTGTTCCCTGGTATATATGTGCCACATTTTCCCTGTCCAGTCTATCAATGATGGGCATTTGGGTTGTTTCCAAGTCTTTGCTATTGTAAACAGTGCTGCAGTGAACATTGGTGTGCATGATATTCTTAAGAACGTTGCACGTATATTTTATAATGTTACCACTGAAACAGATTTTGAAAAATGAGAACATGAATACCTTTAGAAAGCATTCAAGGATAAAGAGGGAAAATAAATTTGGATTGTATACATATGCAAAATATACTTTCAAAGACAAGCTTGTGGTTTTTTTTAATTCCTTAAATATAAGAAGCAGATATTTAAACTCCTTGCCTTTTATTTTAAAATTTAGAAAATGCTTACATCTTCCCACACTGAACTTTATACTAATACAGCTAATCTAATCAAGGGATAAGAAAATCAAAACAGAATTCTCTTGACGAATTCATTTCCTTTATTTTTCAGACTTAACATATGATGAAAGAAATAAAACTATTTATAATTGATTCTGCTCTTTGAAAGTATTTACTGATCACTTACCTTGCACCAAGTGATCTCCAGCTCTGAAGATGAGTCAGTGGAAAAATACACGTAGTTGCCCAGCTTCGTTGAGCTTAAAGTTTAATAAGGAAGAAAAGAAGTCATTGATTAGGGACTTTAAAACAGGAGTGTTGTGATAGGATGGAATTCTGATTGCATACTGTACTTGCTGTGTGGAGACTGGATTGAAAAATAGTGCAATGATACAAGCTTAAATTCATATAGACTATGGCTAGCCTGTATTTTCAGCGCCCCTGAAAGAAGAATGTATAATAATAGTTCTCATTATTTCCCCTAAGAAATCTCTGCAGTAGAGCTCTGGCTTTGTGAGAGAAGTAGTACAGTCACCACATAGCGAGGGTGGGAGGGTGAATTAGCAAATACCATTTGGAATTACTGCACTTTAAAGGTAAAGCTGGCAGAATTTTCATACATGTCAGATCTGAAAATGTGTGTGTGTGTGTGTGTGTGTGTAAAGGAGAAACAGAAAATAAGAACCAGACAGATACAGAGAGACAAGATAGAGCTGCAGAGACAGAATTAAAAGGGGACCCCAAGCATATTGAGCTGAGAAACTATAAAATGGGAGTTACTATGAAACAGAATGGGGAAGAGCAAGTTTGGGGAGTGTCAGTGGCTCCCTGTGGACTTATTAATTTTGACATTTCTAACAGACATCCAGGTGGAGAAGTCAGACAGTGTTGGGTGTAGTCTAGTCTTATGGTATAATGTAAAGTATCAGGAAATGAAGGACACAAAAATTTGTAAGAAAGCAAAGATAGCCGGGCATGGTGGCTCACACCTGTAATCCCAGCCCTTTGGGAGGCCGAGGTGGGTGGATCATGAGGTCAACAGATCAAGACCATCCTGGTCAACATGGTGAAACCCCGTCTCTACTAAAAATACCAAAAAAAATTTAGCTGGGCATAGTGGCCCGTGCCTGTAATCCCAGCTACTCAGGAGGCTGAGGCAGGAGAATTCCCTGAACCCAGGAGGCAGAGGTTGTGGTGAGCCAAGATTGCGCCATTGCACTCCAGCCTGGGTAACAAGAGCGAAACTCCGTCTCAAAAACAAAAAAGAAGAAAAGAAAAAGAAAGCAAAGATAAAGAGAAGTCATGGCTATCTAAGACTTAAAAAGTAGTAAACATGAGAAGAATCCAGCAAAACAGTACTGAGGGTAATTCTCAAAAACGTCAAGAGGTAATGCAGGCAAAGTGTTCTGGAATTCTATCAAAGGACGTTTTGAAAAAAAAGGGGGAGATCAACTGCATTAAATGCTGCCGATACATGAATTAAGACGAAGGCTGAGGAACTATGCTTCAATTCATCATTTAACAATATGGATTCCATTTGTGCTTCGAGAAGAGCAATGTTCTTAAAGTGAGTAGGTGAGAACCCATATTGGAGTCGTTTCTCAAAGGAACGTCTGGTCTCTAGATTCTTCAGGAATTTTTTAGTGAACAGTGGAGGCACAAATGGGATTAGTTTTAATTCTAGGGTCGGGACACACTTTAAACCTGTGCCTCTGCATGCCTTGCATTTGAAGGCTAGGTATTCCATTTTCTTCTAATAACAGATACAAAACCTAAACCCATCTAATTGACACACTTTACAAAGACTGGTACTAGAGGTTGTTGGAGAGGCCGTGGTTCCACATAGTATCTTATGAGTCACTGATGGGCAGGGAAGCTGGAAAAATGTCTTTGGAAAACTCACCACACCTGCTCTATTTAAACATTCAGATGCCAATCACCTGAAATCCCAAACATATTCCATACATATTTCCACAAGAAAACACCAGGGACCTGCATTACAATATTATTAGTTCAAATACTCACACTGGGTTTTCTGATTATTTTATTAGCAACTCAGTCTCTGCGTGTTTTCAGCAGTACAACCTCTATCTAATATATATTTTGTATTTTTAATCAACCATTAAGAAAAAGTACTGTATTTTACCTCAAGTCTATATATAGTGCCTAAAATAGAAGACATGATTTTATAGATTCAACAGAATTATTTGTTGAATAAATAATGAGTAACTTATTTATCCTGTCCACAGACAAATACATCATCTGAGAATACAGTGATAACATTTGTTATGTAGAAAGTCATTTCAATCTCAGTTAAAATATTTTGTGCATATGAGTTACTGTCATATACAGATGCTCGCAGTGTTTATATGAAAATGTTTGGAGTTAATGCATAGTTTTGGTCCTTAAGCCTTTTGGTTTTGCTGCCATAGCAGATAGTGTTCCTATTAAGAACATGAACCTGAATTTTACTTCATTTTTAACAGATTCTTAATAAAATATATGCCAGACTGTTTTGTTTAATACATAAGCAGACACGCTGTCAGAAGCAAATAGCCACCCACACCACTGCCACCCGTACCTCTGATACTGCGGCTCCTGAAGACGTCACCCACTCCACCACTGCCACCCGTTCTGATTCTGTGGCTCCTGAAGACATCACCGAGAGCTGAGGACTTTGTGTTCATCCTGAGCACTTTATAGACCTTTCATTTTCACCTGGGTATGAGATAAAATAATTAAACAGCAACACAGCTCACAATTCTTAAAGAATGACTCTTTTTTTTGTGCCTGTTTAACATTACAGAGCGAGACAGAGTACACGTCTCTTTCCCAGGAAATCACTGTTGGCACTACACTCTGAAAACTTGTGTTATTGACTTTCTTAGAAACACTGTTGGGCTCATAATTTAGATGCCATCAAATCATGTACAAAAATATGCTACTTCCTTCCCCTTCTCTTCTCCTCTTAACAGACAATTGTCAGTTTTCTTCCTCTCCAACTCCTTCTGTTTACTTAATTTTTTAAAAGTGTTCTGCACATTTCCAATTTTAGAAGTGTAGATAGGCAACATGTGGTCAAACTACATGTACAGGAAGAGTTGAATTACATGCAAGCATTTTTAAATAAAGAATTCCTCCTCAGTGTTCTGTGATTATTTTATATAATCAAATGTCTTCCAGATATACGTCCCAAACCGGTGGTTATCAAGCTCTGCTTTGTTGTCTAATTTTATCAGAATTATCCAAAATTCTAATCATAAATACATATAAGTTGGCACACCTTCAAATTTGTGAAATCAAAATTTCCAGAACCTAGTACTATGCATAGAAAAATGTATTCCTCAGGTGATGCTGATTTTGGATCCGGGTTTGGAATGCAAGAAGAATTACCTTCCTTGCCCTCTAGTTGGCACTAACATGCAGAGTTCCTCTTCCCCTTTCACATTCTGCTGTCTCTCCTTCTGCATCTTCGTCTTCTCCTCCCTCCACTTCTCACGCACATCCCAAGCCCTCCACCGTCAATCCTCCTAAAATTCCAAATGGCCATTTGCCACGAAACTTCCCTCTGTCCCATGAACAAGTTATGTGGGCAAAAGGAGAGTTTATGTCTGGACCCAGCTGAATCAAGAGCTGCAATTAAACATTTCCCTCCACCCAGAGCCACCAGCAAATAGTTACAGAAGATCAGAAATCTCCTGTAGGTGCAAAGGGCTCAGGGTGACCTGATGCTATAGATCAAATCTTATTGTCCCCTCAAATTCTTGTGTTAAAATCTAATTCTCTATGTGATGGGATTTGAAAATGAGGCCTTGGAGGGTGATTAGGTCATGAAAGCAGAGCCCCATGAATGGGATCAGTGTCCCTATCAAAGGGACTGCTGGGAGTTCCCTCATTCCTTCTGTCATGTGAGGACACAGTAAAGAGATGGCAGTCTCCGAACCAGGAGCAAGCCCTCACCAGACACGATGTCTGCTGAGCACGGGACCTTGGATTTTACCATCTCCAGAACTAGGAGAAATAAATTTGTTTCTCTGCGACCTAGTCTGTGGCATTCGGCTTTGGCCCCCGGATTAGCTAAAGTACCAACATATCAACTTGTACATGTAATTTTTGGAAACCCTGTGATGCCAAATCTTTGATGGCAAAAGGCAACTGATCTGCTGGAGGAATGAACCTAAATGGTCCCTCTTTCCACAATAAACCAGAGAGTGAGAAATACCAAAAGTAGATCAAGGTCTTCTAAAAGCCGTACCTGAAAGGTTTCCAGTAACAGTTGATTAGACGGTAAGTTCATCACACAGACAACCACAACAAGGAGACATGACTATCAGAGATTTTCAGGATGGCCTCAAAAACACCATCTGACAACATTAGGGACCCCTCCTCCTAGGCTACTTTTTCTGCTCTCCAGTGCCTCTTGCAGACAGCAGACAACCCCAGCAGCAGGTCCTTCAGCTGCAGGGCTGCAGCTCAGCCAGATGACAGAAGCCTCTCTTCACTGTGGCAGAGGAACCCAGGCCACACACCCTGGTCTTGGCCTCCATGTCTCCCACTGTGTCCAGGACACAGGGCAGCATGGGAGCTGCTGGCTGGGGCTGTGATGGCCACCCCCTCTCTCCCATCTCCAATCTCTTGCTCCAGCCATGCTTTCAGTTCCAGGGTTGAGGCTAGTGGCTAGAGCAAGTACCACAATGTCAGGCAGCTCCTTAAGGCAGGGGCAGGAGGGCTCTAGAGCTGCCTCTACCTCCAGTTCTGTCCCTGAAGGGGGCTCTTCCCCTGAGGCTGGCACTGCCTCACCAGCTAGCCCTGGAAGGTCCGGTATTGCTGCATATGGAGCAGGAGCTGAAAAAGAAGAAAGATTCACCAATGATAGTCATTTTTCACTGGAATTCCCACACACAGAAACAGCCTCACTGAATTTAAATAATTCCAGCCTGAAAACACTGCACCCAGAAAGTCTCTGAGACTACAGGCCACCTCACCATGTGCCTGTGCTTTGAGAAACTCCAGAGGATCCAGCTGGACAAGGACAATATGCAGATGTGGCCCAGATGGGATCACTGGTGAGGTCTGGCCTGGTAGGGCCTGCCCTGGGCTGCCCTGTGGTACCTGAGGGTGCCTTCGGCCAAATGGCTCAAGGCTCCTGGAATGAGGGATGGGCCTGCATCTGCATTGTGGGAAAAGGCTGTCACTCTGGGCCCTCCTGAAGCAGGAGCCTGGAGATGTGGGGATGCCAGGTGCTCTGAGATCTGAGGGACGTGGACATTGCCCACCTCCACCCTCCCCATCCTGTGCAAATAAATTATTCTTTTCACCCTTCCTTCAGCCTATCGATTTGGACACTTAAAAAGCCACCACAGCTCATCCTTGTAAAGAGGAAGGCCATTCACATCACATTTTTCAAATAACAGTAATAGCCGTGCAGAGTATAGAAAATTTCTCATCAATTAGTGTACTTAGATTACTATGAAAGTAATGATATTTTTGATATGCTAGGTTAGTAAAATATATTATTGAAACTCATTTGCTTCTTCTCTTTGTATTTCTAATGCAGTGACCAGACAGTGGGATTCCCATGAGGCTCACATCATATTGGGACTGAACAGTGCTGGTTTCCCCTGCCTTCAGGGTACAGGGGCTGTGGAGTGACCTGGACATGGGGCAGGAAGCCCCATGTCCACCCATAGCACATCAGTGTGAACCCAGGGAGAGACGCTGGTGTAAGAGAGACGAGAACATGGGGTGAACCACTTGCTTGTGCAGGGGACTGAGCCCTCACTTTGAACCAAATAAGTTTTCTTTTCTATGTTCAATCCTGAACAAGAGGGCTTTTTGGACTTTTTTGTTCTCAGGTTTGTGCCCCTTCAGGTTTGGGGCTGTCTGGAATCCCAGCCAGGGGACACTGAGGAAATCCAGGAGTCTCACACTGACTCCGTTGAAGTTCATCTGCTAGGGCCATCCCAAACTGCTGCGTATGACGATTTCCTTTCCTGGTGCTCAGATAGCTGCTCCGTGCACTTGCCATGGTTTCGGAGAAGAATCTAGGCGGGAAAACAGGATCGTGTATGTTACGATATTTAAATGGAACCTGAATCCATTAATATTTCTTTTAATATGAAACATTAAAAGAATTTTGTCATAGGTAATGGGGAAAGATGAAAAGCGATTAAAAGTATTTTGAGAAAAACAAACAAAAATGCATTTATTAATATGTGTGTCTTCAGTGCTGCAGGGTTGAGAGAGGTCCGCTTTAGTTTGCCCTGAGGATGTGCTCAGATGGGGGAAAGCAAGAAGGCAGGAAACACGCATCTCTGCGACCTGACACGTAAATCACAGCGAAATGGAAATAAGTCTTTCAATAAATCAACCATTCACAATACATATCACTCTGGTGCACACAGAAAGTCCTATTAGCAAATTCCCTTTGTCCTGCTGGGTCATATCCCCACGGATCACCTGTGTGCAGAGTGGACTCTGTGGTCCCCGTTTCTCAGGCTGAGAACCAGAGGCTGGGAAGGACAAGTCGCTTGCTTGTGAGTGGGAAGGGCAGGATTGGGAGCAGCAGATTCCGGCTCAGGACTGTGGCCCTAGTCGATGCTCCCTGTTTCCTCCACAGGGTCCCTCCCACATTTCCCGGTGTGGATGTGGTGCATTTCCTGGGGTGGCTGACATGCTCCAGGGATTCGGTGCTGCAGTCGCTTCAGCACAAAGCGTCGGGGTGGGGGTGGGGGATGGATGAGGCTGCAGTGGGGAGACCAGAGACCAATGACACCCAGCAGAGAGTTCCATGGGGTGGGCAGCCCCATTTCCTGACATTAGAGACAGCCTGGAGCTGGGTGCCCAGCAGAGGGCACTGCAGGGTGTGCCCAGGCTTGGGAGTCACAGAGACACAGACACCACACAGCAGAGACACGGAGGGCCAGGAGGTCACTCAGGTGAGGGGCTTCAGCAGATCTTTCTCTCCTGAGCAAATCGGGTAGAAAAAAATTAAGTACTTGCCATCAGAATAGACAGACAAAGACTTTCATCTTTTCAGCTGAGCTGCACTGTCAAGGGAAACAAATCTTTGAGCCCAGACCCAGGTGAGGGTGGGGTTAGGCATGGAGCTCACAACCCAGATTTGCATGGAGGCCCCGCCCCCCTCTGAGGCAAAAGAGATGAGACAGGCTGGGGTCAGGCCCAGTTCTGGGGTCTCAGGAGGCAGCGCTCTTGGGAAGTCTTCACCATGGCCTGGACTCTGCTCTTCCTCATCCTCCTCACTCAGGGCACAGGTGATATCTCCAGGGAAGGGGACTCAGGGACCTCTGGGCTAATCATTGGTCTCTTGCTCCTCAGGCTCACATGGGCCCAGCACTGGCTCACTAGTGTGTTTCTCCCTGTTTCCAGGGTCCTGGGCTCAGTCTGCCCTGACTCAGCCTCACTCAGTGTCCGGGACTCCTGGACAGTCGGTCACCATCTCCTGCACTGGAACCAGCAGTGATGTTGGAGGTTATAATGCTGTCTCCTGGTACCAGCAGCACCCAGGCTCAGCCCCCAAACTCATGATTTATGAGGTCAGCAGTCGGCCCTCAGGGGTCTCTAATCACTTCTCTGGCTCTAAGTCTGGCAACACGGCCTCCCTGACCATCTCTGGGCTCCAGGCTGAGGACGAGGCTGATTATTACTGCAGCTCATACGCAGGCAGCAGCACTTTCCACAGTGGTCCAGGTTCATGGGGAACTGAGACCAAAACCTGCCCTGGGCTCTCGGGCTCCCTTTCTGCTATGAAGATGTTCCCTCAGCTGGTCCAAGGTCTGTCACTGGATAAGAACATACTCACTTCATCTATTTGATTGGATCACGGGTTTGCCAAACACAGCCCTGTGTCACAATCACAGAACATTGATCTGCATGGCTTGCTCTGAGTTTTGGGAGAGCTTCCATATGTCAGGAACAGACTCCTCCTAAGGCAAAGTCTGAGGGAGAGGGAGGGGCAAGTGGGCAAGGAAGTTTGTATCAAAGCCGGAATATCCAGGGCAGACTCAGAGAGAAGGGTCCTCATACCAGCATTTGACTGAAGCCAAAACAGAAGAGAACAAGGAAGTTGTGAGAATAACAAATGAATAAACAGTTTAAGTTTTAAATATATTGAATGTTTTTATAATCCATGAAAATTCTAGAGTAGAATTTAACAATGGGATAAGGAAAAGAGCTTGAGATGTTAAACTATAAAGAGGCCAAGGCAAGTTGCCAGAAAAAGGTCCTGTTTTAAAACTATTTTAAGTCCACTAGAGCTAAGGGAGGAGTTTGCAGAATCAAGGTTTGAAATGTCATGCAGGAGGGGGCGAGAGTCAGGGGATGGGAAGACCCAGCTGAGCTCATCTAAGGGTGTTTACGTTTTTCTGGCCCTAGAGTTTTTGGCCATCCCTGTATGACCAGGGCCTCAGATAAGCAGAGAGTTTATCTGCTTCTCTCCTCCAGCCATAGTTCCTGGTTGCCCTGAGCTCAGGTCAGGCCTGCTGTAGCCTTTGCATCCTAAGAGCCCATTTCACTCCCGATTGTGCTCAATGGACTGACCCAGAGTAAACAGTAGGAGGTTCCCCTGCTCTGTGACCCCAGGGTCTCTTCCTTTCAGTGGCACCAGCCCAGCCCTAATGTCCATCCATCTGTTCCTGCCCATCCAGGCCTCCGTGCTGCCCACTGTAAATGGCCACAGGTCACAAACTGATTGTAAATCTTGAGCAGATTGCCCTGACTCTGCAAAACGGAACATCTCCTCCCAGCACCAGGATGTCACAAGCAAGGCCAGCTGTGGGAAGGCAAGTGGGGGAGTAACGTGCATCACAGAGTGTAGATGAGACAGAGTAGCTCTGATGTCTCTCCGGATGGGTCAGGTCCCTGCAATTGCAGGCCCACAGAACGGGACTGCAGGCTGGAAGATGAGCTCCCTTTCTCCTGTACACAAAACCGTGCTGTGTGCAAGATTTCCCATGTATAGGAGTGTGCCCAGGTGTGTACCCATGTGTGAGTGTGCCCAGGGTTGTGCTCATGTTCAGGAGTGTGTGCAGGTGTGTAAATGTGTGTTCTCATGTACAGGAATGTGCACACGCATGTAAATGTGGGTGCCTGTGTGTGGGAGTGTGCACAGGTGTGCCCATGAGTGTGTGCAGGTGTGCAAATGTGTGTGCCCGTGTGTAGGATTGTGCCCGGGTGTGTAAGGTACCCAACCATGTGTGGGAGTGTGCCCAGGTGTGCTCCCCTCTGTGAGTGTGTACAGGTGTGTAAACGGGTGCACCTGTGTGGGAATGTGCTGTGTATACCTGTGTATGGGTGTGTGCACATGTGCATGCTGGTGTTACCAGGGAGTGCTGCCAGTGTCAAATGTCCCAAACTCACAATTTGTTTAATTTCCTCACTTACCACCTCCCTAAGACGTGCTTCTGGGTTAAACGAGTTCATGTGGGCAAGGCCCACAAGCAGGCATGGCATGGCATGGGCTGTAGTCAGTGCTGAGTAAGTGTCATCGAATATTGTCATGCTTACATGCAACCTTGTCCAGGGTGGGCCACATGTACGCCCCTGTCTGGTCCTGACAGAGCAGCAGAAGGGGGACTCAGACACAACAATGGCCAGGGTCCTGAAAGCACAGAGACACCTTTCACCCCTGTGAGCTTCACAAACAACCGTGGGTATGGGATTCCTGTCATAGCTTTAAGATTGTTCAAATAAGCACTGACGATCACTCCCATATGAGATATGAGGAGAAGAATAATTTCATATGAACCAAACACATGAAGCCCACACTGAAGCCTGCCGAGTTCTCTCCAGTCCAGTGCGATGGAGGCTGCATTTTCATTGGGACTTTTGAGAGTACGGAGAAGGCCTCAGGAAACCAGGCTGAGCTGCGGGTGCCAAAGACAAAGGTCTGGGATGTCTCACCATGGTCTAGGCCCTTCTCACCATGGCCTGCTACCTGTCCTCACTCTCTGCACAGATGCTGCCCCCAGGCTAAGCCCACACAGGACTATAAGCCTATTCCTGACCCTGAGCTAGCTCAGGTGATGCTTCAGGATATGGCGCCCTGAGAATGAGCCCCAAAGTGTCCTCGACCTTCAGTTTCTGTGATTTCCTAAAGACTCAGCTACAACCAGCAAAGATGACCATGAGACGCCTGTCCCCCATCCGCCCAGGAGAAAGCAGAGCAGGCAACAGTGCAGAGAGAGCCAGCAGGAGCCAGGCCAGATCCTGCATCCAAAGCAGTCCCCAATACCCACACATTCTCCAGCTCTAACCTGGGGTACAGCCCGCACCTACTGCAGGCTGAGGCTGGCTCCTCAGCATGGCTAGCCCATGACCGGGGATGTCAGTGTGTCCATGGGACACATCCTTGCTGCCTGCCTGGTCCTCACACCCCCTCCCTCCCCACCTTGGTTAAGTTCTGCTCCAAAGGCCCCAGGTTCAGCACTCAGGATACTTAGATTGGTTCCTGGACTTGCCCCCGCTGCTTTCTGTTCTCCTGAGCCACTTAGTCTCTCAGCCACAGTGTTCGCTGCTGTGAAGTGAGGAGGCTTATAGTGAACTGAAGAAGCTTTTTTCTTCATTCAACATTTAAACATAGAAAAGAGATAAATGTTGTATTTATTAATTAAACCCCAATGAGAGGATGTCATTCAATGGGCTTCGGTCATGGAACTTGTCTTTCCTCTGCAGGGAGCCCAAGAAAGAGGTTCAAAAGAGCTTGTTTTCTGTATGGTGGGAACAGTGGCCCCCAGCTGAGAATAAGCAGGAGAGCCTCAGTTTCATCAGGAAAACAGACTAGGCTAGTGTAAAAGTCCTCCTGGCAGAAACTCTGAGAAGTGTGGAATGAAATAAACATAAACTTGAAATTGATGGTGCTGACAATGGTGTTGTTAGCTCACAGCTAAGCTGCAGTGCAGGAGGCATCAGGTGACCGTGTGGATCACAGCTGCTGCTACTATGTGTGAGGTGTACCCATCTTCTTCCTAAGTGCACAGGAAGTCTGGGTCCCTGGAGGACGGCATGCACATCTCTCTGGACTTTGGAAGCTTTGCAGAAGCCCTCTCTCAGTAGTCCTGATAGAACAAAACCACTAGAGGAGGGCATCTCAACCCTGAGACACTTTGACAGCAAATGCATCTGCCCCACCTCCCTGCACTGTGTGTGAACTCTCTGTGCTGAGCTGAGCAGGGTGGATTGGGTCACACTGGCACAGAATGGGGCTGGACTCTCTGGTCCTCAACTTCAGAGGTGACAGGAGCTGTGGGGTCACCTGGAAGAAAAAGGCCCCGGGAGGGTCGAGTCTCCTCCACCAGCTGGGGGCAGCAGAGCTGCAGCCAGGAGCAGTCAGGAGCCAGGCTGGGGCTGCCCAGGTGGGGCAAAGAGGAAGCCCAGCCTGGGGATCAACAGGTGTCCAAGAATCAGTCTTCAGAGTGAAAGTGAAGACAGTTCATCATATTCCCTCGGGCTGCAGTGGCCACGTTCTGAGGGTCAGGCTCATACAGTGTCACCCCCGGACACTGACAGAAGACCACCACAGTAAAGGCCTCACCTGGGAAATGCAGCTAGAGGATCCTGGGCCCAGGTGTCAGCCTAGGCAGCCTCCTCAGGAAGGGGATACCCTGGGCAACATCCCGAGGTCAAGGTGTTCTAAGAGGGGGCACAGTGTGAGTGGATGGGGCCCCCAGGGCCTGAGCCCTTCACCCGGGATGGCTGCCGGAGCCTCGTGCCACTCTCAGGGCCTTGTTCCTCCCTGTCCAGCAGTGTCCTGGCGAGCTGAGCCCTCTGTCCTGGACACTCCCAGATACACTCGACCCCTGATCCCTCTGCCTCTCCTTCCAGCTCCAGGCAGACTCTGACTCAGGGGGTGGCCTGAGTGAATGCTCAAGTGAATCTCAGGTGGGTGAAGATGCATTTGGAGCCCTGGTCCCTGCATGAGGCCTCCCCAGCCTCCTTGACAACACGCTCTCCAGAGGGATGAGGATTCTCAACTGACTCAGGCCACAGCTCTGACCCCAAAGCTGTCCAAGCTCTGTGACATGACAACAAGGGAATTTGTTGGAGTAACCAGGGACCACCTACCCTGTGGAGCTCACTTGCTGTGCAAAGATCAAGTCCCTGGGACCCTTATTGAGACCATGGGGCCTAAAGTTAGATTCTCAGTTGAGTCTGCTGCTCTTTGCAAGTTTACATAAAACATTGATGAGAAAAACATAAATAGGTAACGGACAATCTGAGGGGGCCAATAGCTAACTTCTTTTCTTTTCTTAAGACAGGGTTTCACCACGTTGCTCAGGCTGGTCTTGAACTCCCGACTTCAGGTGATCCACCCAACTTGGCCTTCAAAGTGCTTAAATTACAGGCATGAGCCACTACGCCCGGCCATTGCTAACTTCTTGTGACAAGGGGGGTTGGTACGGAAGGAGCAGCACCATGGATGAAATGAGACCAGAGGCCCTGTTGACTCCACAGGAGTGTGTGCTTGCTTAAAGGACCCAACGATTCCTACTGAAATAATTAGAAAGTGTTCTAGTGACACAGCACAGCATTTAGATGAAATAAATAAGAGGGGACTGAGTCTGAGAGGGACCAGGAGGAGGAAGACGATGGGTCTCTTGTGCACCTGCTGCTGAGTCAGGTGTCATTATGGTTTCACAGCAGGGCCCAGGTCAGCCCCATGGCCAACCTCCTGGAAGGTCCACAGCTCTTCCGAGCCTGGCCCAGAACAGACCTCAGGTCAGCAAGGCTTGGGACCATAGCATGAGGTCAGTTCCCAGGAAGGTGACTGTGATCACCGGGCTTGAAGGCTGAGGCTGATTTTCTAATGACAGATCCTGCTTCCTCTTTCTCCTGTTGCTTGTGCTGCCCCCACAGGTGGTTTGAGTGACATCTCTCCAGGAGGAGTCCCAGAGGATGTAAATTTACATAAACACCAAACACTGACTGCCCCCAAAAGCCTGAGAAGGATTAAGAGAGGCCTGGGGAGCCCAGCTGTGCTGTGGGCCCAGGAGGAAGAGCTCTGGGTGTCTCATGATGGCCTGGACTTCTCTCCTGCTCCCTCTCCTCACTCTCTGCACAGGTGCTGACCCCAGGCTCAGTCCCCACAGATCCTAAGTTGAGCCTGCCCTGAATCCTGAGCAAAGCATCGACACAGCCTCTACGTGGGACTCCTGGGAATGGGTCCTTTGTCTTCAACTCCCTATTCTGTTCTTCTTTGCAGGCTCTGAGGCCTCCTATGAGCTGACACAGCCACCCTCCGTGTCAGTGTCACCAGGACAGACAGCCAGGATCACTTGTTCTGGAGATGCATTGCCAGAAATATATGCTCATTGGTACCAGCAGAAGCCAGGCCAGATCCCTGTGCTGGTGATATATGAAGACAGCAAGAGACCCTCAGGGATCCCTGAACGATTCTCTGGCTCCAGCTCGGGGACAACTGCCACCTTGACCATCAGTGGGGCCCAGGCAGAGGATGAGGCTGACTATTATTGCCAATCAGCAGACAGCAGTGGTACTTATCCCACAGTGACACAGACAGATGGGGAAGTGAGGGAGAAACCCCTTCACTCTCTGTGTCACCCTCTCTCTCCAGCCCCAACAGGACTGTGAACAAAGCCATAAGCAGGGCTGGCCCAGTTCACCTGGATCTGAGACCTTCAGGCTTCCCTCCTCTCCAGCCCTCCAGGCAGGCTCTGCAGATGGTGGGTCGGGATAGGATTTGAGGCTGGAAGGACCACGCTGTTCTGCTGTAGTCTGAACTGAGTGTGTCTTGGCTCAAGATGTCAACATGCGCCCAGTGGAAGGACAGTAAGAGGGAGACAGACAGCCATGGAGTGTCCATGGTCTCTGGAGTTCCTCTTGTGTGGTGACTGGATCTAATGCAATGCCTGTCCTCTGTGGCCCAAATACTTTGGATTATTTCTCTGAACGACTCATGTTTAACTGAGATCCTCAAGCCCCAGCTCCATGCATCTTGATGTTCTGAACAGGAAGGTCTTTCCCAGTGAGCACTGTGGCATCATGTGGCATCCCTAAATTCCCACAGCAATTTCCCACTGAAAAATGACATTGAGTACAAAGAATGGCTTCCTGCAAATGTGTGCCTCCTTCAGAATGTGGTTCAAGAGCAATGACTGCCTGAGGCCTTAATCTCAAAGCCATGCTTTAATTTATGGTGACCTTGAAATGCCTCCTAGTTGAGCGGTCAGTGGTAACACATTCCCAGTCACACATCCCACACTTCTTTCCTGAGAGTATATCCTGA
The DNA here is from genome assembly GCF_049354715.1 of Callithrix jacchus. Taxonomy (NCBI): domain Eukaryota; kingdom Metazoa; phylum Chordata; class Mammalia; order Primates; family Cebidae; genus Callithrix; species Callithrix jacchus. The sequence continues at coordinate 194,168,399 of NC_133502.1, forward strand.
AATCCTACTGCATGGACTCCTGCACCTCAGAGTAGGATTCCAGGGACTCAAAATATTTTTTAAAAAAAGTCTAGTGGGGAGAGTATCAAAAAGGAGAGAGTTGCACAAAGAGAGAACTCTGAAGTCTGCAAATATTCATGCACTGATGAGCACTTCTGTGTGAAGAAACTCTCGAAAGAGAAAATAACCACCCAAGACACTTGAGGGAACACTCCAGAGAGCGAGCACGTGCACACACACTCACATTCATACACTCACACACACACACTCATACACTCACACATGCACACTCACTCACACACACACACACACACACACACACTACAGTCACAGAGAAAAGACCTGAGTTACAGGGCATGAAGTGGAGTCTCCAGCTGTGCCTCAGTACTGGAAAAATGTCACCCTAGACAAATGGCCGCTAGGTCTCAACTGTGAAAGTGTAAAAGCAAACAGAAAATCCCAGCAATTTGCAAGTAACTCTACTGAATTCAACAATAAAAGACAACGGTAGAGAATGAAATGCAAATTATTCTAAACCCAGCAGGAAAAATGTGCAATATCTTCATCCTGTCAATATTTCCTGCAAGGTAACCAGAAAATCTACGCTAATCATGCAGACAATTAAATCAATCCAAAGTGGCAATAAAGTTGCACACATGCTAGACCACATAGGCAAGGATACAAAAGCAACTCTTACAACACTATTCTGTTTTACTTGTTCATGAGGGTACAGGATTGAACAAGTGTGTAAAGTGGAGACATAAAAAATACAGAGGAAAGAGTCACCAATGTGAGTCACTTTCCAGTAGAATTTACACACACAGAAACAACCTCACTGAATTTAAGGAATTCCAGCCTGTAAAAACTGTCACGCAACGTCTCTGAAACTGTAGACCACCTGACTGTGTGCCTGTGCTTTGAGGAACTCCAGAGGCTCCAGCTGAACAATGACAGTATGCAGATGTGACCCCAGTGGGGCCGTCCTTCGATCAGTGACAGGATCTGCATGGCTGGAGGTAATCCTGACCACCCACCCTCTGGAGCTCATGTCCTGTGCAGAGACCATGACACTGGGATCCTCGGAGACACAATGGGACCTAAAGTTACATTCTCAGTCCAGTGTGATTATCTGGTGCTTTTTGCAAGTTTGCATAAAACATTGATGAGAAAAAGTGAAGAAATAAAGGAAGAGCTGATTCCACCAAGGTGGCTGAACAGGAACAGCTCTGGAGTGCAGTCCCAGTGAGAGAGAGGCAGAAGGTGAGTGATCTCCACATCTCCAATTGAGGTATCAGGTTCATTTCGATGGAAATGGTTGGGCAATGGGTTTAGCCCAAGGAGGGCAAACCATGGCAGGGCGGGATGCTGCCTCACCAAGGAAGTGCAACTGACTGGAGGATCGGGGACTTCTTCCCTACCCCCCACTCCAGTTGAGATACTGCACTTCTCCCATGCCCTCTGCAACCCACAGACCAGGAGATCCCTGCCAGGCTGAAAAGCACCACGTTACCAGTACAGATCTGAGTGGCAGCTCCGCAGATATTGTTGGCACAGAGCTGGGTGAATGTTTTGACTAGCACTGAGAGAGCCTGCAGGATGGAGCTACCTGCTCCCCAGAAAGAGGGGGAGCTCAAAGCAGGGAGACAGGTGATACAGCTAGGCGGGTCCCACCCCCCAGAGACCAGCAAACTGAGCCCTCTCAATTAAGAGTTTTGCAGCCAGCACATCAGGATGATCCAGCTCAGTGAGGGGAAGGGCGTCTGCCATTGTTGAGGCAGGTCTAAACCTACTTGTGTAAACAAAAGCCAGAGGAAGCTTACATAGCAGCTGGACTGAGTCCGTGACAACCCAGCAGCCCCTCTGCAGGCAGAGCAGGAATGGACTGCCTGCTCAAGCAGCTCCCTAAACCCTGTATAACCAAAAAGACTCCTCATACAGTACAGCTCTGGCTGTCACCTGGTGGGTACCCTTCCGGGATGAAGCTACCAGAGGAAAGATCAGGCAGCAACACTTGCTGATCTGCAACGCCCACCGGTGATTCCCAGGCAAGCAACATCTAGAGTGGACTTTCAGCAGTCCTACAGCAGAGGGACCTGACTGTTAGAAAGAAAACTAAAAAACAAAGAGAAATAGTTTCAACATCAACAGAAAGGAAGTCCACTCAGAGATCCCATTCAAAATCACGGATTCAAAGATCAAAGGGAGATAAATCCACTAAGATGGGAAGAAACCAGCGCAAAAAGAATTAAATCATGAAAGACCAGAATGCCTCTCCTCCTCCAAGAGATGAAAACTTCTCACTAGCAAGCAAACAAAACAGGATGGAGAATGAGTTTGACAAATTGACAGAAACAGGCTTCAGAAGGTGGGTAATAACAAACTTCTCTGAGCTAAAGGAACGTGTTCTAACCCAATGCAAAGAAACTAAAAACCTTGAAAAAATGTTAGATGAAATGAATAACCAGCTTAGAGAAGAACATAAATGACTTGATGCAGCTGAGAAACACAGCACGAGAACTTCATGAAGCATACACAAGTTTCAATAGCCAACCGATCAAGCAGAAGAAAGGATATCAGAGATTGAAGATTAACTCAATGAAATAAAACAAGAAGGCAAGATTAGAGAAAAAAGAGTGAAAAAAAGTGAACAAAGCCTCCAAGAAATGTGGGATTATGTGAAAAGACCTAATCTATGCTTGATCAGTGTACCTGAATGTGACAGGGAGAATGAATCCAAGCTGGAAAGCACTCTTCAGGATATTATCCAGAACTTCCCAACCTAGCAAGGCAGGCCAACATTCAAGTCCAGGAAATATAGAGAACATGACAAAAATATTCCTCAAGAAGCGCAATCCCAAGGTACATAATTGTCAGATTCACCAGGATTGAAATGAAAAAAAAAAAAAAAAATGCTAAGAGCAGTCAGAGAGAAAGGTCGGGTCACCCACAAAGGGAAGCCCATTGGACTCACAGTGGATCTCTTGGCAGAAAGCCTATAAGCCAGAAGAGCATGGGGGCCAATATTCAACATCCTTAAAGAATAGAATTTTCAACCCAGAATTGGATGCAAAAATCTTCAACAAAATACTGGCAAACCGAATGCAACAGCACATCGAAAAGATTATCCATCACAATCAAGTAAGCTTCATCCTGGGGATGCAAGTCTGGTTCAAAGTATGCAAATCTATAAATGTAATCCATCACATAAACAGAACCAAAGAGAAAAGCCATGTGATCATCTCAATAGATGCAGAGAAGATCTTTGACAAAATCAACAGCCCTTTATGCTAAAAACTCTCAATAAACTAGGTATTGATGGAACATTTCCAAAAATAATAAAAGCTATTTACCACAAACCCACAGCCAATATCATACTGAACAGGCAAAAACCGAAAGCATTCTTTGAAAACTTGCACTAGACAAGGATGCTGTCTCTCATCATTCCTATTCAATGTAGTATTAGAAGTTCTAGCCAGAGCAATCAGGCAAGAAAAAGAAACAAAGGGTATTCAATTAGGAAAAAAGGAAGTCAAATTGTCTCCATTTGCAGATGATATGATTGTATATTTAAAGATCCCATCATCTCAGAACAAAATCTCCTTAAGATGATAAGCAGCTTTGGCAAAGTCTCAGGATACAAAATCAATGTGCAGAAATCACAAGGATTCCTGTGCACCAATAACAGGTAAACTGACATCCAAGTCATGAGGGAACTCCCATTCACAATGGCTACAAAGGGAATAAAATACCTAGGAATACAACTAATGAAGGATGTAAAGGACCTCTGCAAGGAGAACTACAAACCACTGCTCAAGGAAATAAGAGAGGACACAAACAGATGGAAAAACATTCCATGCTCATGGTTAGAAAGAATCAATATTGTGAAAATGGCCATACTGACCAGAGTAATTTATAGATTCAACACTATCCCCATCAAGCTTCCACTGACCTTCTTCACAGAATTGGAATAAACACTTTAAACTTCATATGGAACCAAAAGAGAGCCAGCATAGCCAAGACAATCCTAAGCAAAAGAAACAAAGCTGGATGCATGTGCTACCTGACTTCAAACTATACTACAAGGCTACAGTATTCAAAACAGCATGTTACTGGTACCAAAACACAGATATAGACCAATGAAACAAAACAGAGGCCTCAGAAGTAATGCCACACATCTGCAACCATCTGATCTTTGACAAACCTGACAAAAACAAGCAATGGGGAAAGGATTCCCTGTTTAATAAATGGTGTTGGGAAAACTGGGTAGCCATGTGCAGAAAGCTGAAACTGGACCCTGTCCTTACAACTTACACCAAAATTAACTCCAGATGGACTAAAGATTTAATGGTAAGACCCAACAATACAAAAACCCTAGGATAAAGCCCAGGCAATACCATCAGGACATAGGCATAGGTAAGGTCTTCATGACTAAAACACCAAAAACAATGGCAACAAAAGCCAAAATAGAGAAATGGGATCTAATTGAACTTAAGAGTTTCTGCGCAGCAAAAGAAACAATCATGAGAGTGAACGGGCAACCAACAGAATGGAAAAAAATTGTTGTAATCTACCCATCTGACAAAGGACTAGTATCCAGAATCTACGAAGAACTAAAGCAGATTTACAAGAAAAAAAAACAAACCCATTCAAAAGTGGGTGAAAAATATGGACAGACACCTTTCAAAAGAAGACATTTATGAGGCCAACAAACATATGAAGAGATGCTCATCATCACTGGTCATTAGAGAAATGGAAATCAAAGCCACATTGAGATACCATCTCCCACCCGTTAGAATGATGATCATTAAAAAATCTGGAGACAACAGATGCTGGAGAGGATGTGGAGAAATAGGAACACTTTTACACTGCTTTTGGGAGTGTAAATTAGTTCAACCATTGTGGAAGATAGTGTGGTGATTCCTGAAGGATCTAGAAATAAAAATTCCATTTGACCCAGCAATCCCATTACTGGGTATATACCCAAAGGGTTATAAATGGTTCTATTATACAGACATATGCACATGTATGTTCATTACGGCAATGTTTACAATAGTAAAGACTTAGAACCAACCCAAATGCCCATCGATGATAGACTGGACTAAGAAAATGTGGCACATATACACCATAGAATACTATGCAGCCATGAAATATGAGTTCATGTCCTTTGTAGGGACATGGATGAATCTGGAAACCATCATTCTCATCAAACTGACACAGAACAGAAAACCAAACATCACATGTTCTCACTGATAGGCGAGTGTTGTACACTGAGAACACATGGGCACAGAAAGGGTAGTGTCACAAACTGGGGTCTCTTGGGGGTTGGGGGGCTGGGGAGGGATAGTGGGAGTGTGGAGATTGGGGAGGGATAACATTGAGAGAAATGCCTGATGTAGGTGACAGGGGGATGGAGACAGCAAACCACCATGGCATGTGTGTACCTGTGACAATCCTACAATATGAGCACATGTATTCCAGAACGTAAAATACAATAAAAAATACCATTACTAACATTAAATAAATACAGAGCTGAGGATGGCAACTGCTGTCCTACTGTGGGGCTGGGGGATACCATAGAAGGAGCAGCGCAGCATGGGAAATGAGACTAGAGGTCGTGATGCATCCAAAATGTGTGTGGTTGCTCAAATGACAAAACTGTTCCAAATGCAGTGATTAGCAAGTGTCCTAGGGACGCAGTATTTAATGTAGATAAAATTACCACGGTGGGGCCAAGTGACTCTGCAGTATCCTGAGTGGAGATGAAGGAGGAGGAAGATGATGCGTCTTTGGTGCACTTGCTGTTGAGCCAGGTGTCATCAGTGATCTCTCAACAGGGCTCAGCTCAGCTCCATGGCCAGGCTCCTGGAAGGTTCACCATTCTGCTCAATGTGACCTAGGACAGACCACAGGGCACAGAGTTTTGGGACAGGTTTGGGACATGTTGTTAATCCCTAGGAAGGTGACTGTGATCACAGATCTTGGAAGCCAAGGCTGATTTCCTTACTAGAGAAGCAGATGAGGAAGTTGAGGACTCGCCCCTTCTTTCTTAGTTTCTTGTGCTGCCCCCAGAGCTGAGCTGAGTGACATCCCACCGTGAGGAGTCCCAGAGAAGTGAATTTACACAAACACAAAACATGCACTGCCCCAGTGGGCCTGAGAGGAAATCAGAGAGGCCTGGGGAGACCAGCTGTGCTGTGGGCTCAGGAGACAGAGCTCTGGGTATCTCACCAGGGCCTGGACCCCTCTCCTGCTCCTACTCCTCATCCTATGCACAGGTGCTGCCCCAAAGACCTGTCCCATGCTCAGTCCTCACAGGTCCCTGAGTTGGTCCTGTCCTGAATCCTGAGCTCAGCCCAGGAATAGCCTTAGGGTGACACCACTGGAAATGTGTTTGTTATCTTCAAGCCCCCTCTCCTGTCCTCTCTGGCAGGCTCTGTGGCTTCCTATGGGCTGACACAGCCACCCTCAATGTCCATGTCCTCAGGACAGACAGCCAGGTTCATCTGCTCTGGAGATGTATGAGGGAAAATTACACTGATTGGTACCAGCAGAAGCCAGATCAGTCCCCTTGTACTAGTGATATATGAAGACAGTGAGCAGCCCTCTGGAATCTCTGAGCGATTCTCTGGGTTCACCTCGGGGAACACACCCACCCTGACCATCAGCAGGGCCCTGACTGATGACGAGGCTGACTATTACTGTTTTTCTGGGAATGGTGACAGTTTCACAGTGACACAGGCAGATGGGAAAGTGAGAGGCAAACTCCTTGCCCACGTGTATTATCTTCTTACTCCAGTACCAGAAAGACTGTGGACAAAGCTATGAGCAGTTCTGGCCAAGTTCTACTGGAGCTGACACCTCTAGGCCATCCTTTTGTCCAGCCCTCCAGGCTGGCCCAGCAGAAGGAAGTGTAGGAGTGGATCTAGGGCTGCTATAATCAGAATTTACTGATGTTTTCAGGCCTCAGGAGTGACTTGGGGAAATAAGAACTGAATGGAAGATGTAGCAACCATCATTTGGCCTTAGTATTCCATATGGTGGTGAATGGGTCACTCCTTCTTCCAACTATCCTACATCGGTCCCCAAAAATGCTCAGCTCAGCTCAACATGAAAGCCTGGGATTGTAAATGGGAAAAGCAGAGGAGGGGACACTGTGGCATGTGCCTAGATAGGCTTTTCTGAGTTCACCCACCCACACTGTTGGGAGGCTCTAGAAGCTGAGAGCTGTGCCCTCACTGGAAACTGCTACTGGTTCCAGAAAAGCTTTTTCCTAATATTTAGGTCCAGTTTTGAGACTGTGGTATGATGACTGCCTGAGGCCAAGATCCCAAGTCCCTGCCTTAATACAAGATGACATAGAAGGGCCTTCCAGTTCCAGATCTCCCCGTGTGGGTGCCTGAAGCCTCAGTTACAACCCTACTGTGTGTGGGTCACGGTCTTCTGCAGGTGATGCCGCCTTCACTTTTTCCAAATCCTCTGTGCATGCAAATCATTATGTCAGCGTCTACTTCCAGGAAACACAAACTCAGATGGCCAGCTGTCACCAAAATGAGCCACTGTAGACCTGAGGCTGCCACTAGACACTGGAAATCACCAGCAAATTTCCTAAACTTCCGTTGTATACATTCAAGTGTCTAATTATATCTGATTGTCTTTTTTTTTTTTTTTTTTTGAGATGGAGTTTTGCTCTTGTTACCCAGGCTGGAGTGCAATGGCGCAATCTCTGCTCACCGCAACCTCTGCCTCCTGGATTCAGGCAATTCTCCTCCCTCAGCCTCCTGAGTAGCTGGGTTTACAGGCACGCGCCACCATGCCCAGCTAATTTTTTTTGTGTGTGTATTTTTAGTAGAGACAGGGTTTCACCAAGTTGACCAGGATGGTCTCGATGTCTTGACCTCGTGATCCACCTGCCTCGGCCTCCCAAAGTGCTGGGATTACAGGCGTGAACTACCGCGCCCGGCTCCTGGTCTTGTTATAAACTGAAACAGGATCGTGACATGCCAGGTGCTCTGAGTCATGAAGGAGAGGTGGAGTCAGATCCTCCTGCAAGAAATCCATGGAAAGGAGAGCAGCTTCACCCCATGCAGGGACCAGAGATGCACCACAGGTAGAGCTGCAGGATGGACAGTGCCCAGCTCCACCCTCCACATCCTGTGCAAACAGTCATTCTTTTCACCCCTCCTTCAGATGATCAAAGCTGGCACCTACGAAGCCACCACAGCTCACCCTTGTCAATCGGATGCCTTCAAATCTCCATCAACCACACGATCTCAACATAAAGAATCTCCCAGAAATAATAATAGTAACTAGCTATAAAAGTCTATAAAATATCTCAAATAATTTTAGATTGTATGCATGTGTAAATGTTATTTTTCATGCTTTGGGTTAAATAAAATATATTATTAAATCTTGTTTATCCTTTTTTTAAACCTCTAATATGGTGAGTAGACTCTAGGATTCATATGAGGCTCTCATCACATTGACTGTACAGTGCTGCTCTGGGCTTACCCCTTCAGGTGGCAGGTGCTGTGGAGTAACCTGCTTCAGCAAGCCCCATCTGTACTCATAGGACATATGTGTGAAGCCAGGGAGAGGCGCTGCCGGAAGAGAAATGAGAACACGGGTGTGGACCAGCTGTTTCTGCAGGTGACTGAGTCCTGGAGCCCTGACCCTGCTCTACCCTAGATGTGTCACATCCATCTCACCAGAGATCACTGCTGGCCTCCCTGAGCTCACAACTGGGGTGATATGGCAGTTCTGGCAACATGGTCACTTGATGTTCAGTGTGATCCTGTATCTCCCAGAGCCCAGTAAGCCAAAAAGAGCTGTTTTTTTGAAAGGAAGTAATCTCTACTGCACATGACATGGACTGCTTCCAAAACCCCATGAGTCTAGACTGGGATTCTCCAATGCGGTTTGCCATGTACAGGAGGTTTCAGTTCCCATGGTAGAGTCTGCTGGATTCTCTGGCCTCAACAGCAGGACACACGCAATCCTGCCTGCACCTGCTGCAGAGCCTTCCCTGCTCTGGGCCCGGAAAACAGTGGGCAATATTTATGGCTCTGACATATGGGTTGGAACCACATCCCCAAGTGTAAATATGCTACTTATAGACCTTTAAAGACCTTATGTCTCTTTCTTTCTGGGGGGAATTGAAGGATTTAATAACATGTTCTTCATTTTGTATTTTTTTGTTGTTGTCGTTAATAGAGACGGGATTTCACCATGTTGACCAGGATGGTCTCGGCCTCCCAAAGTGCTGGGATTACAGGCATGAGCCACCGCGCCTGGCCATGTTCTTCATTTTGTAGGAGATTCTCAGCTCCTCCAGACAACTAAACTCCCAATTTCAGCTAATATGGAGGAGGAAACCTCTTAGTTTATTTTCCATTCTCAGAAGTGCATGGATCTCACAAAAGCTTCTGATAGACCGTCCTCATCATGTACATATGATTCAACTATGATGTCCAGATGGTCTGAGCCCCCAGGATGGTATCATGACAGGGAAGGGAGAGCTAATGATGCTGGGCAGAGAAAGTGTGAATGTATACTGTTGTCCAGCCCACATGAATGCTCACGGATTCTCATCCTGTTCTCTAAGGGGAATAGACAAGACCTCAGTATCTGTCTGAATGGTGCAACTGTGCACCTGCAGCCACAGCATTCTGTTCCAGGAGATCCCCATCTGGCGCAGATATTACAAATGCCACTATTGCCCATCTGGATCTGTACAAATCCTGGTTCATCTTCCAGGATCATTCAACTATTGTGGAGAGCAGTCCAGTAAACTGAAAACGAGGACCCCAGAAGTTATCACTAGTACTGCAGGAGAGAAGAGAGCTTTCTCAGAGGGCACAGTCCTGTTCAGATGTCTCTGCTCCGGTGAGATCACGATCCAAGATGGCCGACCACTAACAGCTCAGGATTGTAGCTCCCAGTGAAAGCTCAGAGAACGAGACGATGCCACATCTTTAGACGAATTTTCGTCACTCACCGATCAGCCGATTCCCAGTGGAGGAGCCCCACGGGTCGCCAGCGCAACTCTTGTGGCCGCCACAGAGGTTTTGCCGGCGTCTCGGCGCAGCAGCTCTTCAGGCAGAGCAAACGGGACTGCTTCCTTTACTGACTGGAGTTTGGAGCTCCGGGAAGTCAGAGCCGCTTGTTGCGGACTCAAGAGGGAAGCCAGACCAGAGATTCCCGGGCAGAAGAGCACCATCAGTCTTATCGCTGCTATTTAGGCTGCCACAGTGGGTTGCTCGGATCCCAGCACTGGGAATCAATAAGTTGGATGTCGACTCAGAAACCTAATTAGAAAGGCAGTTCATCTACAATGAAGGGAAAAAAACAGCCTAAGAAGGCCGAGTATACTCAAAATCAGAACCCATCAGCAACAGAACAAGCCCTGATGGAAAAGGACTCATCAGCAACGGAACAAGCCCTGATGGAAAAGGACTGTGTTCCATTATCTGAAGTAGGCTTTAAAAGGTGGATGATAAGAAACTTCTGGGAGTTAAAGGAACTTGTTCTAACCCAATGTAAAGAAACTAAGAACTTGGAAAAAAGGTTAGATGAAATGTTGAAAAGAATAGACAATATAGAGAGGAATACAAATGAACTTACGGAGTTGAAAAATACAACACGAGAACTTAGTGAAACATGTACAAGCTTAAACAGCCGAATGAATCAAGCAGAAGAATGGGTATCAGAGGTGGAAGACCAACTTAATGAAACAAAACGACAAGACAAGAATAGAGAAAAAAGGATAAAAAGGAATGAGCAAAGTCTCCAAGAAATATGGGACTATGTGAAAAGACCTAATATATGCTTGATTGGTGTACCTGAATGTGACGGAGAGAATGAATTCAAGCTGGAAAATACTCTCCAAGACATTATCCAGGAAAATTTTCCTCATTTAGCAAAGCAGGACACTATTCAACCCCAGGCAATACAGAGAACACCACAAAGATATTCCTCAAGAAGACCAACCCCAAGGCACATGATCGTTAGATTCACCAAGATCAAAACGAAGGAGAAAATATTAAGGGCAGCCAGAGAGAAAGATCAAGTTACCCATAAAGGTAGATCTCTCAACGGAAACCCTACAAGCTAGAAGAGAGTGGGGGCCAATATTCAATATACTTAATCAACAGAACTTTCAGCCCAGAATTTCATATCCTGCCAATTTAAGCTTTACATTTGAAGGAAAAATAAAATCTTTTAGGAACAAGCAGTACTCAGAGATTTTATTACCACCAGGCCTGCTTTACAAGAACTTCTAAAAGAAGCATTATACACAGAAAGGAACAACCAGTATGACCCTTTCTAAAAATACACCAAAAAGTAAAGAGCATTAACATAAAGAAGAATTTTTATCAACGAAAGGACAAAATAGCCAGTTAATATCAAATGGCAGCAACCCTAAATTTAAATCGACCAAATCTCCCAATCAAAAGATACAGACAAAATCTAACGGTATATCCAAAGATATACATAGACTCAAAATAAAGGGTTGGAAAAAAAAACGTACCAACCAAATGGAGAGCAAAAATAAATAAATAAAAAGCAGGAGTTGCAATTTTCACATTTGACAAAATAGATTTCAAAGCTACAAGGATACAAGGGTAAAAGGATTAATGTAATAATAAGAGATCTTAACACCCAGATACATAAGACCCATAATGAGATTTAGATTCAACGAGACAGAAAATTGATAACGATATCCGGGACTGGAACTAAGATCCAGAACAAATAAACTCAATAGAGCTCTCCATTTTAAACACACAAAATATACATTATCCACAAAATCTAATGATATATCTAAAGATATACAAAGACTCAAAACAAGGGGATGGAAAAAAACTCACCAACCAAATGGAGAGCAAAAATAAATAAAAAGCAGGAGTTGCAATTCTCACACTTAATAAAATAGGTTTCAAAGCTACAAGGTTGCAAGGGTAAAAGGATTAAGGTAACAATAAGAGATCTTAACACCCAGATACATAAGGCCCATAATGAGATTTAGATTCAACGAGACAACAAATTGATAACGGTATCCAGGACTTGAACTCAGAGCCAGAACAAATAAACACCATAGAGGTCTCCATTTTAAACACATAAAATATGCATTAACCACTTAAACACTCAAAATATTGATCGGCCATTATTGAAACCCATTTTAGGAATGAAGTAATATTCCTTTTTCCCTCTTTTTCTTTTTTTCCCCTTCTTTTTCTCTTTTTCCCTCAAAAAACAAAAAAAAAGAAAGAAATTTCTCTGTTCCTTGAGAAGAAACAGCCCAGAAAATGCCCTAGGGAATGAATGCATCTCATCTCGGTTCCTGGATGAAGCATACCCTCTTACCATGCTGAGATTTCACAGAAGCTGGAGTTGAAATGAGAACACCATCTTAGGTTTACCCTTGGATTAAAAAATAATCTTTATTATTTTTTTGAGACAGAGTTTTGCTCTTGTTGCCCAGGCTGGAGTGCAATGGTGCAATCTCAGCTCACTGCAACCTCCCCCTGCCCACCCAGGTTCAAGGGATTCTCCTGCCTCAGCCTCCTGAGTAGCTGGAATTACAGGTGCCTGCCACCACACCAGGCTAATTTTTTTTTTTTTTTTTTTTTTTGGTATTTTTAGTAGAGACGGGGTTTTACCACGTTGCCCAGGCTGGTTTTGAACTCTTGATCCACCCATATCGGCCTGCCAAAGTGCTAGGATTACAGGTGTGAGCCACCGCGCCCAGATGGGATTTTCTTTTTAATTCAATTGTGTGAATTGTCATTTTGTCCACAATGTCCAAAGTTTCTAAAGTAGCTGTGTAATAGATAGAGAGTTTCTGTTTGCGCTGATGAAAAAGCTCTTGGGTTGGATAGTGGAGACGTTTGCACAACATTTTTACTGTACTTACTGTACTTAATTGCACACTTAAAAATGCTTAAAAAGATAAAACATTATTTTATCTGTATTTTACCAAAGTAAAAATGCTTGCCTACTCTGGAAGCGAAAAAAAAATACGAGTTTAATTTTGAAATCATGCAACAGTTAAAAATGGAAAGAATTGTGTACTAAGCACCACTTTCTCTGTTCTACACGCTACAGCTCAACCTTCTCTCTCTCTGTCTCTCTCTCTGTCTCTCTCTCTCTCTCTCTCTCTCTCTCTCTCTCTCTCTCTCTTTCCCTAATTAACAATGATCTCCTGTCTGGTCCAAGGTCACATTTCTGTTTTCCAGGAGTGTCTGTTGAAGCTGTTAGTTTGTTGCCAAGAAGAATACTCAAACTTCTCACGCTCATATTTGATTGTCAGCTGTCTCCAGCCAGCATTTCTAAACCAGGATCCTTTGTTGAGGCTTGTGAAGAATTTTCTAGAAAGTACCCCCAAGATGAGTGTTCCCTGTTGACAGGGGGACTGTTTCCACACAGTAGGTCTGTGCTGAATGTGCGTGGAGCCGTGCCCACGATGCCCACAGGCCAGAGTCTGTGCTGCTGACTCTGACCCCTGTGCTTGGGAGGACCGTGTCCATTGCTGAGTCTACAACCAAATTTGATTGTGAAGAAAAAGGTCATTCATAGCTGTTGGACACTGAGTCACATAGAGGGACAGATGGCGGCTGAGGACACCTTATCTCTGATATGCTTAAGGGGATTAGATCTGCTGGTGGGACAGGAAGATGAAGAAACCTGTGGCTCTAAACCTGGAATTTCCAGCCCTCAGTCTCTGCTGTCCATGTCCTCAACTGTATGTTTCTTGGAAATGTGGACCACGTGGGTTAGAGGTGAAGGAGCTTGGGAAGCTTTGACGGTCCCTCTCATCTCCCTTGGTTATATAACGCACTCTTCTACACCTACTTTATTAGAGTTTCTGCTCTGCAAACATATCTGATCTCTAAATTAGGGACATTTGAAAGTGCAGACAGATGCAGGAGCTCGTTCATCTAGACTTTTCTACCACTTGAAGCAGTGAACACACCTCTGCAAGGCTCAGAATTTCAAGTGACAGGATTTGGGGGTTTAAATGAAAACCAAATCTTTGGATAAACCACGATACAAGAGGGAAGCTTCACAGGTTTCCCTGCTGCTTGGGTCTCAGTCAGGACTCACTCAGCCAGTCTCAGGCTCCTGGAGACCTCCTGGGAGGTCTGCACTAGGAAACCCTTTCCGGAACAACCTGGGGCAGGTAAGGGACCTTTGCTCTCATTTTCTCCTCCCTGATGATTTTGCATTCAGAGAAGAATAAGAACCTGAGTCCAGGAAGATCAAACCCCACAGACAAGGTCTCCTCATTCTCCCATGACAGCCCTAATTCTGCATTTCCAAGCAAGAGCTTCTTCCCAGCATGAAGACCCAGGAGCAAAGGGGGAGCTTCAAACAGGGGTGAGCAGGACAGAAGCTGCCTTGGTCAGTGGGAAGGAAACTTCTCAGCTCACATCTGACCCAGAATCAGCCACACCTGTGCAGGATCACCTGCATGTGAGCATCATGTAGTTGCTCCGTGAGTAAATGCCTTGTGTGACTCGGGTGAAATCCTACCACAGGCGACATTTCTTTGCCTACTGCTTCAACTGATATTTTTCATAATTCACTTTAGGACACTTGCAGAAGTTACGTGCGTCAGGTGTGGGATGTATCGCTTAGGAAAAGCACAGGCTTCCTGGATCGGTGCTGTTCCTTGTATTTGTGCCCATATCTCACGGAACTGGGAAAAACAGAAGAGAAAATGATGCTCTGCTCAAAAAAGCACCGGAAATATGATTGTGTTAATATGGCTACACCTTACTAATTGAGCTAATGGTACATTAACTTAGACAGACAATATTTACGGTGGGATCCCTAACCCTAACACATTGTATTAACATTTTTACCAGGATAAAAGATCACTAAAAGATCGATTTTTTTTTTTTTTTGAGATGGATTTTCGCTCTTGTTACGCAGGCTAGAGTGCAATGAACGATCTCGGCTCACTGCAACCTCTGCCTTCTGAGTTCAAGCAATTCTCCTGCCCCAGCCTCCCAAGTAGCTGGGACTACAGGCGGGCACCACCATGCCCAGCTAATTTAGGTATTTTTAGTAGAGATGGGGATTCACCATGTTGACCAGGATGGTCTCAATCTCTTGACCTCATGATCCACCCTCCTCGGCCTCCCAAAGTCTGGGATTATAGGCCTGAGCCACCACGCCCGGCCTAAGGTCGACGTTTGATTAAAATCTCGGGTCTTTTACTTTGTTCTGCAATCAGCCAATGATTGCAGGGAGCTGGCTGCCCTCCCAGGCCCTGACTGCCTCCATGTCCAAGTAAAGTAGCAATCCCCACAAGGAACTGGAAGAGCTGGCCGGGGAAGGTGTTTGCATCAGGGACTCAAAATTAGCTCACATTTACTCATGTTCCCTCCCCAAGCCCAGGCTGGTTCCAGAACATTAAGTGGTGAGCTTCGTTATGTGTCTAGGACTTCCCTGGTCCTGCTCTTCTTTCTTCCTTCCCCAGTGACCTTGAGATTGTCAGTCCTTCTCACAGGCCCTTCCTTTCCCTGTCAAGTGCACTCCCTGAATTCTCTTCTCCTGGGTTAGCAATCTCTAGAACTTGAGGGAAAGTAGTGCTGGGTCACCACATGGGGCCCCAGAAAGCTGGCCCAGGACCAGACACACAGGCAGCAGGGTGGGTCCCTAAAGGTCTGCACTGTGGGTATCAGGTAGAGGGGAGGGACCAGGAAACACTCCCCTGGGTGTCTTCAGGGCCAGGTGAACCAGGGAGGGGCTGGGACCTGGGCTGAACCCATGTGAGCCACACCTGTCCCCATCACAGGAGCATCTTCCTGGTCACAAGTGATTTTGTTTGCTATGCTGCCCCAGATCATCTAATTTATTACCTGTGAATTTCACACACTACACATCATTCCTTTCCCGAATTCTTCACTTCACTGAGCAAATGTCACATCTGACCTGAACTGGCATACATCCCAGATCCCCTGCAGGCTTCCCATGGTCACTTGAGATCCTCACACGCCCAAGACCCTTCCCTGCAGGGCACAGACATAGCTCCCAGCACACATTTCCATCATGTATTTCTTCACTCCTTCCTCAAAGGAGCTCCACAGACTCTTCTTCAGGGAGGCTTCTCCAACCACTGAATCTACAGCATCCGACCACTCAGCTTCTGTTGAAACCTGCCATGATTATCTGCACAGAGCCTACAATTCCATGTTGATTTTTTTCTGTCATCATCTTTTGATTGCTTTATTTCTATGAATCATTGCATTATCCGTCAGAAATGATTTTTCACTACAAGGACACATGTGGCAGGAACCAGGGAGCATCCAAACTTCTCCCACAAAATTAAGTCTGCACATACTTGGTGGTTGTTTTCCAGATGTGCACCAGTTTAATAGGAACCTCAAATATTTCTAAGTTTCCATTCCCTTCAATGCGATGCTGACTGTGCTTTCATTGTTGTTGATGTAAGACCTCAGCATGGCTGCTGCCGCTCCGGCTATCACACCATGTTCAAGAGGAAAAGCAAAGCACAAATCCAATACTGTCCTTCCTTCACAAGAGGACAAGTTCCCTGAGAAGAACCTCAGCCACCTGACTCTTACATATCATGGACAAAAGTCGGGCTACATGGTCACTGCTGGCTGGGAGAAACTGGGAATTTGCCTGGCTTTCAAGTGAATAGAGGGGATGACGCACAGGTAGAAGGTGGTAGGGAGTATCTCCTGGGTCTGTAAACCCAGTGTCCCTACTGCACTGACTCACAAACAGGAGATGAAGCTACTCAGAGCAAAGGTGGTGTCTTCCTCATGCTGAATTCCTAAAATGCATTCTTGCCAGGACAGAGTGGGTCAGGGTGACTATTTGTTGGGTGAATGAGCTTCTGTCTCTGATGTATTTCAGGAGTCACCAGCAGCACACATTGGTCCTGTATTTGTATCCAGAACCAGTCAAAGCCACCCCTGAGTCCTGTACCTCTCAGCACCAAGTCCCAGTCCCCCTTCAGGACCACCCATCATCCAGAGATACAAGCAGGGCGCCTCAGGAGGGTCCTGTCACCTCCTCCTGCATGTGGGAGTGTTTGTATTTCCATCAGGAATCTGAGTGGCTTGTGCTGGGTCTTGAGGCAGGAAGGGGCCACACAGAGAAAAGAAATTTCTTCCCTGAGGTCAGCAATCCATGAATCAAGGAATCAGGAACCTGAGCAGCAGATTCTGAAGCTAACCTGGACCCAGGAGGCCCCTGAGCCTCCAGCTGCCACCAGATGGCAGCAGAGAGCAACCTGACAAAAACACGGGGATAGGGAGGGTGTGGGCATCAGGGAGATAGATGCTGACATGCAGGGAGGGTCAGAGACCACGACTGGAGACCTGGAAGGAAATAGATCCTTCTTTTCTTAGTGTGTTTCTCCTTGACACTGATGCTTACATTCTTCTGACTTCCTGGTTCTCAGATCTGACTTTTGGAGATAGTGCTTATTTTTCTGACACAGATTCAGACACTGCCTCTTCCCATCGCCCCAGCCCCTATCCCACGGTCACATGTGCCATCCCACGTGTCCCACCTCCCTGCCATTTGCTCTGGGAGCCCCTGTTCTGCAGACACAGAGGCTTCTCCGTCCCCGCCACTCCTCCACGTTCGCGACTCTGTCCTGGGATCCTGCCAAACCACAGCTCTTGATTTTCTCATGAGGCACAAAATACTTGCTCATTAATCTTTTGTTGACTTCAGCTTTTACCCATTGATAGATTTTCCCAGTAACTGAAGACAACTTAGTTACAATAAACATTCACTTCCAGGGTCTTGGAGGTTGCAGTCCCCTCTCATTCTCTCATGCAGAAAACACTTCCTTCACCTCCTGATCTGTCTTTCGTCCTGACAGCACCCTGGGGATACTGAGGCACAGCACCTATGACCTGGCACTAGAACTCACGGCCAAGGTAGAAATGTACCACATCCCACGGATCTTCCACAACTCTATGTGCACCCCGCACCCAAGAATTGCATTTTCCTCTAGCATTGAGGAGCTGTGCCCTGTGGGGTGACTTCTACCTGACCAAGCCTTGTGCTGTCCCCTGTAGAGTGGGAATGGAGAGGGCCCCTGCACTGGGCTCTGAAATGTGTGCTCCAAAGGGATTTAAGCCTCTACAAGACATCTCATGTCTGACATCAAGTATTTATGATCAGGACACTCCTGGAGAAGTAGCAGACAGTTAACCACCTGCCTCCCGAGCCGGGATGAAATGGAGGAGGGGCTGTGGCCCAGCTAATTCTCCCACCACTGTGACTCTGGAAATCTCTTGAACAGGCCAGCCACTATTCTAATGGAAAAACGTTGTGTCCCCTGGAGAATACAGAGAAACTCAGATTGAGCTTTTCATGACCAACCCAGCCAGGAGCAAGGCTGGGCACAATCCGGGTAAAGATGTGAGCCCAGAATGTGGGACCAGTGGGTGAAGAAGAATCCCATGGGCTCAGAGGGTGGGTAAGCAGGGGTCATCCCTTCTCCCTCTGTGTCCCATAGGGCTGAGCCCTTCTCTGGAAACCACAGAGATCCTCCAGCAGCTGTCTCTGACTCTGCTGATTTGCATTATGGGCTGCTCTCTCAGCAAGGGGATAAGAGAGGCCTGGGAGGAACCTGCCCAGCCTGGGCCTCAGGAAGCAGCATCGCCGGTGCCTCAGCCATGGCCTGGACCCCTCTCCTCCTCGGCCTCCTCGCTCACTGCACAGGTGCTGCCCCCAGGGTCTCACCAAGCTGTCCAGCCCCAGGGCTCTGGTCCAGCGTGGCCTTGACTGAGCTCAGCAGGGCCCTGCCTGTGGTGGGCAGGGTGCTCGTGACCTGCTGCAGGGGGAGGGGCTGGCGGGGCTGAAGTCCCCCACGCTCTGCTCAAAGGCTTGTGAGAGCCTGAGGGGTTGCCCCTGCCAGGAGAGAGGAGTGGGTTTTCAGGTCAAAGGCTCCATGCAACAGGAACGTCCATGGGCCACTGGGACTGGGGCGGATTGCAGGGGATACCCTAAGGGTTCACAGACTCTCTGGAGCTTGTCCAGGACAGGAAAGTAAGAGATTTCAGAAAATGTGTCTCACCTGCAACCCAACCTCTACTTTTTTTTTTTCAATCTTTGCAGGCTCTGCGACCTCCTATGAGCTGACTCAGCCACACTCGGTGTCAGTGGCCCCAGGACAGACAGCCAGGATCACCTGTGGGGGAAACAACATTGGAAGTAAATATGTGCACTGGTACCAGCAGAAGCCAGGCCAGGCCCCTGTGCTGGTCATCTACGACAATAGCAACAGGCCCTCGGGGATCTCCGAGCGATTCTCTGGCTCCAACTCTGGGAACACCGCCACCCTGACCATCAGCGGGGTCGAGGCCGGGGATGAGGCTGACTATTACTGTCAGGTGTGGGACAGTAGTAGTGGTAATCCCACAGTGACACAGGCAGATGGGGAAGTGAGACAAAAACACCCTCTCAGCCTCTGTCACCCTCTTGCTCCAGCCCTGGAAGGCCTGTAAATGAAACCATGAGTGAATCTGGATCAGTTCACCTGGGTCTGAGCCCCCTGGGCTGCCCTTCCCTGCAGCCCCCTCCAGGAATCTGGATCTGAGCCCCCAGGCTGCCCTTCCCTCCAGCCCCCTTCAGGAGTCTGGATATGAGCCCCCAGGCTGCCCTTCCCTCCAGCCCCTTCCAGGAGTCGCCACCGAGCATGCATCAGGCATAGACATGGCCTGGAAGGACCAGAATCATCTGGTGACTTGGGGTAGCTGTGTGAGTTAGAATGAGGGCCCAGGTGGAAAGACACACAGACGCAACCTCTGTTCACTGTCCTGTCCCTGGATGGTCATATGGTGGGGATGGGACCAGTCCTTAGACTACCTGTCTGGATCAGGCCCCAGAACTGTTGCCCAGCCCTGCAGAGGTCCTGGGCCCCAGGCTGTGGCGGCCTGTGACTCCCAACAGAGCAAATCAGAGGAGGGGACACTGTGAAGTCAGCCCAGATCCCCTCTTCAATGTGACCACCTAGCCCTGCTGAGAACCCAGCAGCTCAGAGCTGAGCTGTCACTGGGAAGGACTCTTGGTTGCAGAAAGCTTCCTCAAGTTTATGTCCCTTCTCAGAGGGGTTCAGTTTAATGAACAAGATCTCAAGACACTGCCTCAATTAAGATGCCACTGAATAAAGAGGCTTCCAGCTCCGGAGCTCGGTGTGTGGACGCCTGAGGCCTCAGTGCCAAACCCATCATGAGTCAGGTCTCCTCCTGCCCAGTGTTGCCTCCTTACTCCACTCTAAATCCTCTGTGCATGGAAATCTCCATCTCGGAGTCAGCTTCCAGTGAGCCCCATCTAAGATGGCCTGCTGTCCCCAACATGGACCAGAGGAGGACACGATACACTGAAAACTAGTTTCTGTCTAAAATTTTCAGAGCAAATGTTGAAATGCTCAATCTGGTGGTTCCTTGAATTTTTATGGAATGAAAAGGGAGCCTGACATGCCAGGTGCTCTGGGCTGAGGGAGAGTTGGAGTCAGATCTCCAGGCAGGGAACCCTGGGGCAGGTGGAGCAGCCTCACCCCATGCAGGGACCACAGATGCACCCACAGGGTGAGCTGCAGGATGGATGCTGCCCACCTCCACCCTCCACATCTTCTGCAAATGTCGCTCCTTTCCACAATGCCAACCAGATATGTAGATGTGGTGAACTATGTAAAACACACATCACTCGTCATATCAAAAGCCACTGCAGGCCACCCTGGTCAACAGAAAACCCATTCCCCTCTCCATCAACTACACATCCCCAAATAATTAATCTCCAGAAACATAACAACAGTAGCCATGAAAATCTATGTAATATATCTCATAAATAATCTCATGTTGATAACATGTGAAAATGATAGTATTTTGTTTTGACATAAAATATACTATTATATAAATTTACTTATCTTTTTATATTTAATGTGGTGACTAGACACTAGGAGTCACGGGAGGATCATGTCACACCATTATTGGACAGAGCTGCCAGGGCTGCTTCAGGTGACAGGTGCTGTCGAGTACCCTCGTGCAGGAAGCCCATCTCCACCAGACGACGTAAGTGTGAACCCAGGAAGAGGCACTGGGACAATAGAGAGGAGAACCTGCTTATGCAACAGACAGTGCCCTTGGGCCCTGCTCCTGCTCCATCCTACATTAGCCACGTTCATCTCCCTGTGGATCATTTCCTGTCCTGCTGAGCTCATGACTGGGGGGATCTAGCAGGTCTGGCTGTGTGGTCACTGCTGTCTCACGTGGTTCCGGATGTAACAAAGTCCACAAAAATCGAAGAGGTTGTTTTCAAAAGGTAAATAATTCTCTACTGCACATGACATAGACTTGCTGCTAAATCCCATGGGTCTACAGTAGGATTCTCCCCTGAAGCTTTGCCTTAAGCACAAGGTTTCAGTTCCTGTGCCCAATCCCCTGTTATGGTGGAGTCTGCTAGTTTCTCTGGCCCAACAGCAGGACACTCACACCCCCGCCTGCACCTGCTGCGGAGCCTTTCTTGGCCCCAAAACAATGGGTGACACAGTTCTCAGACCCATGATTTATGGTGTCAGTATTCAGGCCTCAGGGGTCCCTGATGGCTTCTCTGGCTCCAGGCCTGGAAACAGCCTCCATGACCATCTCTGGGCTCTAGGATGGGGATGATGCTGATTATTACTGCAGCTCATATAGGAGAGGTGACGCTTTCCACAGTGGTCCAAGTTCATGGGGAATTGAGACCCAAACTTGCCCCTGGCTCTCAGGCCCTCCCTTGCTCTGAAGATGGTTCTTCACCCTGTGCTAGGGGCTTCCTGCAGCACGGCCTTGAGAATTCCTCTCCCTCAGCTCCTCTCCTTTCTTACCAAAAAGTCCAAAAGGAAACCTGCTCTGTGGTTTCCCATCCACAAATAACACTGCAGCGAGCATCCCTATGCAGACTACTTAGAGTTCATGCATGCATATGACCACAGGATAAATTCCAGAAGTGAAATTGCTGGATCAAAATAATGTGCATTTGTGATTTTACCCATTGTTTTCACATTGCCCTCCACAGGGGATCTACCAGTTTACAATGCCAGTCCTAATATCGATTGAAATTTATTGGGAAAAGTGCCAATTTTTGCCAACCTATCAGATACAAAAAGTTATCTTGTTACACTTTGATTTTTGATTTTTCCTGTTTTGCTTGAGGTTGAGCCTTTACTATTTCAGTGCTCATTGTTTTTTAGGATTTGGTAAACTTTTCTTAAATGTCTAGATAAGAAGCATTTTAGCGTTTGCCACACACGAGTCAACGTTGTGGGTAATGCATAGGTACTGATAGCACTGTAATCATTCAACAATATAAAATATAAAAAATTAAAATATAAAAACCAGTATCAGTTCTGAGACCACTAAAATAAAAGGTGTCAGTCCAGGGGTGTCCCATAGGATGTGGTTTAACGGTCCTGGTTTGTAGGGTCATTTGAAGTTGGAAAATTGCACCAGCGTGTGTTCTGGGTGGAGATCTCCTTGTGAGGGTCACTGTATTTCACCTCCTGTAGTGGCCTGAGGTTTTTCTTTGGATAAGAACATACGTGGACCATCTATTTGATTGGCTCTTCTGTCTGCTCAAGACAGCCCTGTGTCACAGGCTTATGACTTTCATCCTCATCCATTCCCTCTGAGTTTCGTGAGAGCTTTAGCAGATCAGGGATAGAGACTCCTCGTAGGTGGTAAATTCGAGGAAGAGGGAGTGGCATATGGGCAAGGAAGCTCGCAGCAAGGCAGGAATGCTCCAGTGAGGGCTGAGAGAAGAAAGGTCTTAACATCAGCCTTGTAGCTGAAACCAAAAACACACAAGATCATTGGCGTTCTGAGCATCATAAACCAGTGAATAAATGAAGTTCCAGTTTTAAATGTATTGCAATTTTTTAGAGCATGTAGACTGTGAAACTCAGAATGTAACCATGGAATAAAGAAGAGACCTCGAGTTTTTAAGGATGGCGATAGTGGAAACACGTTATCCTGCAAATTATCATTTTGTGTAAAGGAATGTTTTCCCTTTCTTAAATGAAGGAAATACCTTCTGAAACCTCCTTCTCTCACACTGTGAATGCATCATTAAGCCACAGATAAACTGTAACGGGAAGGAGGAAACAACTGTCCTTTTACATAACCATTGAGAGCTTTCTTCATTTGCACACCAAAATGTTGATGCTCAATGCTAACATTGGATTTAGTAATTTCATATGCTTACGAGATTTCAATTTTCTTTGGGTTATGTTATTTCTGTGTATGATGTACCTTAGTTACCTGGGACATATTCTGCTCTAAAAACAATTCAACTTTTTTTCTTTTATTTTCTGTATCAACTATGGCTCTTTCCCCACGCTGTCAGAAATAGCCCATGGCTACTGCTTATAAAATTCAGTTTTGTGATCATTTAAATTATTATGGACTCTAAATTATTTTAAGAATGCCCAAATGTGAATTTTTTTCACATCTAACTCAAAAATGTTGCTGATGTTAACTCACTTTGTAGTTCTATCTTAATGAAGTAGGAGTTTACTTTTCTGGACACCCAGATGATAACAGGAGACTGGAGATAAAACCCCCAAAAACTGTTTTCCTTTAAAGCCTCAGGATAAGTCACCCTGGAGAATCACCCACACTTAATATGAATGATACATAAATTAGAATTAGGTCTTAGAGTTGGTGTTTAGGAGTTGGGCTTTTGGGGTGAGGTGAATGTTTTTGCAAAGGAGAAAGACATGAGTTTTTTGGAGTCCGTAGGCTGGGGAAGTTATTGACTAAATTCTGTCCCCCAAAATTCATCACTGAAACTGTAACACAGTGTGTGACCAAAATTGCACATAGGGTTCTAAAGAGATAACTAAGTGCTATTGATGAAATTAGGGTGGATTCTTATGCAATCTGACTGGTTTCCTCCTTGGAAGACAAACTTTGCACACACAGAAATGAGACACCAGAGGTGAGCGTGCAGAGGAAAGACCATGTGAGGACACAGCAAGGGGGCAGTGACCTGCAGGCCAAGGAGAGAGGCCTCAGGGGAAAACAAACCCACCAACACCTTTATTGTGGATTTTCCAGCTTCTAAACTGGGTGAAAATAAGTTTCTGCCATTTAGGTCACTAGCTCTTCTGTATCTTCTTGTGGGAGCTCTAGCAAATAAAAACAAGATGGACTGAAAGATGAGGGAGAAGGAAGAGATGGAGCAGGGCTCAGGAGGCGGGGCAGGGCTCAGGAGGCGGGGCAGGGTGCAGGAGGCGGGGCAGGGCGGGGCTGGAAGGTCAGGCTCTGAGGTGCATCTCCTGGATGGAATCTTGACTCCACTCACCACTGTCTGGAAAAATTGGAAAAAACATTTACCCTCCTAATAATGATTCACTAATAAAGATGGACTTTGAGCATAGGGCTCCCATCATCGTATTCCATATGATAAAACTCTTCTTGAGGTAACTCTTGTAAAACCCTCCCCATTACATCTGGCATGTAATATAGGCTAATAAGCAGCCCTTCTGAGTGATCTAGGGATGTACAGAGAATGCCATTCAAGCTGTGTGCACTAGGGGGCACTGTGAGGTTTAGTCTGAGGCCCCTAATGAGTCCAAGTCCCCTGGTAATGCTCAAGTGCAAAGGACATGACTGCTGCTTCCTTTGAGGCTCTGTTTGGTAAATCTGAAAACACAAACACACTCGGCCCTTCTTCTGATCTTGAGAAATTGCTCAGAGAAGGCCCTCAGGCTGAGGGCTCAGACAAGAACGAGGACAAATATTTCAGGGAATGGAGAACAGATTTGCATCCACTGCTCACCAGAGCCACCTAACAAGACAGAAGAATAAAGGAAGTAGATTTGCATGAAGAGCCTCCCCTTCCTATGATAAGAGAGGCCTGGAGGTTCCTCCTTATCTGTGGGCTCAGAGGCAGAGCTCTGGGGTGTCTCCACCATGGCCTGGACCCCTCCCCTGCTCACCCTCCTCACTCTCTGCACAGGTGCTGCCTCCCAGGGCTCACTCCATATTATCACAGTAGCTGTGTCAGCTGACCCTGAGCTTCAGCTCAGCACAGGGAGTGGTGTAGGGTGTGAGGCTCTGGAGGTGAAACCCTTATCCTCACCTCTCCTGTCCTCTTTTGCAGGTTCTGTGGTTTCTTCTGAGCTGACTCAGGACCCTGCAGTGTCTGTGGCCTTGGGACAGCCAGCCAGGATCACCTGCCAGGGAGAGAGCCTCAGAAGCTATTATCCAAGCTGGTACCAGCAGAAGCCGGGCCAGGCCCCTGTGCTGGTCATCTATGGTAACAACAACCGGCCTTCAGGGATCCCAGACCGATTCTCTGGCTCCAGCTCAGAAAACACAGCTTCCTTGACCATCACTGGGGCTCAGGTGGAAGATGAGGCTGACTATTACTGTAACTCCTGGGACAGCAGTGGTACTTATCCCACAGTGACACAGACAGATGGGGAAGTGAGAGAGAAACCCCTTCCCTTGCTGTGTCACCCTATCTCTCCAGCCCCAGCAGGACTGTGAACAAAGCCATAAGCAGGGCTGGCCCAGTTCACCTGGATCTGAGACATTCAGGCTTCCCTCCTCTCCAGCCCTCAGGCAGGCTCTGCAGAAGGTGGGTTGGGATAGGATTTGAGGCTGGAAGGACCAAGGTGTTCTGCTGTAGTCTGGACTGAGTGTGTCTTGGCTCAAGATGACCTGAGTGGAAGGACAGTAAGAGGGAGACAGGCAGCCATGGAGTGTCCATGGTCTCTGGAGTTCCTCTTGTGTGGTGACTGGATCTAACGCAATGCCTGTCCTCTGTGGCCCAAATACCTTGGATTAGTTCTCTGAACGACTCATGTTTAGCTGAGACCCTCAAGCCCCAGCTCCATGCATCCTGATGTTCTGAACGGGAAAGTCTTTCCTAGTGAGCACTGTGGTATCACGTGGCATCCCTGACTTCCCACAGCCATTTCCCACTGAAAAATGCCATTGAGTGCAAATAACAGCTTCCTGCAAAAGTGTGCCTCCTTCAGAATGTGGTTCTAGAGCAATGACTGCCTGAGGCCTTAATCCCAAATCCATGCTTTAATTTAAGATGACCTTAAAACACCTCCTAGCTGAATGGTCAATTGTAACATATTCCCAGGCACGCCTCCCACATTTCTCTCCTGTGAGTATATCCTGAAACCCTACTGTATGTAACCCTCACTCTCAGAGTAGGATTCTAGGGAAATGAAAAATTGTAAAAAAAAATGAAAACATCCTAGTGGGAAGAGTATCAAAGAGGAGGCAGTTGCACACGAAGAGAACTCTGAAGTCTGCAAATATTTATGCACTAATGAGCACTTGTGTGTAAAGAAACTCCCTCTGAAAGAGAAAAGAACCACCTAAAGACACTTGAGGGAACACCCCACAGAGAACACACACACACTCACACACACACACACACACTACAGTCACAGAAGAAGGGCCTGAGTTACAGGGCATGAGGTTGGCCCATCGGAAGGAAGAAGGAAGGAAGGAAGGAAGGAAGGAAGGAAGGAAGGAAGGAAGGAAGGAAGGAAGGAAGGAAGGAAGGAGAAAATTGTACTGCTAATGTATTATTTGGCAAGCTGTTCAGTGGAACACCAAGATATTCATGTGTGTGTGTGTGTGTGTGTTTTTATTGCATTTTAGATTCTGGGGTACATGTGAAGAACATGCAGGATTGTTGCATAGGTACATACATGGGAATGTGGTTTGCTGCCTCCATCCCCATCACCTATATCTGGCATTTCTCCTCATGTTATCCCTCCCCAACTCCCTACCCCCACTGCCCCTCCCCTAGTTCACCCCAACAGACCCCAGTGTGTAATGCTGCCTCCCTGTGTCCATGTGTTCTCACTGTTCAACCCCTGCCTATGAGTGAGAACATGCGGTGTTTGATTTTCTGTTCTTGTGTCAGTTCGCTGAGAATGATGGTTTCCAGGTTCATCCATGTCCCTACAAAGGACACGAACTCATCATTTTTTTTATGGCTGCATAGTATTCCCTGGTATATATGTGCCACATTTTCCCTGTCCAGTCTATCAATGATGGGCATTTGGGTTGTTTCCAAGTCTTTGCTATTGTAAACAGTGCTGCAGTGAACATTGGTGTGCATGATATTCTTAAGAACGTTGCACGTATATTTTATAATGTTACCACTGAAACAGATTTTGAAAAATGAGAACATGAATACCTTTAGAAAGCATTCAAGGATAAAGAGGGAAAATAAATTTGGATTGTATACATATGCAAAATATACTTTCAAAGACAAGCTTGTGGTTTTTTTTAATTCCTTAAATATAAGAAGCAGATATTTAAACTCCTTGCCTTTTATTTTAAAATTTAGAAAATGCTTACATCTTCCCACACTGAACTTTATACTAATACAGCTAATCTAATCAAGGGATAAGAAAATCAAAACAGAATTCTCTTGACGAATTCATTTCCTTTATTTTTCAGACTAAACATATGATGAAAGAAATAAAACTATTTATAATTGATTCTGCTCTTTGAAAGTATTTACTGATCACTTACCTTGCACCAAGTGATCTCCAGCTCTGAAGATGAGTCAGTGGAAAAATACACGTAGTTGCCCAGCTTCGTTGAGCTTAAAGTTTAATAAGGAAGAAAAGAAGTCATTGATTAGGGACTTTAAAACAGGAGTGTTGTGATAGGATGGAATTCTGAATGCATACTGTCCTTGCTGTGTGGAGACTGGATTGAAAAATAGTGCAATGATACAAGCTTAAATTCATATAGACTATGGCCAGCCTGTGTTTTCAGCGCCCCTGAAACAAGAATGTATAATAGTTCTCATTATTTCCCCTAAGAAATCTCTGCAGTAGAGCTCTGGCTTTGTGAGAGAAGTACTACAGTCACCACATAGCGAGGGTGGGAGGGTGAATTAGCAAATACCATTTGGAATTACTGCACTTTGAAGGTAAAGCTGGCAGAATTTTCATACATGTCAGATCTGAAAATGTGTGTGTGTGTGTGTGTGTGTAAAGGAGAAACAGAAAATAAGAACCAGACAGATACAGAGAGACAAGATAGAGCTGCAGAGACAGAATTAAAAGGGGACCCCAAGCATATTGAGCTGAGAAACTATAAAATGGGAGTTACTATTAAACAGAATGGGGAAGAGCAAGTTTGGGGAGTGTCAGTGGCTCCCTGTGGACTTATTAATTTTGACATTTCTAACAGACATCCAGGTGGAGAAGTCAGACAGTGTTGGGTGTAGTCTAGTCTTATGGTATAATGTAAAATATCAGGAAATGAAGGACACAAAAATTTGTAAGAAAGCAAAGATAGCCGGGCATGGTGGCTCACACCTGTAATCCCAGCCCTTTGGGAGGCCGAGGCGGGTGGATCACGAGGTCAACAGATCAAGACCATCCTGGTCAACATGGTGAAACCCCGTCTCTACTAAAAATACCAAAAAAAATTTAGCTGGGCATAGTGGCCCGTGCCTGTAATCCCAGCTACTCAGGAGGCTGAGGCAGGAGAATTCCCTGAACCCAGGAGGCAGAGGTTGTGGTGAGCCAAGATTGCGCCATTGCACTCCAGCCTGGGTAACAAGAGCGAAACTCCGTCTCAAAAAAAAAAAAGAAAAAAAGAAAAAGAAAGAAAAGATAAAGAGAAGTCATGGCTATCTAAGACTTAAAAAGTAGTAAACATGAGAAGAATCCAGCAAAACAGTACTGAGGGTAATTCTCAAAAACGTCAAGAGGTAATGCAGGTAAAGTGTTCTGGAATTCTATCAAAGGACGTTTTGAAAAAAAAGGGGGAGATCAACTGCATTAAATGCTGCCGATACATGAATTAAGACGAAGGCTGAGGAATTGTGCTTCAATTCATCTTTTAACAATATGGATTCCATTTGTGCTTCGAGAAGAGCAATGTTCTTAAAGTGAGTAGGTGAGAACCCATATTGGAGTCGTTTCTCAAAGGAATGTCTGGTCTCTAGATTCTTCAGGAAATTTTTTAGCGAACAGTGGAGGCACAAATGGCATTAGTTTTAATTCTAGGGTCGGGACACACTTTAAACCTGTGCCTCTGCATGCCTTGCATTTGAAGGCTAGGTATTCCATTTTCTTCTAATAACAGATACAAAACCTAAACCCATCTAATTGACACACTTTACAAAGACTGGTACTAGAGGTTGTTGGAGAGGCCGTGGTTCCACATAGTATCTTATGAGTCACTGATGGGCAGGGAAGCTGGAAAAATGTCTTTGGAAAACTCACCACACCTGCTCTATTTAAACATTCAGATGCCAATCACCTGAAATCCCAAACATATTCCATACATATTTCCACAAGAAAACACCAGGGACCTGCATTACAATATTATTAGTTCAAATACTCACACTGGGTTTTCTGATTATTTTATTAGCAACTCAGTCTCTGCGTGTTTTCAGCAGTACAACCTCTATCTAATATATATTTTGCATTTTCAATCAACCATTAAGAAAAGTACTGTATTTTACCTCAAGTCTATATATAGTGCCTAAAATAGAAGACATGATTTTATAGATTCAACAGAATTATTTGTTGAATAAATAATGAGTAACTTATTTATCGTGTCCACAGACAAATACATCATCTGAGAATACAGCGATAACATTTGTTATGTAGAAAGTCATTTCAATCTCAGTTAAAATATTTTGTGCATATGAGTTACTGTCATATACAGATGCTCACAGTGTTTATATGAAAATGTTTGGAGTTAATGCATAGTTTTGGTCCTTAAGCCTTTTGGTTTTGCTGCCATAGCAGATAGTGTTCCTATTAAGAACATGAACCTGAATTTTACTTCATTTTTAACAGATTCTTAATAAAATATATGCCAGACTGTTTTGTTTAATACATAAGCAGACACGCTGTCAGAAGCAAATAGCCACCCACACCACTGCCACCCGTACCTCTGATACTGCGGCTCCTGAGGACGTCACCCACTCCACCACTGCCACCCATACCTCTGATACTGCGGCTCCTGAAGACGTCACCCACTCCACCACTGCCACCCGTACCTCTGATACTGCGGCTCCTGAGTACGTCACCGAGAGCTGAGGACTTTGTGTTCATCCTGAGCACTTTATAGACCTTTCATTTTCACCTGGGTATGAGATAAAATAATTAAACAGCAACACAGCTCACAATTCTTAAAGAATTACTCTTTTTTTGTGCCCGTTTAACATTACAGAGCGAGACAGAGTACACGTCTCTTTCCCAGGAAATCACTGTTGGCACTACACTCTGAAAACTTGTGTTATTGACTTTCTTAGAAACACTGTTGGGCTCATAATTTAGATGCCATCAAATCATGTACAAAAATATGCTACTTCCTTCACCTTCTCTTCTCCTCTTAACAGACAATTGTCAGTTTTCTTCCTCTCCAACTCCTTCTGTTTACTTAATTTTTTAAAAGCGTTCTGCACATTTCCAATTTTAGAAGTGTAGAGACGCAACATGTGGTCAAACTACATGTACAGGAAGAGTTGAATTACATGCAAGCATTTTTAAATAAAGAATTCCTCCTCAGTGTTCTGTGATTATTTTATATAATCAAATGTCTTCCAGATATACGTCCCAAACCGGTGGTTATCAAGCTCTGCTTTGTTGTCTAATTTTATCAGAATTATCCAAAATTCTTATCATAAATACATATAAGTTGGCACACCTTCAAATTTATGAAATCAAAATTTCCAGAACCTAGTACTATGCATAGAAAAATGTATTCCTCAGGTGATGCTGATTTTGGATCCGGGTTTAGAATGCAAGAAAAATTACCTTCCTTGCCCTCTAGTTGGCACTAACATGCAGAGTTCCTCTTCCCCTTTCACATTCTGCTGTCTCTCCTTCTGCACCTTCGTCTTCTCCTCCCTGCACTTCTCACGCACATCCCAAGCCCTCCACCGTCAATCCTCCTAAAATTCCAAATGGCCATTTGCCAATAAACTTCCCTCTGTCCCGTGAACAAGTTATGTGGGCAAAAGGAGAGTTTAAGTTTGGACCCAGCTGAATCAAGAGCTGCAATTAAACATTTCCCTCCACCCAGAGCCACCAGCAAATACTTACAGAAGATCAGAAATTTCCTGTAGGTGCAAAGGGCTCAGGGTGACCTGATGCTATAGATCAAATCTTATTGTCCCCTTAAATTCTTGTGTTAAAATCTAATTCTCTATGTGATGGGATTTAAAAATCAGGCCTTAGAGGGTGATTAGGTCATGAAAGCACAGCCCCATGAATGGGATCAGTGTCCCTATCAAAGGGACTGCTAGGAGCTCCCTCATTCCTTCTGTCATGTGAGGACACAGTAAAGAGATGGCAGTCTACAAACCAGGAGCAAGCCCTCACCAGACACGATGTCTGCTGAGCACGGGACCTTGGATTTTACCATCTCCAGAACCAGGAGAAATAAATTTGTTTCTCACGACCTAGTCTGTGGCATTCTGCTTTGGCCCCCGGATTAGCTGAAGTACCAACATATCAACTTGTACATGTAATTTTTGGAAACCCTGTGATGCCAAATCTTTGATGGCAAAAGGCAACTGATCTGCTGGAGGATTGAACCTAAACGGCCCCTCTTTCCACAATAAACCAGAGAGTGAGAAATACCAAAAGTAGGTCAAGGTCTTCTAAAAGCAGTACCTGAAAGGTTTCCAGTAACAGTTGATTAGATGGTAAGTTCATCACACAGACAACCACAACAAGGAGACATGACTATCAGAGATTTTCAGGATGGCCTCAAAAACACCATCTGACAACATTAGGGACCCCTCCTCCTAGGCTTCTTTTCCTGCTCTCCAGTGCCTCTTGCAGACAGCAGACAACCCCAGCAGCAGGTCCTTCAGCTACAGGGCTGCAGCTCAGCCAGATGACAGAAGCCTCTCTTCACTGAGGCAGAGGAACCCAGGCCATACACCCTGGTCTTGGCCTCCATGTCTCCCACTGTGTCCAGGACACAGGGCAGCATGGGAGCTGCTGGCTGGGGCTGTGATGGCCACCGCCTCTCTCCCATCTCTTGCTCCAGCCATGCTTTCAGTTCCAGGGTTGAGGCCAGCGGCTAGAGCAAGTACCACAATGTCAGGTAGCTCCTTAAGGCAGAAGCAGGAGGGCTCTAGAGCTGCCTCTACCTCCAGTTCTGTCCCTGAAGGGGGCTCTTCCCCTGAGGCTGGCACTGCCTCACCAGCTAGCCCTGGAAGGTCCGGTATTGCTGCATATGGAGGAGGAGCTGAAAAAGAAGAAAGATTCACCAACGATACTCATTTTTCACTGGAATTCCCACACACAGAAACAGCCTCACTGAATTTAAATAATTCCAGCCTGAAAACACTGCACCCAGAAAGTCTCTGAGACTACAGGCCACCTCACCATGTGCCTGTGCTTTGAGAAACTCCAGAGGCTCCAGCTGGACAAGGACAATATGCAGATATGGCCCAGATGGGATCACTGGTGAGGTCTGGCCTGGTAGGGCCTGCCCTGGGCTGCCCTGTGGTACCTGGGGGTGCCTTCGGCCAAATGGCTCAAGGCTCCTGGAATGAGGGATGAGCCTGCATCTGCATTGTGGGTAAAGGCTGTCACTCTGGGCCCTCCTGAAGCAGGAGCCTGGAGGTGTGGGGATGCCAGGTGCTCTGAGATCTGAGGGACGTGGACATTGCCCATCTCCACAGTCCACATCCTGTGCAAATAAATTATTCTTTTCACCCCTCCTTCAGCCTATCAATTTGGACACTTAAAAAGCCACCACAGCTCATCCTTGTAAAGAGGAAGGCCATTCACATCACATTTTTCAAATAACAGTAATAGCCGTGCAGAGTATAGAAAATTTCTCATCAATTATTGTACTTAGATTACATATGAAAGTGATGATATTTCTGATATGCTAGGTTAGTAAAATATATTATTGAAACTCATTTGCTTCTTCTCTTTGTATTTCTAATGCAGTGACCAGGCAGTGGGATTCCCATGAGGCTCACATCATATTGGGACTGAACAGTGCTGGTTTCCCCCGCCTTCAGGGTACAGGGGCTGTGGAGTGACCCGGTGCAGGAAGCCCCATGTCCACCCATAGCACATCAGTGTGAACCCAGGGAGAGGCGCTGGTGTAAGAGAGACCAGAACACGGGGTGAACCACCTGCTTGTGCAGGGGACTGAGCCCTCACTTTGAACCAAATAAGTTTTCTTTTCTATGTTCAATCCTGAACAAGAGGGCTTTTTGGACTTTTTTGTTCTCAGGTTTGTGCCCCTTCAGGTTTGGGGCTGTCTGGAATCCCAGCCAGGGGACACTGAGGAAATCCAGGAGTCTCACACTGACTCCGTTGAAGTTCATCTGCTAGGGCCATCCCAAACTGCTGCGTATGACGATTTCCTTTCCTGGTGCTCAGATAGCTGCTCCGTGCACTTGCCATGGTTTCGGAGAAGAATCTAGGCGGGAAAACAGGATCGTGTATGTTACGATATTTAAATGGAACCTGAATCCATTAATATTTCTTTTAATATGAAACATTAAAAGAATTTTGTCATAGGTAATGGGGAAAGATGAAAACAGATTAAAAGTATTTTGAGAAAAACAAACAAAAATGCATTTATTAATATGTGTGTCTTCAGTGCTGCAGGGCTGAGAGAGGTCCGCTTTAGTTTGCCCTGAGGATGTGCTGAGATGGGGGAAAGCAAGAAGGCAGGAAACACGCATCTCTGCGACCTGACACGTAAATCACAGCGAAATGGAAATAAGTCTTTCAATAAATCAACCATTCACAATACATATCACTCTGGTGCACACAGAAAGTCCTATTAGCAAACTCCCTTTATCCTGCTGGGTCATACCCCCACGGATCACCTGTGTGCAGAGTGGACTCTGTGGTCCCCGATTCTCAGGCTGAGAACCAGAGGCTGGGAAGGACAAGTCGCTTGCTCGTGAGTGGGAAGGGCAGGATTGGGAGCAGCAGATTCCGGCTCAGGACTGTGGCCCTAGTCGATGCTCCCTGTTCCCTCCACAGGGTCCTGCAGGGTGTGCCCAGGCCTGGGAGTCACAGAGACACAGACACCACACAGCAGAGACACGGAGGGCCAGGAGGTCACTCAGGTGAGGGGCTTCAGCAGATCTTTCTCTCCTGAGCAAATCGGGTACAAAAAAATTAAGCACTTGCCATCAGAATAGACAGACAAAGACTTTCATCTTTTCAGCTGAGCTGCACTGTCAAGGGAAACAAATCTTTGAGCCCAGACCCAGGTGAGGGTGGGGTTAGGCATGGAGCTCATAACCCAGATTTGCATGGAGGCCCCGCCCCCCTCTGAGGCAAAAGAGATGAGACAGGCTGGGGTCAGGCCCAGTTCTGGGGTCTCAGGAGGCAGCGCTCTCGGGAAGTCTTCACCATGGCCTGGACTCTGCTCCTGCTCATCCTCCTCACTCAGGGCACAGGTGACACCTCCAGGGAAGGGGACTCAGGGACCTCTGGGCTAATCATTGGTCTCTTGCTCCTCAGGCTCACGTGGGCCCAGCACTGGCTCACTATAGTGTGTTTCTCCCTGTTTCCAGGGTCCTGGGCTCAGTCTGCCCTGACTCAGCCTCACTCAGTGTCCGGGACTCCTGGACAGTCGGTCACCATCTCCTGCACTGGAACCAGCAGTGATGTTGGAGGTTATAATGCTGTCTCCTGGTACCAGCAGCACCCAGGCTCAGCCCCCAAACTCATGATTTATGAGGTCAGCAATCGGCCCTCAGGGGTCTCTAATCGCTTCTCTGGCTCCAAGTCTGGCAACATGGCCTCCCTGACCATCTCTGGGCTCCAGGCTGACGACGAGGCTGATTATTACTGCAGCTCATACGCAGGCAGCGGCACTTTCCACAGTGGTCCAGGTTCATGGGGAACTGAGACCAAAACCTGCCCTGGGCTCTGGGGCTCCCTTTCTGCTATGAAGATGCTTCCTCAGCTGGTGCAAGGTCTGTCACTGGATAAGAACATACTCACTTCATCTATTTGATTGGATCATGCATTTGCCAAACACAGCCCTGTGTCACAATCACAGAACATTGATCTGCATGGCTTGCTCTGAGTTTTAAGAGAGCTTTCATATGTCAGGAATAGACTCCTCCTAAGGCAAAATCTGAGAAAGAGGGAGGGGCAAGTGGGAAAGGAAGTTTGTATCAAAGCCGGAATATCCAGGGCAGACTCAGAGAGAAGGGTCCTCATACCAGCATTTGACTGAAGCCAAAACAGAAGAGAACAAGGAAGTTGTGAGAATAACAAATGAATAAACAGTTTAAGTTTTAAATATATTGAATGTTTTTATAATCCATGAAAATTCTAGAGTAGAATTTAACAATGGGATAAGGAAAAGAGCTTGAGATGTTAAACTATAAAGAGGCCAAGGCAAGTTGCCAGAAAAAGGTCCTGTTTTAAAACTATTTTAAGTCCACTAGAGCTAAGGGAGGAGTTTGCAGAATCAAGGTTTGAAATGTCATGCAGGAGGGGGCGAGAGTCAGGGGATGGGAAGACCCAGCTGAGCTCATCTAAGGGTGTTTAAGTTTTTCTGGCCCTAGAGTTTTTGGCCGTCCCTGTATGACCAGGACCTCAGATAAGCAGAGAGTTTATCTGCTTCTCTCCTCCAGCCATAGTTCCTGGTTCCCCTGAGCCCAGGTCAGGGCTGCTATAGCCTTTGCATTCTACGAGCCCATTTCACTCCCAGTTGTGCTCAATGGACTGACCCAGAGTAAACAGTAGGAGGTTCCCCTGCTCCCTGACCCCGGGGTCTCTTCCTTTCAGTAGCACCAGCCCAGCCCTAATGTCCATCCATCTGTTCCTGCCCATCCAGGCTTCTGTGCTGCCCACTGTAAATGGCCACAGGTCACAAACTGATTGTAAATCTTGAGCAGATTGTCCTGACTCTGCAAAACGGAACATCTCTTCCCAGCACCAGGATGTCACAAGCAAGGCCAGCTGTGGGAAGGCAAGTGGGGGAGTAATGTGCATCACAGAGTGTAGATGAGACAGAGTAGCTCTGATGTCTCTCCGGATGGGTCAGGTCCCTGCAACTGCAGGCCCACAGAACAGGACTGCAGGCTGGAAGATGAGCTCCCTTTCTCCTGTATACAAAACAGTGCAGTGTGCAAGGTTGCCTATGTATAGGAGTGTGCCCAGGTGTGTACCCATGTGTGAGTGTGCCCAGGGTTGTGCTCATGTTCAGGAATGTGTGCAGGTGTGTAAATGTGTGTGCTGATGTGCAGGAATGTGCACAGGCATGTAAATGTGGGTGCCTGTGTGTGGGAGTGTGCACAGGTGTGCCCATGAGTGTGTGCAGGTATGCAAATGTGTGTGCCCGTGTGTAGGATTGTGCCCAGGTGTGTAAGGTACCCAACCATGTGTGGGAGTGTGCCCAGGTGTGCTCCCCTCTGTGAGTGTGCAGGTGTGTGAATAGGTACACCTCTGTGGGAATGTGCTGTGTATACCTGTGTGTGGGTGTGTGCACATGTGCATACATGTGCATGCTGGTGTTACCAGGGAGTGCTGCCAGTGTCAAATATCCCAAACTCACAATTTGTTTAATTTCCTCACCACCTCCCTAAGACGTGCTTATGGGTTAAACGAGCTCATGTGGGCAAGGCCCACAAGCAGGCATGGCATGGCATGGGCTGTAGTCAGTGCTGAGTAAGTGTCATCGAATATTGTCATGCTTACATGCAACCTTGTCCAGGGTGGGCCACATGTACGCCCCTGTCTGGTCCTGGCAGAGCAGCAGAAGGGGGACTCAGACACGACAATGGCCAGGGTCCTGAAAGCACAGAGACACCTTTCACCCCTGTGAGCTTCACAGACAACCGTGGGTATGGGATTCCTGTCATACCTTTAAGATTGTTCAAATAAGCACTGATGATCACTCCCATATGAGGTATGAGGAGAAGAATAATTCCATATGAACCAAACACATGAAGCCCACACTGAAGCCTGCCAAGTTCTCTCCAGTCCAGTGCGATGGAGGCTGCATTTTCATTGGGACTTTTAAGAGTATGGAGAAGGCCTGAGGAAACCAGGCTGAGCTGTGGGTGCCAAAGACAAAGGTCTGGGATATCTCACCATGGCCTAGGCCCTTGTCACCATGGCCTGCTTCCTGTCCTCACTCTCTGCACAGATGCTGCCCCCAGGCTAAGCCCCCACAGGACTATAAGCCTATTCCTGACCCTGAGCTAGCTCAGGTGATGCTTCAGGATATGGCGCCCTGAGAATGAGCCCAAAGTGTCCTCGACCTTCAGTTTCTGTGATTTCCTAAAGACTCAGCTACAACCAGCAGAGATGACCATGAGACGCCTGTCCCCCATCCGCCCAGGAGAAAGCAGAGCAGGCAACAGTGCAGAGAGAGCCAGCAGGAGCCAGGCCAGATCCTGCATCCAAAGCAGTCCCCAATACCCACACATTCTCCAGCTCTAACCTGGGGTACAGCCCGCACCTACTCCAGGCTGAGGCAGGCTCCTCAGCATGGCTAGCCCATGACCGGGGATGTCAGTGTGTCCATGGGACACATCCTTGCTGCCTGCCTGGTCCTCACATCCCCTCCCTCCCCACCTTGGTTAAGTTCTGCTCCAAAGGCCCCAGGTTCAGCACTCAGGATACTTGGATCGGTTCCTGGACTTGCCCCCGCTGCTTTCTGTTCTCCTGAGCCACTTAGTCTCTCAGCCACAGTGTTCGCTGCTGTAGTGAGGAGGCTTATACTGAACTGAAGAAACTTTTTTCTTCATTCAACATTTAAAAATAGAAAAGAGATCAATGTTGTATTTATTAATTAAACCCCAATGAGAGGATGACATTCAATGGCCTTCAGACATGGAACTTGTCTTTCCTCTGCAGGGAGCCCAAGAAAGAGGCTCAAAAAGAGCTTGTTTTCTGTATGGTGGGAGCAGTGGCCCCCAGCTGAGAATAAGCAGGAGAGCCTCAGTTTCATCAGGAAAACAGACTAGTCTAGTGCAGAAGTCCTCCTGGCAGAAACTCTGAGAAGTGTGGAATGAAATAAACATAAACTTGAAATTGATGGTGCTGACAATGGTGTTGTTAGCTCACAGCTAATCTGCAGTGCAGGAGGCATCAGGTGACCGTGTGGATCACAGCTGCTGCTATTATGTGTGAGGTGTACCCATCTTCTTCCTAAGTGCACAGGAAGTCTGGGTCCCTGGACTTTGGAAGCTTTGCAGAAGCCCTCTCTCAATAGTCCTGATAGAACAAAACCACTAGAGGAGGGCATCTCAACCCTGAGACACTTTGACAGCAAATGCACCTGCCCCACCTCCCTGAACTGTGTGTGAACTCTCTGTGCTGGGCTGAGCAGGGTGGATTGGGTCACACTGGCACAGAATGGGGCTGGACTCTCTGGTCCTCAACTTCAGAGGTGACAGGAGCTGTGGGGTCACCTGGAAGAAAAAGGCCCCGGGAGGGCCGAGTCTCCTCCACCAGCTGGGGGCAGCAGAGCTGCAGTCAGGAGCAGTGAGGAGCCAGGCTGGGGCTGCCCAGGTGGGGCAAAGAGGAAGCCCAGCCTGGGGATCAACAGGTGTCCAAGAATCAGTCTTCAGACTGAAAGTGAAGACAGTTCATCCTATCTTCTCAGGCTGCAGTGGCCACATTCTGAGGGTCAGGCTCAGGCTCATATAGTGTCACCCCAGGACACTGAGAGAAGCCCGCCACTGTAAAGGCCTCACCTGGGAAATGCAGCTAGAGGATCCTGGGCCCAGGTGTCAGCCTGGGCAGCCTCCTCAGGAAGGGGATACCCTGGGAGACGTGCCGAGGTCAATGTGCTCTGAGAGCGGGCACAGTGTGAGGGGATGGGGCCCCCAGGGCCTGAGTCCTTCACCCAGGATGGCTGCCTGAGCCTCTTGCCACTCTCACGGCCTTGTTCCTCCCTGTCCAGCAGTGTCCTGGTGAGCTGAGCCCTCTGTCCTGGACACTCCCAGATACACTAGACCCCTGATCCCTCTGCCTCTCCTTCCAGCTCCAGGCAGACTCTGACTCAGAGGGTGGCTCCCGTGCCACCCTCTGACCTTAAAGTTGTCCATGCTCTGTGACATGACAATACCAAAGGACTTGGCTGGAGTAAACAGGGACCACCTGCCCTGTGGAGCTCACTTGCTGTGCAAAGACCACGTCCCTGGGACCCTTATAGAGGCCATGGGGCCTAAAGTTAGATTCTCAGTTGAGTCTGCTGCTCTTTGCAAGTTTACATAAAACATTGATGAGAAAAACATAAATAGGTAACAGACAAGCTGAGGGGGCCAATTGCTAACTTCTTTTCTTTTTTTAAGACGGGGTTTCACCATGTTGGTCAGGCTGGTCTTGAACTCCCAACTTCACGTGATCCACCCAACTTGGCCTCCAAAGTGCTTGGATTACAGGTGTGAGCCACTATGCCCGGCCATTGCTAACTCTTGTGGCAATGGGGGTTGGTACAGAAGGAGCAGCACCATGGATGAAATGAGACCAGAGGCCCTGTTGACTCCACAGGAGTGTGTGCTTGATTAAAGGACCCAACTATTTCTACTGAAATAATTAGCAAGTGTTCTAGTGACACAGCACAGCATTTAGATGAAATGAATAAGAGGGGACTGAGTCTGAGAGGGACCAGGAGGAGGAAGACGATGGGTCTCTTGTGCACCTGCTGCTGAGTCAGGCGTCATTATGGTTTCACAGCAGGGCCCAGGTCAGCCCCATGGCCAACCTCCTGGAAGGTCCACAGCTCTGCCGAGCCCGGCTCAGGACAGACCTCAGGTCAGCAAGGCTTGGGACCATAGCATGAGGTCAGTTCCCAGGAAGGTGACTGTGATCACCGGGCTTGAAGGCTGAGGCTGATTTTCTAATGACAGATCCTGCTTCCTCTTTCTCCTGTCGCTTGTGCTGCCCCCACAGGTGGTTTGAGTGACATCTCTCCAGGAGGAGTCCCAGAGGATGTAAATTTACATAAACACCAAACACTGACTGCCCCCAAAAGCCTGAGAAGGATTAAGAGAGGTCTGGGGAGCCCAGCTGTGCTGTGGGCCCAGGAGGAAGAGCTCTGGGTGTCTCATGATGGCCTGGACTTCTCTCCTGCTCCCTCTCCTCACTCTCTGCATAGGTTCTGACCCCAGGCTCAGTCCCCACAGATCCTAAGTTGAGCCTGCCCTGAATCCTGAGCAAAGCGTAGACAGTCTCTGGGTGGGACTCCTGGGAATGGGTCCTTTGTCTTTAACTCCCTATTCTGTTCTTCTTTGCAGGCTCTGAGGCCTCCTATGAGCTGACACAGCCATCCTCCGTGTCAGTGTCACCAGGACAGACGGCCAGGATCACTTGCTCTGGAGATGCATTGCCAGAAAGATATGCTTATTGGTACCAGCAGAAGCCAGGGCAGATACCTGTGCTGGTGATATATAAAGACAGCGAGAGACCCTCAGGGATCCCTGAACGATTCTCTGGCTCCAGCTCGGGGACAACTGCCACCTTGACCATCAGTGGGGCCCAGGAAGAGGATGAGGCTGACTATTACTGCCAATCAGTAGACAGCAGCGGTACTTATCCCACAGTGATACAGACAGATGGGGAAGTGAGACAGAAACACCTTCACTCTCTGTGTCACCCTCTCTCTCCAGCCCCAGCAGGACTGTGAACAAAGCCATAAGCAGGGCTGGCCCAGTTCACCTGGATCTGAGACCTTCAGGCTTCCCTTCCCTCCAGCCCTCCAGGCAGGCTCTGCAGATGGTGGGTCTGGATAGATTTTGAGGCTGGAAGGACCATGCTGTTCTGCTGTAGTCTGAACTGAGTGTGTCTTGGCTCAAGATGTCAAGATGCGCTCAATGGAAGGACAGTAAGAGGGAGAGAGACAGCCATGGAGTGTTCATGGTCTCTGGTTTTCCTCTGGTGTGGTGACTGGATCTAATGCAATGCCTGTCCTCTGTGGCCCAAATACCTTGGATTATTTCTCTGAACGACTCATGTTTAACTGAGACCCTCACGCCCCAGCTCTGTGCATCCTGATGTTCTGAACAGGATGGTCTTTCCCAGTGAGCACTGTGGCATCCCTGACTTCCCACAGCAATTTCCCACTGAAAAATGCCATTGAGTACAAAGAATGGCTTCCTGCAAAAGTGTGCCTCCTTCAGAATGTGGTTCAAGAACAATGACTGCCTGAGGCCTTAATCTCAAAGCCATGCTTTAGTTTATGGTGACCTTGAAATGCCTCCTAGTTGAGCGGTCAGTGGTAACACATTCCCAGTCACACGTCCCACACTTCTCTCCTGAGAGTATATCCTGATATCCTACTGCATGGACTCCTACACCTCAGAGTAGGATTCCAGGGACTCAACATATTTAAAAAAGAAAGTCTAATGGGGAGAGTATCAAAAAGGAGAGAGTTTCACAAAGAGAGAACTCTGAAGTCTGCACATATTCATGCACTGATTAGCACTTCTGTGTGAAGAAACTCGTGAAAGAGAAAAGAACAACCCAAGACACTTGAGGGAACACTCCAGAGAGCGA
Organism: Callithrix jacchus; assembly: GCF_049354715.1. Taxonomy (NCBI): domain Eukaryota; kingdom Metazoa; phylum Chordata; class Mammalia; order Primates; family Cebidae; genus Callithrix; species Callithrix jacchus. The sequence continues at coordinate 194,209,905 of NC_133502.1, forward strand.
GCACGTGCACACACACTCACACTCATACACTCACACCCACACACACACTCATACACTCACACATGCACACTCACACACACTACAGTCACAGAGAAAAGACCTGAGTTACAGGGCATGAAGTGGAGTCCCCAGCTGTGCCTCAGTACTGGAAAAATGTTACCCTAGACAAATGGCCACTAGGTCTCAACGATGAAAGTGTAAAAGTAAACAGAAAATCCCAGCAATTTTCAAGTAACTTTCTGAATTCGACAATAAAAGACAAAGGTAGAGAATGAAATGCAAAATAATTCTAAACCCAGCAGGAAAAATGTGCAATATCTTCATCCTGTCAATATTTCCTGCAAGGTAACCAGAAAATCTACGCTAATCATGCAGACAATTAAATCAATCCAAAGTGGCAATAAAGTTGCACACATGCTAGACCACAGAGGCGAGGATACAAAAGCAACTCTTACAACACTATTCTGTTTTACTTGTTCATGAGGGTATAGGATTGAACAGGTATGTAAAGTTGAGACATAAAAATACAAAGGAAAGCGTCACCAATGTGAGTCACTTTCCAGTAGAGTTTACACACACAGAAACAACCTCACTGAATTGAAGGAATTCCAGCCTGAAAACACTGTCCCGCAAAGTCTCTGAGACTGTAGACCACTTGACCGTGTGCCTGTGCCTTGAGGAACTCCAGAGGCTCCAGCTGAACAATGACAATATGCAGATGTGGCCCCAGTGGGGCCGTCCTTTGATCAGTGACAGGATCTGCATGGCTGGAGGAACTCCTGACCACCCACCCTCTGGAGCTCATGTCCTGTGCAGAGACCATGACGCTGGGATCCTCGGAGACACAATGGGACCTAAAGTTACATTCTCAGTCCAGTGTGATTATCTGGTGCTTTTTGCAAGTTTGCATAAAACATTGATGAGAAAAAGTGAAGAAATAAAGGAAGAGCTGATTCCACCAAGGTGGCTGAACAGGAACAGCTCTGGAGTGCAGTCCCAGTGAGAGAGAGGGAGAAGGTGAGTGATCTCCACATCTCCAATTGAGGTATCAGGTTCATTTCGATGGAAATGGTTGGACAATGGGTATAGCCCAAGGAGGGCAAACCATGGCAGGGCGGGATGCTGCCTCACCAAGGAAGTGCAACTGACTGGAGGATCGGGGACTTCTTCCCTACCACACACTCCAGTTGAGATACTGCACTTCTCCCATGCCCTCTGCAACCCACAGACCAGGAGATCCCTGCCAGGCTGAAAAGCACCACGTTACCAGTACAGATCTGAGTGGCAGCTCTGCAGATGCCACATGTTGCTGGCACAGAGCTGGGTGAATGTTTTGACTAGCACTGATAGAGCCTGCAGGACGGAGCTACCTGCTCCCCAGAAAGAGTGGGAGCTCAAAGCAGGGAGACAGGTGATATAGCTAGGCGGGTCCCACCCCCCAGAGACCAGCAAACTGAGCCCTCTCAATTAAGAGTTTTGCAGCCAGCACATCAGGATGATCGAGCTCGGTGAGGGGAAGGGCGTCCGCCATTGTTGAGGCAGGTCTAAACCTGCTTGTGTAAACAAAAGCCAGAGGAAGCTTACACAGCAGCTGGACTGAGTCCGTGACAGCCCAGCAGTGCCTCTTCAGGCAGACCAGGAACGGACTGCCTGCTCAAGCAGCTCCCTAAAACCTGTATAACCAAAAAGACTCCTCATACAGTACAGCTCTGGCTGTCACCTGGTGGGTACCCTTCCGGGATGAAGCTACCAGAGGAAAGATCAGGCAGCAACACTTGCTGATCTGCAACCCCCACCGGTGATTCCCAGGCAAGCAACATCTAGAGTGGACTTTCAGCAGTCCTACAGCAGAGGGACCTGACTGTTAGAAAGAAAACTACAAAACAAAAAGAAATAGTTTCAACATCAACAGAAAGGATGTCCACTCAGAGATGCCATTTAAAATCACCAATTCAAAGATCAAATGTAGATAAACCCACTAAGATGGGAAGAAACCAGCGCAAAAAGAATTAAATCATGAAAGACCAGAGTGCCTCTCCTGCTCCAAGAGATGAAAACTTCTCATCACCAAGCAAACAAAACAGGATGGAGAATGAGTTTGACGAATTGACAGAAACAGGCTGCAGAAGGTGGGTAATAACAAACTTCTCTGAGCTAAAGGAACATGTTCTAACCCAATGCAAAGAAACTAAAAACCTTTGAAAAAGGTTAGATGAAATGAATAACCAGCTTAGAGAAGAACATAAATGACTTGATGCAGCTGAGAAACACAGCACGAGAACTTCATGAAGCATACACAAGTTTCAATAGCCAAACCGATCAAGCAGAAGAAAGGATATCAGAGATTGAAGATTAACTCAATGAAATAAAACAAGAAGGCAAGATTAGAGAAAAAAGAGTGAAAAGAAGTGAACCAAGCCTCCAAGAAATGTGGGATTATGTGAAAAGACCTAATCTACGCTTGATCAGTGTACCTGAATGTGACAGGGAGAATGAATCCAAGCTGGAAAGCACTCTTCAGGATATTATCCAGAACTTCCCAACCTAGCAAGGCAGGCCAACATTCAAGTCCAGGAAATATAGAGAACATGACAAAAATATTCCTCAAGAAGCGCAATCCCAAGGTACATAATCATCAGATTCACCAGGATTGAAATGAAAAAAAAAAAAAAATGCTAAGGGCAGTCAGAAAGAAAGGTCGGGTCACCCACAAAGGGAAGCCCATTGGACTCACAGTGGATCTCTTGGCAGAAAGCCTATAAGCCAGAAGAGCATGGGGGCCAATATTCAACATCCTTAAAGAATAGAATTTTCAACCCAGAATTGGATGCAAAAATCTTCAACCAAATACTGGCAAACTGAATGCAATAGCACATTGAAAAGATTATCCATCACAATCAAGTAGGCTTCATCCTGGGGATGCAAGTCTGGTTCAACGTATGCAAATCTATAAATGTAATCCATCACATAAACAGAACCAAAGAGAAAAGCCATGTGATCATCTCAATAGATGCAGAGAAGATCTTTGACAAAATTCAACAGCCCTTTATGCTAAAAACTCTCAATAAACTAGGTATTGATGGAACATTTCCAAAAATAATAAAAGCTATTTACCACAAACCCACAGCCAATGTCATACTGAATGGCCAAAAACCGAAAGCATTCTTTGAAAACTTGCACTAGACAAGAATGCTGTCTCTCATCATTCCTATTCAATGTAGTATTAGAAGTTCTAGCCAGAGCAATCAGGCAAAAAAAAGAAACAAAGGGTATTCAATTAGGAAAAAAGGAAGTCAAATTGTCTCCATTTGCAGATGATATGATTGTATATTTAAAGACCCCATCATCTCAGCCCAAAATCTCCTTAAGATGATAAGCAACTTTGGCAAAGTCTCAGGATACAAAATCAATGTGCAGAAATCACAAGGATTCCTGTGCACCAATAACAGGTAAACTGACATCCAAGTCATGAGGGAACTCCCATTCACAATGGCTACAAAGGGAATAAAATACCTAGGAATACAACTAATGAAGGATGTAAAGGACCTCTGCAAGGAGAACTACAAACCACTGCTCAAGGAAATAAGAGGGACACAAACAGATGGAAAAACATTCCATGCTCATGGTTAGAAAGAATCAATATTGTGAAAATGGCCATACTGACCAAAGTAATTTATAGATTCAACACTATCCCCATCAAGCTTCCACTGACCTTCTTCACAGAATTGGAATAAACATTTTAAACTTCATATGGAACCAAAAGAGAGCCAGCATAGCCAAGACAATCCTAAGCAAAAGAAACAAAGCTGGATGCATGTGCTACCTGACTTCAAACTATACTACAAGACTACAGTATTCAAAACAGCATGTTACTGGTACCAAAACAGAGATATAGACCAATGAAACAAAACAGAGGCCTCAGAAGTAATGCCACACATCTGCAACCATCTGATCTTTGACAAACCTGACAAAAACAAGCAATGGGGAAAGGATTCCCTGTTTCATAAATGGTGTTGGGAAAACTGGGTAGCCATGTGCAGAAAGCTGAAACTGGACCCTGTCCTTACAACTTACACCAAAATTAACTCCAGATGGACTAAAGATTTAATGGTAAGACCCAACAATACAAAAACCCTAGAAGAAAACCCAGGCAATACCATTAGGACATAGGCATAGGTAAGGTCTTCATGACTAAAACACCAAAAACAATGGCAACAAAAGCCAAAATAGAGAAATGGGATCTAATTGAAATTAAGAGTTTCTTTGCAGCAAAAGAAACAATCATGAGAGTGAACGGGCAACCAACAGAATGGAAAAAAATTGTTGTAATCTACCCATCTGACAAAGGACTAGTATCCAGAATCTACGAAGAACTAAAGCAGATTTACAAGAAAAAAAACAAACCCATTCAAAAGTGGGTGAAAAATATGGACAGACACCTTTCAAAAGAAGACATTTATGAGGCCAACAAACATATGAAGAGATGCTCATCATCACTGGTCATTAGAGAAATGGAAATCAAAGCCACATTTGTGAGATACCATTTGTGAGATACCATTTCACACCCGTTAGAATGATGATCATTAAAAAATCTGGAGACAACAGATGCTGGAGAGGATGTGGAGAAATAGGAACACTTTTACACTGCTTTTGGGAGTGTAAATTAGTTCAACCATTGTGGAAGATAGTGTGGTGATTCCTGAAGGATCTAGAAATAAAAATTCCATTTGACCCAGCAATCCCATTACTGGGTATATACCCAAAGGGTTATACATCGTTCTATTATACAGACATATGCACATGTATGTTCATTACGGCAATGTTTACAATAGTAAAGACTTAGAACCAACCCAAATGCCCATCGATGATAGACTGGACAAAGAAAATGTGGCACATATACAACATAGAATACTATGCAGCCATAAAATATCAGTTCATGTCCTTTGTAGGGACATGGATGAATCTGGAAATGATCATTCTCATCAAACTGACACAGAACAGAAAACCAAACATCAGTTCTCACTGATAGGCCGGTGTTGAATAATGAGAACACATGGGCACAGGGAGGGGAGTGTCACAAACTGGGGTCTCTTGGGGGTTGGGGGACTGGGGAGGGATAGTGGGAGTGTGGAGGTTGGAAAGGGATAACATTGAGAGAAATGCCTGATGTAGGTGACAGGGGGATGGAGACAGCAAACCACCATGGCATGTGTGTACCTGTGACAATCCTACAATATGTGCACATGTATTCCAGAACGTAAAATACAATAAAAAATACCATTACTAACATTAAATAAATACAGAGCTGAGGATGGCAACTGCTGTCCTACTGTGGGGCTGGGGGATACCATAGAAGGAGCAGCGCAGCATGGGAAATGAGACTAGAGGTCGTGATGCATCCAAAATGTGTGTGGTTGCTCAAATGACAAAACTGTTCCAAATGCAGTGATTAGCAAGTGTCCTAGGGACGCAGTATTTAATGTAGATAAAATTACCACGGTGGGGCCAAGTGACTCTGCGGTATCCTGAGTGGAGATGAAGGAGGAGGAAGATGATGCGTCTTTGGTGCACTTGCTGTTGAGCCAGGTGTCATCAGTGATCTCTCAACAGGGCTCGGCTCAGCTCCATGGCCAGGCTCCTGGAAGGTTCACCATTCTGCTCAATGTGACCTAGGACAGACCACAGGACACAGAGTTTTGGGACAGGTTTGGGACATGTTGTTAATCCCTAGGAAGGTGACTGTGATCACAGCTCTTGGAGGCCAAGGCTTTTCTTACTAGAGAAGCAGATGAGCAAGTTGAGAACTCGCCCCTTCTTTCTTAGTTTCTTGTGCTGCCCCCAGAGCTGAGCTGAGTGACATCCCACCATGAGGAGTCCCAGAGAAGTGAATTTGCACAAACATGAAACATGCACTGCCCCAGTGGGCCTGAGAGGAAATTAGAGAGGCCTGGGAAGATCAGCTGTGCTGTGGGCTCAGGAGACAGAACTCTGGGTGTCTCACCAGGGCCTGGATCCCTCTCCTGTTCCCCCTCCTCATCCTATGCACAGGTGCTGCCCCAAAGACCTGTCCCATGCTCAGTCCTCATAGGTCCCTGAGTTGGTCCTGTCCTGAATCCTGAGCTCAGCCCAGGCATAGCCTCAGGGTGACACCACTGGAAATGTGTTTGTTATCTTCAAGCCCCCTCTCCTGTCCTCTCTGGCAGGCTCTGTGGCTTCCTATGGGCCGACACAGCCACCCTCAATGTCCATGTCCTCAGGACAGACAGCCAGGTTCACCTGCTCTGGAGATGTATGAGGGAAAATTACACTGATTGGTACCAGCAGAAGCCAGGTCAGTCCCCTGTACTGGTGATATATGAATACAGTGAGCAGCCCTCTGGAATCTCTGAGCGATTCTCTGGGTCCACCTCAGGGAACACACCCACCCTGACCATCAGCAGGGCCCTGACTGATGACGAGGCTGACTATTATTGTTTTTCTGGGAATGGTGACAGATTCACAGTGACACAGGCAGATGGGAAAGTGAGAGGCAAACTCCTTGCCCACGTGTATTATCTTCTTCCTCCAGTACCAGAAAGACTGTGGACAAAGCCATGAGCAGTTCTGGCCAAGTTCTACTAGAGCTGACACCTCTAGGCCATCCTTTTGTCCAGCCCTCCAGGCTGGCCCAGCAGAAGGAAGTGTAGGAGTGGATCTAGGGCTGCTATAATCAGAATTTACTGGTGTTTCCAGGCCTCAGGAGTGACTTGGGGAAATAAGAACTGAATGGAAGATGTAGCAACCATCATTTGGCCTTAGTATTCCATATGGTGGTGAATGGGTCACTCCTTCTTCCAACTATCCTACATCGGTCCCCAAAAATGCTCAGCTCAGCTCACCATGAAAGCCCGGGATTTTAAACAGGAAAAGCAGAGGAGGGGACACTGTGGCATGTGCCTAGATAGGCTTTTCTGAATTCACCCACCCACACTGTTGGGAGGCTCTAGAAGCTCAGAGCTGTGCCCTCACTGGAAACTGCTATTGGTTCCAGAAAAGCTTTTTCCTAATATTTAGGTTGAGTTTTGA